>NC_091292.1:91947622-91962714 GCF_038502225.1 Cherax quadricarinatus
AGACTTTCCTGTTTCTGTGGGAAGGACGAGTACACCATCGTTTCTTCTACCTTCCAATAACATAAAAAAATCTAGACTAACATTAGTCATGTTCTTTCAGACTTTTCTAGAGAATGGCCACAAAATATCTATGCCTGACGCACATCGTCCTCTGGCAAGAGAATAACTTAATACATTGAGCAACTTGCTTGTACTTGACAGGTTCCTTGAGAACTATCTGCACTTCTAGAAAGGTATTTAGTGTCCACGATAGCTGGTGTTCTGTCGAGTAATTGTCTCTATATTCTGGAAAGTATTTCGAATTTGTTGAGAAAGAAAGGGAAGAGAAGAAGCAGGTAGTGCTCATCTCTTACGAAATATATTGTATGTTTTGTTAGGTAAACACGAGAGGTTCTAATCCAGTGAAGAGGCTGGGCCAGGAGCTATGAATCGACCCCTACAACCACAATTAGGTAAGTACGTAGTTAGGATGCTTCTGCGACGTTGCCAGAATCTTCAAGTCATGAACACACACCAAGGCGCCACCCACCTGCCTTAAAAGGGAGGCCTTCTCATTGTTTTTCTACACATAGTATGCTGATGAGACTAAAACACTGGTTTATAGCATTTTATTAAAAAGACGCTAAACTCGCCAGGGACTTTATCAATTCATAAACCACATGTTGTGTCTTATTTATATACCTGTTGGTATATCCTACCATTGGTAATAATAATAATAATATTTACTTCTACAAGTACATGTACAATTTATACGCAGTGTAGCTGACATCAATGCCATTATATAGAAAGCTTGACAAAGTTCCTGGAGAGCGAAACGTTGCCACGATAAAATGTCACATTAGTTGCACTTGTGTCCTTGTACCAAACATTGTCGGTAATTCTACCAACATTAGAGAAATCCCCTGGTTGTTCGGGCAAACTAGGTTCATTATGTCCCCAGAATACGACTCACACAGTTGACTAATACCCAGGTACCTATTTTAATGATAGGTGAACCTGGACAGCAGGTGTCTTAAGGAAAGACGTACCGGGGATCGAACCACGGACTTCAGTGTGTGTGTGTCGGGTGTGCTACCATTCAGTTAACATGATACACAGCTGAGGCTGTCAATATAACTGGTGTATGCTAGAACACTAGTTTGACCAATATAGTAAGAAAAGTATCCAAAGAATACATAATTTTTATTGTTCAACTATCAATTAACTAGAGGAAATATGTGTTTAATAAATCACCGATGATAATACGTTCAGTCTGTTGTGACGCCTCAGTCTGTTGTGGCGCCTCAGTCTGTTGTGGCGCCTCAGTCTGTTGTGGCGCCTCAATCTGTTGGTCTCAATACACACCTTCCAACAGAATATCAAAATTTATTCAAAATTTACGTCATAACTTTAATGTCTTCTAATGTCAACTTTACCGATGAAGTTACCACGATTGGTTACCGCACTGCTGCATACACTTCATGTTGAGAGAGAGAGAGCTCAGTGTCTTCTAAATGACATTCATCGGCTTCGGAAACAGTAAGATGCGTTGCATAACTGAGGCCAAATTATCTCATTTTTATTTGATGTCTTGTTTTATTTTCATGTATCTTTGTTTTTATAGCCGGGGCCTCACGGATGGACAGTAACTGTGGCCTCCCTGTACCTCTGGGAGGACCGGACCAGGATGGGCAGTGCCCCACCTCTGGGAGGACCGGACCAGGATGGGGAGTGCCCCATCTCTGGGAGGACCGGCCCAGGATGGGCAGTGCCCCATCTCTGGGAGGACCGGACCAGGATGGGCAGTGCCCCATCTCTGGGAGGACCGGACCAGGATGGGTAGTGCCCCATCTCTGGGAGAACCGGACCAGGATGGGCAGTGCCCCAGCTCTGGGAGGACCGGACCAGGATGGGTAGTGCCCCATCTCTGGGAGGACCGGACCAGGATGGGCAGTGCCTCAAGGTTATATTGGATAACATACTTTTAATGCATACCACTGAGGGTGGTATACTGGCCCATGCTAGGCGAGTCTTACTCTTAGCCAACCATTTCCATTTACATGCCTAATATAAAGTGTGAACATTGATCGCTGCGGAACACCACTCTAAGCTGGTTCCTGCTCAGATTCCTTCCCATTTATGCTAGCAGTTGCATATTACTCATAGCTCAGAAGAATTAATTTACCCTCTACGCTCATCAACCTCATGTGTGGAACTCTCCGTTTTCATGAAGTCTAGATAAAGAGTGTCATACTGTTACCTTAGTAATAAAAAAAATAGCAAATTTGATGGTCAAGACCGACCCCCATATAATAATGACTTCCAAATGCATCCCTTGTTATTTGTTATAAAAGTTTACAATCTGTTGAAACTTCAAACTTAATCAGTGGAAACTTCGTCAAAGTGAACATTAGCAGAGAGAGATGCTACATCAAGACTTGTCACTGGGTACAGTCAGGTAGCTACCATACTTGTTACTAGATGAGTACAGCCAGGTAGCTACCATACTTGTTACTAGATGAGTACAGCCAGGTAGCTACCATACTTGTTACTAGGTGAGTACAGTCAGGTAGCTACCATACTTGTTACTAGGTGAGTACAGTCAGGTAGCTACAATACCTGTTACTAGGTGAGTACAGTCAGGTAGCTACAATACCTGTTACTGAGTACAGTCAGGCAGCTACAATATTTGTTGCTGAGTGAGTACAGTTAGGTAGCTACCATACATGTTACTAAGTACAGTCAGGTAGCTACCATACTTGTTACTGAGTACAGTCAGGTAGCTACCATACTTGTTACTGAGTACAGTCAGGTAGCTACCATACTTGTTACTGAGTACAGTCAGGTAGCTACCATACTTGTTACTGAGTACATAAGTATATAAGAAAGAAGGAACACTGCAACAGGGCTACTGACCCATGCGGAGCAGATCCATGTTCCCCCCCCTGATTAAACCAATGACACCCCCCGGATTAGCCCAATGACCACCCAGTCTGGTCACCTCCACTCAAGGATGGAGTACTGCACCAGACCCAGCAGCACAAGCTAGTCAGGTCCAGCTCACACCCACCTACACCTATTTTTAAAACTACACAACGTTTTAGCCTGAATAACTGTACTCGGGAGTTTGTTCCACTCATCCACAACTCTATTACCAAACCAGTGCTTTCCTGTATCCTTCCTGAATCTGAATTTTTCCAACTTGAAACCATTGCTGTGAGTCCTGTCTTGGCTGGAAATTTTCAGCACGCTATTTACATCCTCTTTATTTATTCCTGTTTTCCATTTATACACCTCGATCATATCCCTCCTAATTCTACGGTTTTCTAGAGAGTGCAGATTCGGGGCCCTCAGTCTATCCTCATAGGGAAGATTTCTGATACATGGGATCAACTTTGTCATCCTCCTCTGTATGTTTTCCAGAGCATTTATATCCATTCTGTAATACGGTGACCATAACTGTGCAGCATAGTCTAAATGAGGCCTAACCAAGGATATATAGAGTTGAAGAACAACCTGAGGACTTCTATTTTTTATACTTCTAGATATGAAGCCAAGAATTCTGTTAGCTTTATTGCGAACACTGCACTGTTGTCTTGGTTTTAGGTTACTGCTAACCAGAACTCCTAAATCCTTTTCACAATCAGTAGTATTAAGATCTACATTATTTAGTTTACATGTGGCATGGTTATTTAACTGTCCAACATTTAGAACTTTGCATTTGTCAATATTAAACTGCATCAGCCACTTCTCCGACCATTGCATCAGTCTATTCAAATCATCCTGGAGTGCTCTTGTGTCCTCATCAGAATGAATTGGACGGCCTATTTTGGTGTCATCAGCAAATTTGCTTATGTCGCTATTTATTCCCTCATCTATGTCGTTTATGTAAATTGTGAACAATAACGGGCCCTCACTGACCCCTGAGGAACACCACTTGTGACGTACCCCCATTCTGATTTCTCCCCATTTATGCAAACTCTCTGCTGTCTATTTGTCAGCCATGCCTCTACCCAGTTAGGTAGCTACCATAATTGTTACTGAGTACAGTCAGGTAGCTACCATAATTGTTACTGAGTACAGTCAGGTAGCTACCATACTTGTTACTGAGTACAGTCAGGTAGCTACCATACTTGTTACTGAGTACAGTCAGGTAGCTACCATACTTGTTACTGAGTACAATCAGGTAGCTACCATACTTGTTACTGAGTACAGCCAGGTAGCTACCATAATTGTTACTGAGTACAGTCAGGTAGCTACCATACTTGTTACTGAGTACAGTCAGGTAACTACCATACTTGTTACTGAGTACAGTCAGGTAGCTACCATACTTGTTACTGAGTACAGACAGGTAGCTACCATACTTGTTACTGAGTACAGTCAGGTAGCTACCATACTTGTTACTGAGTACAGTCAGGTAACTACCATACTTGTTACTGAGTACAGTCAGGTAGCTAGCATACTTGTTACTGAGTAGTCAGGTAGCTACCATACTTGTTACTGAGTACAGTCAGGTAGCTACCATACTTGTTACTGAGTACAGTCAGGTAGCTACCATACTTGTTACTGAGTACAGTCAGGTAGCTACCATACTTGTTACTGAGTACAGTCAGATAGCTACCATACTTGTTACTGAGTACAGTCAGGTAGCTACCATACTTGTTACTGAGTACAGTCAGGTAACTACCATACTTGTTACTGAGTACAGTCAGGTAGCTACCATACTTGTTACTGAGTACAGTCAGGTAGCTACCATACTTGTTACTGAGTACAGTCAGGTAGCTACCATACTTGTTACTGAGTACAGTCAGGTAGCTACCATACTTGTTACTGAGTACAGTCAGGTAGCTACCATACTTGTTACTGAGTACAGTCAGGTAACTACCATACTTGTTACTGAGTACAGTCAGGTAACTACCATACCTGTTACTGAGTACAGTCAGGTAGCTGCCAACTAACTACACGAATACCACCTGGTGGTTCACACTTACACTCACTCACTCATTTGACCATAAACAGAAATATTAATCTCAATCTTAAAATAATGAATCCTGTGATACTCCAATACTGAAACTATGTACTGTGCCAAAACAAAAGCATTCACATTGCTAAACTCACAAACTAGTATTTAGTCACTTAGCCATAATACCAACTTACCTCATAATTTGTAATATTTTACAATTAAGAATAAAACTAAGTCTGCCCGAAATGCCTAGCCATGCTAAGCGTTCTAGTGGTACACTCTGTAATCACTATTTTACAACATGTAAACCACACAATAACCAAATTTCTGTAAAATCAACATTGTAATCTTTATAGAGAATAAACTTTGAATACTTGTTACTGAGTACAGTCAGGTAGGTGCCATACTTGTTACTGAGTACAGTCAAGTAGCTGCCATACTTGTTACTGAGTACAGTCAGGTAGCTACCATACTTGTTACTGAGTACAGTCAGGTAGCTACCATACTTGTTACTGAGTACAGTCAGGTAGCTACCATACTTGTTACTGAGTACAGTCAGGTAGCTACAATACTTGTTACTGAGTACAGTCAGGTAGCTACCATACTTGTTACTGAGTACAGTCAGGTAGCTACCATACTTGTTACTGAGTACAGTCAGGTAGCTACCATACTTATTACTGAGTACTGTCAGGTAGCTACCATACTTATTACTGAGTACAGTCAGATATCTACCATACTTGTCGGCAGTTATGGCCTCTCAAATTAAAAGCAAGGTAGCACACCATTCTGGAGATTATCAGACTGAGGATCGAGCCTCCACCTTTCTACTCTGGGTTTAGCCTTATAATAATAATAATAATAATAATAATAATAATAATAATAATAATAATAATAATAATTAAGGTAGTAGGTTGGTAGACAGCAACCACCCAGGGAAGTACTACCGTCCTGCCAGATGACTGTGAAACAAAAACCTGTAACTGTTTTGCATGATGGTAGGATTGCTGGTTTCTTTTTCTGTCTCATAAACACGCTAAGATAACAGGGATATCTTGCTACTCCTACTTACACTTTGGTCACACTTCACAGACACGCACATGCATATATATATATACATACATCTAGGTTTTTCTCCTTTTTCTAAATAGCTCTTGTTCTTTTTTATTTCTTCTATTGTCCATGGGGAAGTGGAAAAGAATCTTTCCTCCGTAAGCCATGCGTGTCGTATGAGGCGACTAAAATGCCGGGAGCAATGGGCTAGTAACCCCTTCTCCTGTATACAATTACTAAAAAAGAGAAGAAGAAAAACTTTATAAAACTGGGTTGCTTAAATGTGCGTGGATGTAGTGCGGATGACAAGAAACAGATGATTGCTGATGTTATGAATGAAAAGAAGTTGGATGTCCTGGCCCTAAGCGAAACAAAGCTGAAGGGGGTAGGAGAGTTTCAGTGGGGGGAAATAAATGGGATTAAATCTGGAGTATCTGAGAGAGTTAGAGCAAAGGAAGGGGTAGCAGTAATGTTAAATGATCAGTTATGGAAGGAGAAAAGAGAATATGAATGTGTAAATTCAAGAATTATGTGGATTAAAGTAAAGGTTGGATGCGAGAAGTGGGTCATAATAAGCGTGTATGCACCTGGAGAAGAGAGGAATGCAGAGGAGAGAGAGAGATTTTGGGAGATGTTAAGTGAATGTATAGGAGCCTTTGAACCAAGTGAGAGAGTAATTGTGGTAGGGGACTTGAATGCTAAAGTAGGAGAAACTTTTAGAGAGGGTGTGGTAGGTAAGTTTGGGGTGCCAGGTGTAAATGATAATGGGAGCCCTTTGATTGAACTTTGTATAGAAAGGGGTTTAGTTATAGGTAATACATATTTTAAGAAAAAGAGGATAAATAAGTATACACGATATGATGTAGGGCGAAATGACAGTAGTTTGTTGGATTATGTATTGGTAGATAAAAGACTGTTGAGTAGACTTCAGGATGTACATGTTTATAGAGGGGCCACAGATATATCAGATCACTTTCTAGTTGTAGCTACACTGAGAGTAAAAGGTAGATGGGATACAAGGAGAATAGAAGCATCAGGGAAGAGAGAGGTGAAGGTTTATAAACTAAAAGAGGAGGCAGTTAGGGTAAGATATAAACAGCTATTGGAGGATAGATGGGCTAATGAGAGCATAGGCAATGGGGTCGAAGAGGTATGGGGTAGGTTTAAAAATGTAGTGTTAGAGTGTTCAGCAGAAGTTTGTGGTTACAGGAAAGTGGGTGCAGGAGGGAAGAGGAGCGATTGGTGGAATGATGATGTAAAGAGAGTAGTAAGGGAGAAAAAGTTAGCATATGAGAAGTTTTTACAAAGTAGAAGTGATGCAAGGAGGGAAGAGTATATGGAGAAAAAGAGAGAAGTTAAGAGAGTGGTGAAGCAATGTAAAAAGAGAGCAAATGAGAGAGTGGGTGAGATGTTATCAACAAATTTTGTTGAAAATAAGAAAAAGTTTTGGAGTGAGATTAACAAGTTAAGAAAGCCTAGAGAACAAATGGATTTGTCAGTTAAAAATAGGAGAGGAGAGTTATTAAATGGAGAGGTAGAGGTATTGGGAAGATGGAAGGAATATTTTGAGGAATTGTTAAATGTTGATGAAGATAGGGAAGCTGTGATTTCGTGTATAGGGCAAGGAGGAATAACATCTTGTAGGAGTGAGGAAGAGCCAGTTGTGAGTGTGGGGGAAGTTCGTGAGGCAGTAGGTAAAATGAAAGGGGGTAAGGCAGCCGGGATTGATGGGATAAAGATAGAAATGTTAAAAGCAGGTGGGGATATAGTTTTGGAGTGGTTGGTGCAATTATTTAATAAATGTATGGAAGAGGGTAAGGTACCTAGGGATTGGCAGAGAGCATGCATAGTTCCTTTGTATAAAGGCAAAGGGGATAAAAGAGAGTGCAAAAATTATAGGGGGATAAGTCTGTTGAGTGTACCTGGTAAAGTGTATGGTAGAGTTATAATTGAAAGAATTAAGAGTAAGACGGAGAATAGGATAGCAGATGAACAAGGAGGCTTTAGGAAAGGTAGGGGGTGTGTGGACCAGGTGTTTACAGTGAAACATATAAGTGAACAGTATTTAGATAAGGCTAAAGAGGTCTTTGTGGCATTTATGGATTTGGAAAAGGCGTATGACAGGGTGGATAGGGGGGCAATGTGGCAGATGTTGCAAGTGTATGGTGTAGGAGGTAGGTTACTGAAAGCAGTGAAGAGTTTTTACGAGGATAGTGAGGCTCAAGTTAGAGTATGTAGGAAAGAGGGAAATTTTTTCCCAGTAAAAGTAGGCCTTAGACAAGGATGTGTGATGTCACCGTGGTTGTTTAATATATTTATAGATGGGGTTGTAAGAGAAGTAAATGCGAGGGTCTTGGCAAGAGGCGTGGAGTTAAAAGATAAAGAATCACACACAAAGTGGGAGTTGTCACAGCTGCTCTTTGCCGATGACACTGTGCTCTTGGGAGATTCTGAAGAGAAGTTGCAGAGATTGGTGGATGAATTTGGTAGGGTGTGCAAAAGAAGAAAATTAAAGGTGAATACAGGAAAGAGTAAGGTTATGAGGATAACAAAAAGATTAGGTGATGAAAGATTGAATATCAGATTGGAGGGAGAGAGTATGGAGGAGGTGAACGTATTCAGATATTTGGGAGTGGACGTGTCAGCGGATGGGTCTATGAAAGATGAGGTGAATCATAGAATTGATGAGGGAAAAAGAGTGAGTGGTGCACTTAGGAGTCTGTGGAGACAAAGAACTTTGTCCTTGGAGGCAAAGAGGGGAATGTATGAGAGTATAGTTTTACCAACGCTCTTATATGGGTGTGAAGCGTGGGTGATGAATGTTGCAGCGAGGAGAAGGCTGGAGGCAGTGGAGATGTCATGTCTGAGGGCAATGTGTGGTGTGAATATAATGCAGAGAATTCGTAGTTTGGAAGTTAGGAGGAGGTGCGGGATTACCAAAACTGTTGTCCAGAGGGCTGAGGAAGGGTTGTTGAGGTGGTTCGGACATGTAGAGAGAATGGAGCGAAACAGAATGACTTCAAGAGTGTATCAGTCTGTAGTGGAAGGAAGGCGGGGTAGGGGTCGGCCTAGGAAGGGTTGGAGGGAGGGGGTAAAGGAGGTTTTGTGTGCGAGGGGCTTGGACTTCCAGCAGGCATGCGTGAGCGTGTTTGATAGGAGTGAATGGAGACAAATGGTTTTTAATACTTGACGTGCTGTTGGAGTGTGAGCAAAGTAACATTTATGAAGGGATTCAGGGAAACCGGCAGGCCGGACTTGAGTCCTGGAGATGGGAAGTACAGTGCCTGCACTCTGAAGGAGGGGTGTTAATGTTGCAGTTTAAAAACTGTAGTGTAAAGCACCCTTCTGGCAAGACAGTGATGGAGTGAATGATGGTGAAAGTTTTTCTTTTTCGGGCCACCCTGCCTTGGTGGGAATCGGCCGGTGTGATAATAAAAAAAAAAAAAAAAAAAATAATAATAATAATAATACGTGTAATAATAATCTAAAACCACGGTTACTACTACCAGGATCATTGGAGACAGCCGACACCACTGAACGAGTCATATAACAAAAATAAAAATTTTCTAACTCAACAACTGCACACAACTTTTTATGATTGTGTAAAAGCAGGCTACAGGGACGGCAGGCAACTCACTCAGTGCAGGAACAATAAGATCCAACCTTCAGAGTCCCAAAACTAACGTGTATAAATGCTCGCTAACGAGAAGTCTTACCTATGTACCCCATCTACACATGCATGCAGTTCATTTAGTCGCTGGAGTACAGTGACTAGGATGTCGCCCATGTACTGTAGTCACGTTACTCCGCTGGGGGGGGGGGGGATTTAAGAAGCACGTAAGTTCCCGAATCTTCTAATAACAAGATCATTTTTCCACTATAATCTGCATTGTCTATAATTACTATCGCATTTGCTCTATCTGTTTCGTAAGGTGAAGTCTAGGATCTTTGCTTAATTGTTAAGTTATACCATGAATTAAGGAAAGATCCTAGACTTCACCTTACGAAACAAACAAAACAAATGCGATAGTAATTATGGACACTGTAGATTATAGTGGAACAATGAACGTGTTATTAGAAGACGAAGGAACTTACGTGCCTCTTCAGTCTCCTCCTGGAGTGAAGACACCGAGCATGTCTTTCCACAGAGGAATAATAAGATTCCACTTTGAGAACATATACATATAAAATCTGTATCCCTGCTTAACTTGAAGAGAATTGTGACTACATGTGAGTATATCAGGCTTTTATCCAACACACTTCATTAATAATTTTAAAAGAAAAGCAGAGAAGAACTTCCACACAACCAGATTAGAACCGTCACCAGACAAATTCTTTGACCTACTAGTCAACCAGGATTCAGATATATCCAGCCATGCTAGGTAAGACATATATGTATACATGTATTTTAATATTCATCTCCAGTCTTCTTGCTAAGAATAAAACCAGAAAAGCCAGCATCACATTCAGCATAATTAAGGATTTGGTAACAAAGAGAAACATAACAGAATTACTAGTGATTGCGTCTATAACGTCTATGTGGGGAAGTGTGTAGCTGCCAGGAAAAACATCTTGGAACACATCCATCCCATGAACTTCAAAAATGTCAGATTTGTTGTATTAGAAACTGATCAGCACCATAGGTACTGTTTACAATCTGCTTTCATTGCAATTATTAATTCCAATACATTGAATACTGGTATAATATCAGATGATCTCGCCAGACTAATCTTTTCCAACACGAACCCAATTATTACATAGCCCCACCCCAATATGTACCACCTGACACGGTACTGGCCTCATGTTCTTCACTATTTACATAAGCAACATGTATGAAAGAAATAAGTAGCAACGTAAGCACGTTTGCCAATACTAATATATGATATCACATGCTTTCTGATGACACTAGAGCGCTACAGGATGACTTGGATGGGTTAAGGCTGTGATTGGAGAAGTGGCAGATGCAGTTTAATGTGGACAAATGTCAGGGTCTTGGAAGAATAAATGAGCTGTCACCTATAAACTAAATAATGTAGATCTTAAACTAAATGCGAGAGATTTCGGAATTCCGGCTAGGAAAAATCTAAAGCTAAGACAGTTTTGCAAAAGTATTCGCAGTGAAGCTAACATAATTCTTGGTGCTGAGTGTGCAATCTGTGAAGAGGCGCAAAATTAGAAGAAATATAACTGAAACGTACAAATGGAAGACAAAACCAGAGGGAGTGTAAATAACATATAGGGAAGCACTGGTTTAGCAAATAGTTGTAAGTAGAATAAACTTGCAGGTAGAGTTCCTTGCTGCAAGTCTTGTTTTGGTTACCGATACATATTCATTTTATTCCGCTTTTCCATTTGTACAATTCAGTCCGATTCCCTTTAATTCAACGCCTTTTTGGATTCGCCGCTTGACCTGAGCGGAGTGCAGACGTGTGACTACTGCCCTCTGCTGGCCATTGGAGGAGACTTATATTTTCACAACATGGCGCAGTCTGTGAGAAGGCGTGTGCACACCGTGCCTTGAATTGGTGCGTGGTGCAATAACGCCTCAGTCTGCACAAGTGCTTTTACCGCAAATTATCCATGACACCTATGGTGTTGCGGATCAAGACCTGTATGGTGTGGCGCTAAATGGTGCCTATCGTATTTTCGTCAAGTTGAGATCAGCTGGAGTGTATGAACGGCTGGTTGACAAGTACCAGGACGGGAGTGTGGACGTTAATTCAGCGATACGTGTTCGACTCATCGACATGTCTAGGCATTACACATGGGTGAAAGTCCGAAATGTGCCATTTGAGGCGGACGAGACTGACCTGCGGAATGTATTTGAACAGTATGGAACTGTACACCTGGCTATGGCTGGTAAATGGACGGATGGGGCGTATGCCGGCTTGCCGGATGGTAAGTTCACGCTCAAGATGACGTTGAGGCATTCCATCCCATCTTACATCATACTGGACGCATTTAGGACGCAGGTAATGGTGTACTACGCTGGGCAGCAGAAGACGTGTAGGTTATGTGGTACATATAACCATATGGCGGCCCAGTGTGGGAGATGGCAGCGGAGACAGGAACTAGGTAGTGAGATGGTGAAAGAGCCAGAACCGGAGGTGGGTCATGCTGATGAGTCACCTGTACATAGAAGTGGCACTTCCTGGAGTGAGGAAGTGGAGCGTGAGCTGCCACTGGTGGGTACCAGCCCATCACTGTCACAGTTAGTGGGATGTGAGGCATCTGCCTTGGAGACCGGGAAGACTGTGCAGAGTGGTGAAGTGCGGGTAGAGGGAGGCCTACTGGTGAACATGAAGGAAAAATCCTTTGAGAAGAAGGTTTCTGAGGATAACTTGAGGATGGTGAGGAGTCCTGTTCAGATTGAAGATGAGCAACTTGGAAGATTGGCGAACATGGCAGATGACTCGCCAGGAGTGGTGGAAGTGATTGAGGTGAATGCTGAGATTCACAGGAAGGCATCCAGTGAGTTGGAAATGGATGCAGAGAGTGTCAACCGTAAGAGGGCGGCGACATATTCCGACTCGGATGATGTTTTGACCCTGGCACAGAGACCGGGGAAAAAGCCGTGGGTTGATGTGGTGCGTGGGAGCTCTAAAGGTACACCTGGTCCGGTGTTGGATCAGGGGAAGCCACAAGTGGGCAGTGGAGAGAAAAGTGGAAGAAGCAGACACACTGGAAGCGTGTCAGTGAAAGGTGAAATGGGGCAGAGGGTGAAATCACATAAGTAGGTTTCCGGTGCATGACAGTGAATATTAATGGATTGTGTGCGAGTGAGAAGTGTCTGTGGGTAAAGGGATTTTTAAGACGTTATGCTATAGACATTGTTTTTGTGCAGGAACATAATTTCAAGCTGGGAAGGGAATTGGAGGTGGATGGGTACAGAGTGTTTGTGATGTATTCGGAGCGAATGAAGGGAGGGGTGGGAATCCTGATCCGAGAGACGAGCCCGTTTGTTGTTCTTAGGAGTGAAGGGGGGGGGGGGTCGTGTGTTAAGAATAGATGGGTGGTGGAGAGGTGAGAGGATGGTAGTAGTTTGTGTGTATGTGCCGGCTGAGAATGATGTAAGGGTAAAGAATGAATTTGTGAATAATGTATTGGTATATTATTTGTGGTCATTACCGTCAGTGACAATAGTTGGCGGCGACTGGAACTGTGTGGTGCATAGGAAAGATGTGGAACCGAGGGGGGCAGGGTGTTTTTTGGCAGGTTTAGGGGATCTATTGAGAGGTGTGAGATTGAGGGATATAGTTGATGGAGGGGATAGCGAGATAGAGCACACATTTCATAGAAAGGGCTATGCTGCACGACTAGATAGGTTGTATGTGACAAGGGGTGTGAGGGTGACGCGGGTGCAGACGGTGAATGTCGTTTATTCAGATCATAGGGCGGTTTATGCTAATTTAAATTGGGACGGTTTGCCTAAGAGATATTTGGGGTACTGGAAGCTGAATGTACGACTACTGGGTGAGGGGGTGGAGGGAGGGGATTTTGAAAGTTTGTGGGAGGACTTATGGGGTGGGGGTAAGAGTGCAAGCGATTTATTGGGGTGGTGGGATGGGGTTGCGAAGAGGAGGATCAGGCAATATTATGTGCGAAGGGGAAAGAATGAGGCATGGATGACATATGGGCTTCAACAGTATTTAGAGGGGCGGTTGCAGGGTTGTTATGAGAGGGGTGCTGTGGTAGGTGTGTATCCAATGGAGGAAATTGAAGCGTTAAAGTGGCAGATAAGAGATATGCACAATGAGAGATTTGATGAGGCGAGGGTGCAAGGTGGGTTAGAGGATGCGATTTGGGGCGACAGGCCGTCAGCCTGTGTGTTACGGGGCCAGCGGAGATGCAGGTTGGCAATGGAGATTGATAAGCTGGTAGTACACAAGAACTTAGGTGGGTATACGAAGGGTCAGGAGTTGCGAACTATTGAGGGTATGAGTGGTTTTCTGGATAGTTGGTTTGGAAAATATTTGCGGAGTGTAGGAGTGAACGGTGAGGATTTAGAGAGACTGGGAGAGAATGTATCTTGTGTGCTGAGTGGCATTGGGAGGGGATATTGAAGAGGGGGAGGTATGGAGAGCTTTGGAGAATATGGCGAGAGGTAAAGCGCCAGGTATAGATGGGTTACCTTGTGAATTCTATGTGAAGCATTGGAGTGTGTTGAAGGATTTTTTAGTGAACCTGATGAATGTGATGAAAAGTGAGGGGAGGATGGGTGAGCTGCAGTGTACCGCAGTAGTAGTTTTGATTCCAAAAGGGGAAGGCCCTACTACAGTGCAGAACTACAGGGCGTTGTCGTTATGTGCTGATTATAAGATATTTGCAAAAATCTTGGGGAACAGGCTGAAGTGCGTGATAGAGTTGTTGCGAGAGGTCAGTATGGGGTGCCTGGAAGGACAATGTATGAGGGGCATGGAATAATAAAAGATTTTGTGGAATGTATGGAGGGGGAGAATAAAGGGGGGGGGAGGTGTCTTAACATTGGATTGGCAGGCAGCGTATGATTGCGTAGAACGAGAGGCACTGTGGCATATCTTACGGAGGCAGGGTTTGGGGGAAGAGATGGTGCATTGGATTGAGACTTTGTATAATAGGGTAGGTGTACGTGTGCAGGTGAATGGGAAATTGGGAGAGTGGGTTTCAATGGGTAAAGGCATAAAGCAGGGTTGTCCTCTGTCTCAACTGTTGTTTGCTTGTATACAGGACCCTTTCTACAGGGCAGTGGGGAAATGTTTAGGGGTGGATCGTGGTATGGAGAATGGAGGGATGGGAATAATAGGGTATGTGGATGATACAACAATTCTAATGAGCAGGGAGGAAAGTTTACATGAGGTGGAGGATGTGATTGGTGGTTCTGAAGGAGTTACAGGTTTAAAAGTGAATGTGGAGAAATCGAAATTATTGGTCGTAGGGAATTGGGTAGGGAGGGCGAGATGGGAAACAGCTGTGCGTTGGTGTGTGGTGGATAGACTAAAGGTGTGTGGGATAATTTATATAGGGAATGCTGGGGAGGCACGGATGGTTAATTCTGGGAGGGTAGCGGATAGGTTGGTGGGTAGGTTAAATGTTTTGAGACCCATGCATTTGACGATACATC
>NC_091292.1:91962814-92010314 GCF_038502225.1 Cherax quadricarinatus
TGTGTGTGTATGTGTTTGAACGTATGCCTATATGTAAATGTGTATGCTTGTGCATGTATGCAGAACACAAGAGCTCTGAAAGTTTGAAGCCAACCAGAAGAGGCATTCCCAGCGGTCTCCCAAAATCAAACAATCCCATTTTAGAACAGCGGCAAGATTGTACCCCCACGTACATGTACGTGTACATGTACGTGTACATGTACATTTCATCCATTATAATCCGAGTCTTGAGAGATTAGTGAGGTGGTACACATGAGAGACACTCTGGCCGCTGCTCAGTAATTATACCATTTTAGACCTAACCTTGAGAGAGACTGACCAGCCTTCACTCACCAGCCTTCACTCACCAACCTTCACTCACCAGCCTTCACTCACCAACCTTCACTCACCAGCCTTCACTCACCAGCCTTCACTCACCAGCCTTCACTCACCAGCCTTCACTCACCAGCCTTCACTCACCAGCCTTCACTCACCAGCCTTCACTCACCAGCCTTCACTCACCAGCCTTCACTCACCAGCCTTCACTCACCAGCCTTCACTCACCAGCCTTCACTCACCAGCCTTCACTCACCAGCCTTCACTCACCAACCTTCACTCACCAACCTTCACTCACCAGCCTTCACTCACCAACCTTCACTCACCAGCCTTCACTCACCAGCCTTCACTCACCAACCTTCACTCACCAGCCTTCACTCACCAGCCTTCACTCACCAACCTTCACTCACCAACCTTCACTCACCAGCCTTCACTCACCAACCTTCACTCACCAGCCTTCACTCACCAGCCTTCACTCACCAACCTTCACTCACCAGCCTTCACTCACCAACCTTCACTCACCAGCCTTCACTCACCAACCTTCACTCACCAGCCTTCACTCACCAGCCTTCACTCACCAGCCTTCACTCACCAACCTTCACTCACCAGCCTTCACTCACCAACCTTCACTCACCAGCCTTCACTCACCAGCCTTCACTCACCAGCCTTCACTCACCAGCCTTCACTCACCAGCCTTCACTCACCAGCCTTCACTCACCAGCCTTCACTCACCAACCTTCACTCACCAGCCTTCACTCACCAGCCTTCACTCACCAGCCTTCACTCACCAACCTTCACTCACCAGCCTTCACTCACCAGCCTTCACTCACCAGCCTTCACTCACCAGCCTTCACTCACCAACCTTCACTCACCAGCCTTCACTCACCAGCCTTCACTCACCAGCCTTCACTCACCAGCCTTCACTCACCAGCCTTCACTCACCAGCCTACACTCACCAGCCTTCACTCACCAACCTTCACTCACCAGCCTTCACTCACCAGCCTTCACTCACCAGCCTACACTCACCAGCCTTCACTCACCAACCTTCACTCACCAGCCTTCACTCACCAGCCTTCACTCACCAGCCTTCACTCACCAGCCTACACTCACCAGCCTTCACTCACCAACCTTCACTCACCAGCCTTCACTCACCAACCTTCACTCACCAGCCTTCACTCACCAGCCTTCACTCACCAGCCTTCACTCACCAGCCTTCACTCACCAGCCTTCACTCACCAGCCTACACTCACCAGCCTTCACTCACCAACCTTCACTCACCAACCTTCACTCACCAACCTCACTCACTCACTCACCAGCCTTCACTCACCAACCTTCACTCACCAGCCTTCACTCACCAGCCTTCACTCACCAGCCTTCACTCACCAGCCTTCACTCACCAGCCTACACTCACCAGCCTACACTCACCAGCCTTCACTCACCAACCTTCACTCACCAGCCTTCACTCACCAGCCTTCACTCACCAGCCTTCACTCACCAACCTTCACTCACCAGCCTACACTCACCAGCCTTCACTCACCAACCTTCACTCACCAGCCTTCACTCACCAACCTTCACTCACCAGCCTTCACTCACCAGCCTTCACTCACCAGCCTTCACTCACCACCCTTCACTCACCAGCCTTCACTCACCAGCCTTCACTCACCAGCCTTCACTCACCAGCCTTCACTCACCAACCTTCACTCACCAGCCTTCACTCACCAGCCTTCACTCACCAGCCTTCACTCACCAGCCTTCACTCACAAGCCTCCACTCACCAACCTTCACTCACCAGCCTCACTCACCAGCCTTCACTCACCAGCCTCACTCACCAGCCTCACTCACCAGCCTTCACTCACCAACCTTCACTCACCAGCCTCACTCACCAGCCTCACTCACCAGCCTTCACTCACCAGCCTTCACTCACCAGCCTTCACTCACCAGCCTCACTCACCAGCCTCACTCACCATCCTTCACTCACCAGCCTTCACTCACCAGCCTTCACTCACCAGCCTTCACTCACCAGCCTTCACTCACCAGCCTTCACTCACCAACCTTCACTCACCAGCCTTCACTCACCAGCCTTCACTCACCAACCTTCACTCACCAGCCTTCACTCACCAGCCTCACTCACCAGCCTCACTCACCAGCCTTCACTCACCAGCCTTCACTCACCAGCCTTCACTCACCAGCCTTCACTCACCAGCCTTCACTCACCAGCCTCACTCACCAGCCTCACTCACCAGCCTCACTCACCAGCCTCACTCACCAGCCTTCACTCACCAGCCTTCACTCACCAGCCTTCACTCACCAGCCTTCACTCACCAGCCTTCACTCACCAGCCTTCACTCACCAGCCTTCACTCACCAGCCTTCACTCACCAGCCTTCACTCACCAGCCTTCACTCACCAGCCTTCACTCACCAGCCTTCACTCACCAGCCTTCACTCACCAGCCTTCACTCACCAGCCTTCACTCACCAGCCTTCACTCACCAGCCTTCACTCACCAGCCTTCACTCACCAGCCTTCACTCACCAGCCTTCACTCACCAGCCTTCACTCACCAACCTTCACTCACCAGCCTTCACTCACCAACCTTCACTCACCAGCCTTCACTCACCAGCCTTCACTCACCAACCTTCACTCACCAGCCTTCACTCACCAACCTTCACTCACCAGCCTTCACTCACCAGCCTTCCTCACTCACCAGCCTTCACTCACCAGCCTTCACTCACCAACCTTCACTCACCAGCCTTCACTCACCAGCCTTCACTCACCAGCCTTCACTCACCAGCCTTCACTCACCAGCCTTCACTCACCAGCCTTCACTCACCAGCCTTCACTCACCAGCCTTCACTCACCAGCCTTCACTCACCAGCCTTCACTCACCAGCCTTCACTCACCAGCCTTCACTCACCAGCCTTCACTCACCAGCCTTCACTCACCAGCCTTCACTCACCAGCCTTCACTCACCAGCCTTCACTCACCAGCCTTCACTCACCAGCCTTCACTCACCAGCCTTCACTCACCAGCCTTCACTCACCAGCCTTCACTCACCAGCCTTCACTCACCAGCCTTCACTCACCAGCCTTCACTCACCAGCCTTCACTCACCAGCCTTCACTCACCAGCCTTCACTCACCAGCCTTCACTCACCAGCCTTCACTCACCAGCCTTCACTCACCAGCCTTCACTCACCAGCCTTCACTCACCAGCCTTCACTCACCAGCCTTCACTCACCAGCCTTCACTCACCAGCCTTCACTCACCAGCCTTCACTCACCAGCCTTCACTCACCAGCCTTCACTCACCAGCCTTCACTCACCAGCCTTCACTCACCAGCCTTCACTCACCAGCCTTCACTCACCAGCCTTCACTCACCAGCCTTCACTCACCAGCCTTCACTCACCAGCCTTCACTCACCAGCCTTCACTCACCAGCCTTCACTCACCAGCCTTCACTCACCAGCCTTCACTCACCAGCCTTCACTCACCAGCCTTCACTCACCAGCCTTCACTCACCAGCCTTCACTCACCAGCCTTCACTCACCAGCCTTCACTCACCAGCCTTCACTCACCAGCCTTCACTCACCAGCCTTCACTCACCAGCCTTCACTCACCAGCCTTCACTCACCAGCCTTCACTCACCAGCCTTCACTCACCAGCCTTCACTCACCAGCCTTCACTCACCAGCCTTCACTCACCAGCCTTCACTCACCAGCCTTCACTCACCAGCCTTCACTCACCAGCCTTCACTCACCACCCTTCACTCACCAGCCTTCACTCACCAGCCTTCACTCACCAGCCTTCACTCACCAGCCTTCACTCACCAGCCTTCACTCACCAGCCTTCACTCACCAGCCTTCACTCACCAGCCTTCACTCACCAGCCTTCACTCACCAGCCTTCACTCACCAGCCTTCTCTCACCAGCCTTCACTCACCAGCCTCACTCACCAGCCTCACTCACCACCCTTGACTCACCAGCCTTCACTCACCAGCCTTCACTCACCAGCCTTCACTCACCAGCCTTCACTCACCAGCCTTCACTCACCAGCCTTCACTCACCAGCCTTCACTCACCAGCCTTCACTCACCAGCCTTCACTCACCAGCCTTCACTCACCAGCCTTCACTCACCAGCCTTCACTCACCAGCCTTCACTCACCAGCCTTCACTCACCAGCCTTCACTCACCAGCCTTCACTCACCAGCCTTCACTCACCAGCCTTCACTCACCAGCCTTCACTCACCAGCCTTCACTCACCAGCCTTCACTCACCAGCCTTCACTCACCAGCCTTCACTCACCAGCCTTCACTCACCAGCCTTCACTCACCAGCCTTCACTCACCAGCCTTCACTCACCAGCCTTCACTCACCAGCCTTCACTCACCAGCCTTCACTCACCAGCCTTCACTCACCAGCCTTCACTCACCAGCCTTCACTCACCAGCCTTCACTCACCAGCCTTCACTCACCAGCCTTCACTCACCAACCTTCACTCACCAGCCTTCACTCACCAGCCTTCACTCACCAGCCTTCACTCACCAGCCTTCACTCACCAGCCTTCACTCACCAGCCTTCACTCACCAGCCTTCACTCACCAGCCTTCACTCACCAGCCTTCACTCACCAGCCTTCACTCACCAGCCTTCACTCACCAACCTTCACTCACCAGCCTTCACTCACCAGCCTTCACTCACCAGCCATCACTCACCAGCCTTCACTCACCAGCCTTCACTCACCAGCCTTCACTCACCAGCCTTCACTCACCAGCCTTCACTCACCAGCCTTCACTCACCAACCTTCACTCACCGGCCTTCACTCACCAACCTTCACTCACCAGCCTTCACTCACCAGCCTTCACTCACCAACCTTCACTCACCAGCCTTCACTCACCAGCCTTCACTCACCAGCCTTCACTCACCAGCCTTCACTCACCAGCCTTCACTCACCAACCTTCACTCACCAACCTTCACTCACCAGCCTTCACTCACCAGCCTTCACTCACCAACCTTCACTCACCAGCCTTCACTCACCAGCCTTCACTCACCAGCCTTCACTCACCAGCCTTCACTCACCAGCATTCACTCACCAGCCTTCACTCACCAGCCTTCACTCACCAGCCTTCACTCACCAGCCTTCACTCACCAACCTTCACTCACCAGCCTTCACTCACCAACCTTCACTCACCAGCCTTCACTCACCAGCCTTCACTCACCAACCTTCACTCACCAGCCTTCACTCACCAGCCTTCACTCACCAGCCTTCACTCACCAGCCTTCACTCACCAACCTTCACTCACCAGCCTTCACTCACCAACCTTCACTCACCAACCTTCACTCACCAACCTTCACTCACCAACCTTCACTCACCAGCCTTCACTCACCAACCTTCACTCACCAACCTTCACTCACCAACCTTCACTCACCAACCTTCACTCACCAGCCTTCACTCACCAGCCTTCACTCACCAGCCTTCACTCACCAGCCTTCACTCACCAGCCTTCACTCACCAGCCTTCACTCACCAGCCTTCACTCACCAGCCTTCACTCACCAGCCTTCACTCACCAGCCTTCACTCACCAACCTTCACTCACCAGCCTTCACTCACCAGCCTTCACTCACCAACCTTCACTCACCAGCCTTCACTCACCAGCCTTCACTCACCAGCCTTCACTCACCAGCCTTCACTCACCAGCCTTCACTCACCAGCCTTCACTCACCAGCCTTCACTCACCAGCCTTCACTCACCAACCTTCACTCACCAGCCTTCACTCACCGGCCTTCACTCACCAGCCTTCACTCACCAACCTTCACTCACCAGCCTTCACTCACCAGCCTTCACTCACCAGCCTTCACTCACCAACCTTCACTCACCAGCCTTCACTCACCAGCCTTCACTCACCAGCCTTCACTCACCAGCCTTCACTCACCAGCCT
Organism: Cherax quadricarinatus; assembly: GCF_038502225.1. Classification (NCBI taxonomy): domain Eukaryota; kingdom Metazoa; phylum Arthropoda; class Malacostraca; order Decapoda; family Parastacidae; genus Cherax; species Cherax quadricarinatus. The sequence continues at coordinate 91,969,057 of NC_091292.1, forward strand.
TCACTTACCAACCTTCACTCACCAGCCTTCACTTACCAACCTTCACTAACCAGCCTTCACTCACCAGCCTTCACTTACCAACCTTCACTCACCAGCCTTCACTCACCAGCCTTCACTCACCAGCCTTCACTCACCAGCCTTCACTTACCAACCTTCACTCACCAGCCTTCACTCACCAGCCTTCACTCACCAGCCTTCACTCACCAGCCTTCACTCACCAGCCTTCACTCACCAGCCTTCACTCACCAGCCTTCACTCACCAGCCTTCACTCACCAGCCTTCACTCACCAACCTTCACTCACCAGCCTTCACTCACCAGCCTTCACTCACCAGCCTTCACTCACCAGCCTTCACTCACCAGCCTTCACTCACAAGCCTTCACTCACCAGCCTTCACTCACCAGCCTTCACTCACCAGGCTTCACTCACCAACCTTCACTCACCAGCCTTCACTCACCAGCCTTCACTCACCAGCCTTCACTCACCAGCCTTCACTCACCAACCTTCACTCACCAGCCTTCACTCACCAGCCTTCACTCACCAACCTTCACTCACCAGCCTTCACTCACCAGCCTTCACTCACCAGCCTTTACTCACCAGCCTTCACTCACCAGCCTTCACTCACCAGCCTTCACTCACCAGCCTTCACTCACCAGCCTTCACTCACCAGCCTTCACTCACCAGCCTTCACTCACCAGCCTTCACTCACCAGCCTTCACTCACCAGCCTTCACTCACCAGCCTTCACTCACTAGCCTTCACTCACCAACCTTCACTCACCAACCTTCACTCACCAGCCTTCACTCACCAGCCTTCACTCACCAGCCTTCACTCACCAACCTTCACTCACCAGCCTTCACTTACCAGCCTTCACTCACCAGCCTTCACTCACCAGCCTTCACTCACCAGCCTTCACTCACCAACCTTCACTCACCAGCCTTCACTCACCAGCCTTCACTCACCAGCCTTCACTCACCAGCCTTCACTCACCAACCTTCACTCACCAGCCTTCACTCACCAGCCTTCACTCACCAGCCTTCACTCACCAGCCTTCACTCACCAGCCTTCACTCACCAGCCTTCACTCACCAGCTTTCACTCACCAGCCTTCACTCACCAGCCTTCACTCACCAGCCTTCACTCACCAGCCTTCACTCACCAGCCTTCACTCACCAGCCTTCACTCACCAACCTTCACTCACCAGCCTTCACTCACCAGCCTTCACTCACCAGCCTTCACTCACCAGCCTTCACTCACCAGCCTTCACTCACCAGCCTTCACTCACCAGCCTTCACTCACCAGCCTTCACTCACCAGCCTTCACTCACCAGCCTTCACTCACCAGCCTTCACTCACCGGCCTTCACTCACCGGCCTTCACTCACCAGCCTTCACTCGCCAACCTTCACTCACCAGCCTTCACTCACCAGCCTTCACTCACCAGCCATCACTCAACAGCCTTCACTCACCAGCCTTCACTCACCAGCCTTCACTCACCAACCTTCACTCACCAACCTTCACTCACCAGCATTCACTCACCAGCCTTCACTCACCAACCTTCACTCACCAGGCTTCACTCACCAACCTTCACTCACCAGCCTTCACTCACCAGCCTTCACTCACCAGCCTTCACTCAACAACCTTCACTCACCAATCTTCACTCACCAGCCTTCACTCACCAGCCTTCACTCACCAACCTTCACTCACCAGCCTTCACTCACCAGCCTTCACTCACCAGCCTTCACTCACCAGCCTTCACTCACCAACCTTCACTCACCAGCCTTCACTCACCAGCCTTCACTCACCAACCTTCACTCACCAATCTTCACTCACCAGCCTTCACTCACCAACCTTCACTCACCAACCTTCACTCACCAACCTTCACTCACCAACCTTCAGTCACCAATCTTCACTCACCAGCCTTCACTCACCAGCCTTCACTCACCAACCTTCACTCACCAGCCTTCACTCACCAGCCTTCACTCACCAGCCTTCACTCACCAGCCTTCACTCACCAGCCTTCACTCACCAGCCTTCACTCACCAGCCTTCACTCACCAACCTTCACTCACCAGCCTTCACTCACCGGCCTTCACTCACCAACCTTCACTCACCAGCCTTCACTCACCAGCCTTCACTCACCAGCCTTCACTCACCAGCCTTCACTCACCAGCCTTCACTCACCAACCTTCACTCACCAGCCTTCACTCACCAGCCTTCACTCACCAACCTTCACTCACCAATCTTCACTCACCAGCCTTCACTCACCAACCTTCACTCACCAACCTTCACTCACCAACCTTCACTCACCAACCTTCACTCACCAATCTTCACTCACCAGCCTTCACTAACCAGCCTTCACTCACCAACCTTCACTCACCAGCCTTCACTCACCAACCTTCAGTCACCAACCTTCACTCACCAGCCTTCACTCACCATCCTTCACTCACCAACCTTCACTCACCAGCCTTCACTCACCAGCCTTCACTCACCAGCCTTCACTCACCAGTAACATTCACAACCTTCACTCACCAGTAACATTCACAACCTTCACTCACCAACCTTCACTCACCAGCCTTCACTCACCAACCTAGACTCACCAGCCTTCACTCACCAGCCTTCACTCACCAGCCTTCACTCACCAACCTTCACTCACCAACCTTCACTCACCAGCCTTCACTCACCAACCTAGACTCACCAGCCTTCACTCACCAGCCTTCACTCACAAGCCTTCACTCACCAACCTTCACTCACCAACCTTCACTCACCAACCTTCACTCACCAACCTTCACTCACCAACCTTCACTCACCAGCCTTCACTCACCAACCTAGACTCACCAGCCTTCACTCACCAGCCTTCACTCACCAGCCTTCACTCACCAACCTTCACTCACCAACCTTCACTCACCAACCTTCACTCACCAACCTTCACTCACCAACCTTCACTCACCAACCTTCACTCACCAACCTTCACTCACCAGTAACATTCACAACCTTCACTCACCAACCTTCACTCACCAGCCTTCACTCACCAACCTAGACTCACCAGCCTTCACTCACCAGCCTTCACTCACCAGCCTTCACTCACCAGCCTTCACTCACCAGCCTTCACTCACCAACCTTCACTCACCAGCCTTCACTCACCAACCTTCACTCACCAGCCTTCACTCACCAACCTTCACTCACCAGCCTTCACTCACCAGCCTTCACTCACCAGCCTTCACTCACCAGCCTTCACTCACCAACCTTCACTCACCAACCTTCACTCACCAGCCTTCACTCACCAGCCTTCACTCACCAGCCTTCACTCACCAACCTTCACTCACCAACCTTCACTCACCAGCCTTCACTCACCAGCCTTCACTCACCAGCCTTCACTCACCAGCCTTCACTCACCAACCTTCACTCACCAACCTTCACTCACCAGCCTTCACTCACCAGCCTTCACTCACCAGCCTTCACTCACCAACCTTCACTCACCAGCCTTCACTCACCAGCTTTCACTCACCAGCCTTCACTCACCAGCCTTCACTCACCAACCTTCACTCACCGACCTTCACTCACCAGCCTTCACTCACCAGCCTTCACTCACCAACCTTCACTCACCAGCCTTCACTCACCAGCCTTCACTCACCAGCCTTCACTCACCAACCTTCACTCACCAACCTTCACTCACCAGCCTTCACTCACCAGCCTTCACTCACCAGCCTTCACTCACCAGCCTTCACTCACCAACCTTCACTCACCAACCTTCACTCACCAGCCTTCACTCACCAGCCTTCACTCACCAGTAACATTCACAACCTTCACTCACCAGTAACATTCACAACCTTCACTCACCAACCTTCACTCACCAGCCTTCACTCACCAACCTAGACTCACCAGCCTTCACTCACCAGCCTTCACTCACCAGCCTTCACTCACCAACCTTCACTCACCAACCTTCACTCACCAGCCTTCACTCACCAACCTAGACTCACCAGTCTTCACTCACCAGCCTTCACTCACCAGCCTTCACTCACAAACCTTCACTCACCAACCTTCACTCACCAACCTTCACTCACCAACCTTCACTCACCAACCTTCACTCACCAACCTTCACTCACCAACCTTCACTCACCAGTAACATTCACAACCTTCACTCACCAACCTTCACTCACCAGCCTTCACTCACCAACCTTCACTCACCAACCTTCACTCACCAACCTTCACTCACCAACCTTCAGTCACCAATCTTCACTCACCAGCCTTCACTCACCAGCCTTCACTCACCAACCTTCACTCACCAGCCTTCACTCACCAGCCTTCACTCACCAGCCTTCACTCACCAGCCTTCACTCACCAGCCTTCACTCACCAGCCTTCACTCACCAGCCTTCACTCACCAACCTTCACTCACCAGCCTTCACTCACCGGCCTTCACTCACCAACCTTCACTCACCAGCCTTCACTCACCAGCCTTCACTCACCAGCCTTCACTCACCAGCCTTCACTCACCAGCCTTCACTCACCAACCTTCACTCACCAGCCTTCACTCACCAGCCTTCACTCACCAACCTTCACTCACCAATCTTCACTCACCAGCCTTCACTCACCAACCTTCACTCACCAACCTTCACTCACCAACCTTCACTCACCAACCTTCACTCACCAATCTTCACTCACCAGCCTTCACTCACCAGCCTTCACTCACCAACCTTCACTCACCAGCCTTCACTCACCAACCTTCAGTCACCAACCTTCACTCACCAGCCTTCACTCACCATCCTTCACTCACCAACCTTCACTCACCAGCCTTCACTCACCAGCCTTCACTCACCAGCCTTCACTCACCAGTAACATTCACAACCTTCACTCACCAGTAACATTCACAACCTTCACTCACCAACCTTCACTCACCAGCCTTCACTCACCAACCTAGACTCACCAGCCTTCACTCACCAGCCTTCACTCACCAGCCTTCACTCAACAACCTTCACTCACCAACCTTCACTCACCAGCCTTCACTCACCAACCTAGACTCACCAGCCTTCACTCACCAGCCTTCACTCACAAGCCTTCACTCACCAACCTTCACTCACCAACCTTCACTCACCAACCTTCACTCACCAACCTTCACTCACCAACCTTCACTCACCAGCCTTCACTCACCAACCTAGACTCACCAGCCTTCACTCACCAGCCTTCACTCACCAGCCTTCACTCACCAACCTTCACTCACCAACCTTCACTCACCAACCTTCACTCACCAACCTTCACTCACCAACCTTCACTCACCAACCTTCACTCACCAACCTTCACTCACCAGTAACATTCACAACCTTCACTCACCAACCTTCACTCACCAGCCTTCAGTCACCAACCTAGACTCACCAGCCTTCACTCACCAGCCTTCATTCACCAGCCTTCACTCACCAGCCTTCACTCACCAGCCTTCACTCACCAACCTTCACTCACCAGCCTTCACTCACCAACCTTCACTCACCAGCCTTCACTCACCAACCTTCACTCACCAGCCTTCACTCACCAGCCTTCACTCACCAGCCTTCACTCACCAGCCTTCACTCACCAACCTTCACTCACCAACCTTCACTCACCAGCCTTCACTCACCAGCCTTCACTCACCAGCCTTCACTCACCAACCTTCACTCACCAACCTTCACTCACCAGCCTTCACTCACCAGCCTTCACTCACCAGCCTTCACTCACCAGCCTTCACTCACCAACCTTCACTCACCAACCTTCACTCACCAGCCTTCACTCACCAGCCTTCACTCACCAGCCTTCACTCACCAACCTTCACTCACCAGCCTTCACTCACCAGCTTTCACTCACCAGCCTTCACTCACCAGCCTTCACTCACCAACCTTCACTCACCGACCTTCACTCACCAGCCTTCACTCACCAGCCTTCACTCACCAACCTTCACTCACCAGCCTTCACTCACCAGCCTTCACTCACCAACCTTCACTCACCAACCTTCACTCACCAGCCTTCACTCACCAGCCTTCACTCACCAGCCTTCACTCACCAGCCTTCACTCACCAACCTTCACTCACCAACCTTCACTCACCAGCCTTCACTCACCAGCCTTCACTCACCAGCCTTCACTCACCAACCTTCACTCACCAACCTTCACTCACCAGCTTTCCCTCACCAGCCTTCACTCACCAGCCTTCACTCACCAGCTTTCACTCACCAGCCTTCACTCACCAGCCTTCACTCACCAACCTTCACTCACCAGCCTTCACTCACCAGCCTTCACTCACCAGCCTTCACTCACCAACCTTCACTCACCAACCTTCACTCACCAGCCTTCACTCACCAGCCTTCACTCACCAGCCTTCACTCACCAGCCTTCACTCACCAACCTTCACTCACCAACCTTCACTCACCAGCCTTCACTCACCAGCCTTCACTCACCAGCCTTCACTCACCAACCTTCACTCACCAACCTTCACTCACCAGTAACATTCACAACCTTCACTCACCAACCTTCACTCACCAGCCTTCACTCACCAACCTTCACTCACCAACCTTCACTCACCAGCCTTCACTCACCAGCCTTCACTCACCAACCTTCACTCACCGACCTTCACTCACCAGCCTTCACTCACCAGCCTTCACTCACCAGCCTTCACTCACCAACCTTCACTCACCAGCCTTCACTCACCAGCCTTCACTCACCAGCCTTCACTCACCAGCCTTCACTCACCAACCTTCACTCACCAACCTTCACTCACCAACCTTCACTCACCAACCTTCACTCACCAGCCTTCACTCACAAACCTTCACTCACCAACATTCACTCACCAACCTTCACTCACCAGCCTTCACTCACCAGCCTTCACTCACCAGCCTTCACTCACCAACCTTCACTCACCAACCTTCACTCACCAACCTTCACTCACCAACCTTCACTCACCAACATTCACTCACCAACCTTCACTCACCAGTAACATTCACAACCTTCACTCACCAACCTTCACTCACCAGCCTTCACTCACCAACCTTCACTCACCAACCTTCACTCACCAGTAACATTCACAACCTTCACTCACCAGTAACATTCACAACCTTCACTCACCAGTAACATTCACAACCTTCACTCACCAGTAACATTCACAACCTTCACTCACCAGTAACATTCACAACCTTCACTCACCAGTAACATTCACAACCTTCACTCACCAGTAACATTCACAACCTTCACTCACCAGTAACATTCACAACCTTCACTCACCAGTAACATTCACAACCTTCACTCACCTTTAACATTCACAACCTTCACTCACCAGTAACATTCACAACCTTCACTCACCAGTAACATTCACAACCTTCACTCACCAGTAACATTCACAACCTTCACTCACCAGTAACATTCACAACCCTCACTCACCAGTAACATTCACAACCTTCACTCACCAGTAACATTCACAACCTTCACTCACCAGTAACATTCACAACCTTCACTCACCAGTAACATTCACAACCCTCACTCACCAGTAACATTCACAACCTTCACTCACCAGTAACATTCACAACCTTCACTCACCAGTAACATTCACAACCTTCACTCACCAGTAACATTCACAACCTTCACTCACCAGTAACATTCACAACCTTCACTCACCAGTAACATTCACAACCCTCACTCACCAGTAACATTCACAACCTTCACTCACCAGTAACATTCACAACCTTCACTCACCAGTAACATTCACAACCTTCACTCACCAGTAACTTTCACAACCTTCACTCACCAGTAACATTCACAACCTTCACTCACCAGTAACATTCACAACCTTCACTCACCAGTAACATTCACAACCTTCACTCACCAGTAACATTCACAACCTTCACTCACCAGTAACATTCACAACCTTCACTCACCAGTAACATTCACAACCTTCACTCACCAGTAACATTCACAACCTTCACTCACCAGTAACATTCACAACCTTCACTCACCAGTAACATTCACAACCTTCACTCACCAGTAACATTCACAACCTTCACTCACCAGTAACATTCACAACCTTCACTCACCAGTAACATTCACAACCTTCACTCACCAGTAACATTCACAACCTTCACTCACCAGTAACATTCACAACCTTCACTCACCAGTAACATTCACAACCTTCACTCACCAGTAACATTCACAACCTTCACTCACCAGTAACATTCACAACCTTCACTCACCAGTAACATTCACAACCTTCACTCACCAGTAACATTCACAACCTTCACTCACCAGTAACATTCACAACCTTCACTCACCAGTAACATTCACAACCTTCACTCACCAGTAACATTCACAACCTTCACTCACCAGTAACATTCACAACCTTCACTCACCAGTAACATTCACAACCCTCACTCACCAGTAACATTCACAACCTTCACTCACCAGTAACATTCACAACCTTCTCCGGTGTAACACAAGAAGCAACACAACGACACAACACCGCTCCTCCTGCAGACTACTACCATACTACTACCATACTACTACCATACTACTACCATACTACTACCATACTACTACCATACTACTACCATACTACTACCACTACTACCACTACCACTACCATACTACTACCACCACCACCACCATTACCACCACCCGCTACTCCACCACCACCACCACCACCACTACCATACCACACCACCTCACCACCATCCACACCACCACCATACTCACCACCACTCATTACCTACACCACCACCATACCTACCACCACTCCACCACCATTACCACTACCTACCACCATTACCACCACCACCACCACCACCACCATACCACTACCTACACCATTACCACCACCACTTCCACTCACTCCACCACCACCTCACCATTCACCACATCACCACTACCATCACCACTACCACCATTACCACCACCACCTACCACTCACCACACCACCACCACTCCACCTCCACCATGCACCACCACCACCACTTTCTACCACCACATACCCCACTCACCACCACCACCACCATCCACTCCACCATACCACTACCACCATACACCTACTCCACCACCACCACCACACCACACACCACCACCCTTACCACTCACCATACTCCACTAACACCACCACCATCACCGCCACCATACTCACCACCACCACCACCCATTACCTACACCACCATACTACACCACCTACCACCATTATCACCACCACCATACTACTACCACCTCCACCACCGTTACCACTACCATACTCACCACCACCACCACTACACCACCACCACCATTACCACCATCCACCACCATTACCACTCATTACCACTCACCACCTACTACCACCACCACCACCACCACCACCACCACCACCACCACCACCATTCCACCACCATTACCACTACCATACCACCACCACCTACCACCATTACCACCACCACCACTACCACTCCACCATTACCACCACCATACCACTCACCACCTCCACCAACTACTACCACTCCACCATCCACCACCACCACCACCATTCCACTACCACCACCATACTCCACTACCACCACCATACCACCACCACCACTACCACCACATTACCACCTACCAGCACTACTCACCACCTATTACCACTCCACCACCAGTACCTACCACCACCATTACCACCACCACCACTACTCCACCACCTCCATTACCACCATCACACTACCACCACCACTCACCACCACCACCTCCACTACCACCACTCCATTACCACCTACCATCCACTACCACCACTATTACACCACCACCGCCACTACTCCACCACCATTACCACCACCACCACCACCACCACCACTACTCCACCGCCACCCTACCACCACCACCTACAACCATTACCACTCACCATACCACTACTACCACTATCCACTCCATTACCACTACCATACTCCACTCACCACTACCACTCCATTACCACTCCTACCATACCACTACCACTACCATTACCACCACCACACACTACCACCACCACCACCATACCACACCACCATACCACACTCCACCACCATGCCACTACCACTCCACCACCACCATTACCACTCCACATATACTACTACCACCTACCACTATCATCACTATCCACACCATACTACCACCATCATTCATCCATCCACCACCACCCACCACTCACCACTACCACCTCCATTACCACCACCATACCACTAACACCACCACCATTACAGCCACCATACCACTACCACTCCACCATACCACCTCACCATACCTACCACCACTCACCACCATTATCACCACCATACCACCTCCACCACCACCACATCACCACCATACCCACCACTCCACCACCATTACCACTCACCACACCACTACCACTGCCACTACCACTACCACTCACCACCATTCCACCTACCACCACCACACCACTATTACCACTCCACCACCACTACTACCACCACCACCATACCACTCACCACCTATTACCACCACCACTATTACCACCAACCACCATACCACTCACCACCACCACACCACCATTACCACCACCACATTATTACCACATCCACATTCCACCATACCACATCCACTACCATACCACCACCATCCACCTACCACCTACCACCACCATACCACCACCACACCACCACCACCTCACCATTACCACCACCACCTACCACTACCACTACACCACTACCACCACCACCACCACCATTCCACCAACTATTACCACCACCAGTCACTACTCACCACACTACCATACTACTACCACTACCACTATTACCAATATCACTACTACAACTATTACCAATACCATACTACTACCACTACCACTGTTACCATTACCACTACTACTACCACCATTACCACTACCACTACTACTACCATTACCATACTACTACTACTACCACCATTACCACTACCACTACTACTACCATTACCATACTACTACCACTACCACCATTACTACTACCACTACCACTACCACTATCACCACTACCACTGCTATATTTTCTTCCTGCCGTCCGCGCCTGTATATACTGGTTCTCACACTTCCCTTCTGTCATTTTAACTTGTCAGTGGTCCAAGACGGACCGAAACGTCGCCATAAGCTTTCCTCTCTCCTACATACATGTTATTTGTGTATTGACATACACTAGTGTTCAAAGTTTGAAACCGTTCAGAAGAAGCATTCTAAGTTATCAAAACAGAAACCCAAACATTCGCAGGGGCTCCTGCATATGTTAATTGTGTGTAAATGTTATTCGGTATTTGTGGAACACCAGCGTGAAAGTTTTGAAGGAGATTGAATGAGGCTGTCTTGAGTTAGAAATAATAACCTTGAAGGCAACCATCTGAAGACTGTCTCGTGCGTGACTTGTTGATGTGAGTACCTAGACCAGCTGTTGGTACCCTCGTGTGTATGTTCTTACCTTACTAACACCACCCCCTCCACCACCATTACCACTACTAACACCACTACAACCACCAACAACGACACCACCACCACTACTAACACGACCATCATCAACAACAATGACAACACAGCAACAACATCAGCATCAATAATAACAATAACACCAACAGCAGCAAATCAGCGAAAAAAAATTTTGCGAAAACCTTGAGGCAGTGCGGCCATGGGAGTAACAGCTGACAAACGCCTGCGAGAGGAATAACAGAAAAGGTAGGCAGGTGACACTTCACTTCCTGACCAACAGAATAAACAAAGTGAAACCAGAGTCGGATACAGTGAATAAAAAATTATGCTCCCCGAGGCACAGTACTCACCCCACTTCTCTTTCTCATGTCTGACACAGACATAAATCATAGCACTGTGTCATCCTTTGATGACGTTACTTGAACCTACATGAGAGTGGCTTCCATAGAAGACAGTGAGCTTCAAGCTGATTATACCAAATCTTCCAGTGGGCTACTGACAACAATATCATGTTCAGTGAGGACAAATTTCAGATATTACGTCAAGGAAGAATTGGGGAAATAAAAACAAGATCAGAGTGCAAAAGTTAACTCAAATCACTCAATAGATTGGAAGTCAAATGTGAGAGACCTGGAAGTGATAATGTCGAAAGATCTCACGTTCAAGGGGCACAATAATGTTATTATCACAACCGCAAGAAAAATAAGGTTGCATAACGAGAACCTACAAAGTAAGTGATGCCAAAATAATGATTACACTCCTCAAGTGTCTAACCTGGACTATTGCTGTGTACTAATGGCACCTTTTAAGGCAGACAAAATTGCTGAGCTGGAGAATGTAGAGAGAAGCTTCACAGCTTGCATGAACTTAGTCAAGCACAAATCTTACTGGAAGCAAAAAAGACACATGATAATCTACACCTGGAAAATTTTGGAGGGATTGGTCCCAAATCTGTACACCGAAATCAGACACTTGTCCAGCATTGGGTAATCTTATTGAGGAAACGTTTCGCCAGCGAGTAGCTTCTTCAGTCCAATACAGAGAAGAACGGTGGAGGATGATGAGGAATTTGAAGTAATCAGTCCCTCAGCCTGGAATCGATGTGTTCATCAACCAGTTTTGAGAATAGTAGCACATATGATTTATTAATTCAGGTAAGATTGCTAGGACAGGTCCTGGCCCGGGTCTTCTCCAGGTTGTGACCCGGCACATCAGTAGCATATGATCGGAGGAATGACTTACATACTGCAGTCAGGAGAGTAGAAGCAGGAGGAGGCGGAGTCACCAGTGGACAAATCTGCTTGTGTAAGCAGGTCATGACTGTAGGCTTGGTAAGCAAAGAAGAATTACCTGTATCACGATGTTGCTGCGTCTGACAGATGTGACGTAAGTGGTTTAAAAAACAGACAGGTGACGCAACCATACTCACCATCATTACCACCACCACCATCATTACCACCACCACCATCATTACCACCACCACCATCATTACCACCACCACCATCATTACCACCACCACCATCATTACCACCACCATCATTACCACTACCACCACCACTACCACCACCACTACCACCACCATCATTGCCACCACCACCATCATTACCACCACCATCATTACCACCACCATCATTACCACCACCACCATTATTACCACCACCATCATTACCACCACCATCATTACCACTACCACCACCACTACCACCACCACTACCACCACCATCATTGCCACCACCACCATCATTACCACCACCATCATTACCACCACCATCATTACCACCACCACCATTATTACCACCACCATCATTACCACCACCATCATTACCACCACCATCATTACCACTACCACCACCACTACCACCACCACTACCACCACCATCATTGCCACCACCACCATCATTACCACCACCATCATTACCACCACCATCATTACCACCACCACCATTATTACCACCACCATCATTACCACCACCATCATTACCACCACCATCATTACCACTACCACCACCATCATTACCACTACCACCACCACTACCACCACTACCACCACCACTACCACCACCATCATTGCCACCACCACCATCATTACCACCACCATCATTACCACTACCACTACCACCACCATCATTGCCACCACCACCATCATTACCACCACCATCATTGCCACCACCACCATCATTACCACCACCACCACCACCATCATTACCACCACCACCACCACCATCATTACCACCACCACCATCATTACCACTACCACCACCACTACCACCACCACTACCACCACCACTACCACCACCACTACCACCACCACTACCACCACCACTACCACCACCATCATTGCCACCACCACCATCATTACCACCCCCATCATTACCACCACCACTACCACCACCACTACCACCACCATCATTGCCACCACCACCATCATTACCACCACCACCATCATTACCACCACCATCATTACCACCACCATCATTACCACCACCATCATTACCACCACCACCATCATTACCACCACCATCATTACCACCACCATCATTACCACCACCATCATTACCACCACCACCATCATTACCACCACCATCATTACCACCACCATCATTACCACCACCATCATTACCACCACCATCATTACCACCACCATCATTACCACCACCACCATCATTACCACCACCACCATCATTACCACCACCATCATTACCACCACCATCATTACCACCACCATCATTACCACCACCACCATCATTACCACCATCATCATTACCACCACCACCATCATTACCACCACCATCATTACCACCACCACCATCATTACCACCACCATCATTACCACCACCACCATCATTACCACCACCATCATTACCACCACCACCATCATTACCACCACCATCATTACCACCACCATCATTACCACCACCTTCATTACCACCACCACCATCATTACCACCACCACCATCATTACCACCCCCATCATTACCACCACCAACATCATTACCACCAACATCATTACCACTACCACCACCACTACCACCACCATTACCACCACTACCACCATTACCACCACCATTACCACCACTACCACCACCATTACCACCACTACCACCACCACTACCACCACCATTAACACCACTACCACTACCATTACCACCATTACCACCACCATTACCACCACTACCACCACTATTACCACCATTACCACCACCATTACCACCACTACCACCACCATTACCACCACCATTACCACCACTACCACCACCATTACCACCATTACCACCACCATTACCACCACTACCACCACCATTACCACCACTACCACCACCATTACCACCAAAGTCAACACAAAAAAGAAGCAACAAAAGCAACAACGACAACGCAACAAAACAATAACAGCAACAACCACAACAACAAAAGCAACAACAACAGCAACAACCACCACAGCAACAATAACCACAATAACAACCACACCAAAAACAACCACAACAAGAAACCATAACAACAACAGCAGCAGCAGTAACAACCCCAACAACCACAACACACAACAACAACAACAGTAGCAGCAGTAACAACCCCAACAACCACAACAACAACAACAGTAGCAGCAACCACAACAATAACAAGCAGGTGACGACATCACATGAAGTACTGTGGAGATGAGCGACTCAAGTTACAATGTTGATCTCTGGAGTGTTACGACAGATGTCTCTCTCACAGTGTCTCTGTTTACATGTTTAATTGTCTGCCTCCCTCCTTCCCCCTTCCTCCCTCACCCTTCCTCCCTCACCCTCTCCCTCACCCCCTCCCTCACCCTTCCTTCCTCACCCCCTCCCTCTTGCTCAGTTGCTACGTCACATAAGAATGGAGGAAATATAAAACAGGATCAGAATACAAGACAAACTCAGTTCACTACACAGAACGTAAGTCACATGTGTGAGAGACCTGGGAGTGTTGATGTCAGAATTTCACCTTCAAGGAACACAACAGCATTATTAATCGACTCTGGTGGGAGTAATTAGGGAGTAAAATGTTCATGCCGGGTATGATACACTCCTTGAAGCTCTCACACAACTGTTTAACAACTTATTAATTGTTTGGTTAGACGCTTTGTGCAAACAGAATTCTGCTGGTCACCCGGCAGGCACGGCTAGGCAGTGTACTGCTAGCTAGATACCACCAGGCAGGTGACTACCACCTTGGCGGTAGCTACACCACCATCAGCATCACAGTACTTTCTTAATCCACAAGATATAAGTGTCAGTGGAAGGCAGAGTGCCAGGTCTTGGCGCTGGAGTAACCCAGGTAGCAGTGGCGGCAGCAGCAACAGCAGCAGCAGCAGCAGCAGCAGCAGCAGCAGCAGCAGTAGTAGTATTGCGTGCCTTGTTGTCTGCTGTTATTCGGCAGGCTTCGCCCCAGTGATCAGAGCAGCCAGCAGTGTGGCGGAGGGTGGGGAGAGAGCCATCAGCTTGACTATCCCTGCCTCACTAGCAGTGTCCTCTATCCCCTTCCCTCCCTATCCACCTGTACTTAACCTGCATCTCAACCACATCCTAAAGTTCCTCCCCCCCTCCCTAACCACCATCCCCTCCCCACCCTCCCCTCCCCCCTCTTCCTCCCCCTCCCCCCTGAACGATCAAAACAACGATCGGTTCCAAAACAATTCAAGACATTTTCTTTTCCCTTCTGAAAATTAAAAATGGCAAGAAATGTGTCTTAAAAGAGAATTTAATGCGGGTTTGTGAAGAACTGAGAGAGAGAGAGAGAGAGAGAGAGAGAGAGAGAGAGAGAGAGAGAGAGAGAGAGAGAGAGAGAGAGTGAGAGAGAGAGAGGGAGAGAGGGAGAGAGAGAGAGAGAGAGAGAGAGAGAGAGAGAGAGAGAGAGAGAGAGAGAGAGAGAGAGAGAGAGAGAGAGAGAGAGAGAGAGAGAGCATCAGTGTTGTGGGTGAGGAGGAAGGTCGACAATGTCATGTCATCAGTAACAATTATACTTTCGCATGTATACATGCATTTACGTATGTATGAATATATGTATGTATATATGCATGACTGCATGTATGTAGGTATATATGTATGTGTGTATATGTATGAATGTATGTATGCATACATGTATATATGTATGAATATATGTATGTACGAATGCATATATGTATACAGGTAGGTATATGTATGTATGCATGTATGAATATTTGTATGTATGTATGTATGTATGAATGTATGTATGACAGTATTTATGTATCTATACATGTATGTACGTATGATGTATTTATACTTATGTGTATTTTATATTTCTTTGTGTGTAATGGCTCACTTTTAATCACCTCTTTAACTTTAGAATGTTGAAATCTACCTCTTGAACCCGCCTCTGTATTACGGACCTCATGAGTGTCAACTGTATCGCCCTGTGACTCGACCCCAGTAACCACATCTGGGTGATCACACACACACATCTCCTGAAGCGCACATCAACCAAAGTCATGAGGATTGGGGAAGGGCGAAGAAGACCGCAGACGGAGTACAGTCTAGGGGGTCAGAGACTACAAACCTCACTCAAGGAAAAAGATCTTGGGATGAGTATAACACCAGGCACATCTCCTGAAGCGCACATCAACCAAATAACTGCTGCAGCATATGGGCGCCTAGCAAACCTCAGAACAGC
The DNA here is from genome assembly GCF_038502225.1 of Cherax quadricarinatus. Classification (NCBI taxonomy): domain Eukaryota; kingdom Metazoa; phylum Arthropoda; class Malacostraca; order Decapoda; family Parastacidae; genus Cherax; species Cherax quadricarinatus. Next base: position 91,986,089 of record NC_091292.1, read on the forward strand.
ATTCCGACATCTTAATAAGGAATCGTTCAGGACCCTGTACACCGTGTATGTTAGGCCCATATTGGAGTATGCGGCACCAGTTTGGAACCCACACCTAGCCAAGCACGTGAAGAAACTAGAGAAAGTGCAAAGGTTTGCAACAAGACTAGTCCCAGAGCTAAGAGGTATGTCCTATGAGGAGAGGTTAAGGGAAATGGACCTGACGATACTGGAGGACAGGAGAGGTAGGGGGGATATGTTAACAATATATAAAGTACTGAGCGGAATCAACAAGGTGGACAGAGACAAGATGTTCCAGAGATGGGACACAGCAACAAGGGGACACAGTTGGAAGTTGAAAACTCAAATGAATCACAGGGATGTTAGGAAGTATTTCTTCGGTCACAGCGTAGTCAGGAAGTGGAATAGTCTGGGTAGTGATGTAGTGGAGGCAGGATCCATACATAGCTTTAAGAAGAGGTATGATAAAGCTCATGGAGCAGGAAGAGTGACCTAGTAGCGACCAGTGAAGAGGAGGAGCCAGGAGCTCTGTCTCGACCCCTGCAACCACAACTGAGTACACACACACACACACACACACACACACACACACACACACGTTCCTTCTTAATAATGACCAGCGATTTCAAGGAAATTTTGCCTCTAGTCCCTTGTCCCGTAAGGGATACAGTGTGACACACCTGGGAGACACAGTGTGACACACCTGGGAGACACAGTGTGACACACCTGGGAGACACAGTGTGACACACCTGGGAGACACAGTGTGACACACCTGGGAGACACAGTGTGACACACCTGGGAGACACAGTGTGACACATCTGGGAGACACAGTGTGACACACCTGGGAGACACAGTGTGACACACCTGGGAGACACAGTGTGACACATCTGGGAGACACAGTGTGACACACCTGAGAGACAGTGTGACACACCTGGGAGACACAGTGTGACACATCTGGGAGACACAGTGTGACACACCTGGGAGACACAGTGTGACACACCTGGGAGACACAGTGTGACACACCTGGGAGACACAGTGTGACACACCTGGGAGACACAGTGTGACACACCTGGGAGACACAGTGTGACACACCTGGGAGACACAGTGTGACACACCTGGGAGACACAGTGTGACACACCTGGGAGAAACAGTGTAACACACCTGGGAGACACAGTGTGACACACCTGGGAGACACAGTGTGACACACCTGGGAGACACAGTGTGACACACCTGGGAGACACAGTGTGACACACCTGGGAGACACAGTGTGACACACCTGGGAGACACAGTGTGACACATCTGGGAGACACAGTGTGACACACCTGGGAGACACAGTGTGACACACCTGGGAGACACAGTGTGACATATCTGGGAGACACAGTGTGACACACCTGGGAGACACAGTGTGACATATCTGGGAGACACAGTGTGACATGCCTGGGAGACACAGTGTGACATACCTGGGAGACACAGTGTGACATACCTGGGAGACAGTGTGACACACCTGGGAGACACAGTGTGACACGCCTGGGGACACAGTGTGACACACCTGGGAGACACAGTGTGACATACCTGGGAGACACAGTGTGACACACCTGGGAGACACAGTGTGACATATCTGGGAGACACAGTGTGACACACCTGGAAGACACAGTGTGACACACCTGGGAGACACAGTGTGACATACCTGGGAGACACAGTGTGACACACCTGGAAGACACAGTGTGACACACCTGGGAGACACAGTATGACATATCTGGGAGACACAGTGTGACACACTTGGAAGACGCAGTGTGACACACCTGGGAGACACAGTGTGACACACCCGGGTGACCCAGTGTATTGTGACACACCTGAAACACAGTGTACTATGACACATCTGGAAGACACAATGTACTGTGACACAGCTGGGAGGCACAGTGTACTGTGACACAGTTGTGGCACAGGTGGGAGGCACCGTGCACTGTGACACACCTGTGAGACACAGTGTGCTGTGACGCAGGTGGGAGGCACCGTGCACTGTGTCACACCTGTGAGACACAGTGTGCTGTGACACAGGTGGGAGGCACAGTGCACTGTGACACACCTGTGAGACACAGTGTGCTGTGACACAGGTGGGAGGCACAGTGCACTGTGACACACCTGTGAGACACAGTGTGCTGTGACACAGGTGCGAGGACCTAGTAGCAATCAGCGAAGAGGCGGGGCCAGGAGCTATGACTCGACCCCTGCAACCACAAATAGGTGAGTACAAATAGGTGAGTACACACTACATCATTGTACGTAATTATATTTCCGCTCTGGTATAGCGCATTACGTTATATATCATTACGTCGTATAACCAATATGACTCTCACCGCCGTTGTTGTAACTGTTCGTTGTAGCTCGGTGAGTGCCACTATAGTGGACCACTAACATGATGGCCACAGTGTTCTGAGTCGCACAGTAACAGTGATGGCCACAGTGTTCTGAGTGGCACAGTAACAGTGATGGCCACAGTGTTCTGAGTCACACAGTAACAGTGATGGCCACAGTGTTCTGAGTGGCACAGTAACAGTGATGGTCACAGTGTTCTGAGTGGCACAGTAACAGTGATGGTCACAGTGTTCTGAGTGGCACAGTAACAGTGATGGCCACAGTGTTCTGAGTGGCACAGTAACAGTGATGATCACAGTGTTCTGAGTGGCACAGTAACAGTGATGGCCACAGTGTTCTGAGTGGCACAGTAACAGTGATGGTCACAGTGTTCTGAGTGGCACAGTAACAGTGATGGCCACAGTGTTCTGAGTGGCACATTAACAGTGATGGCCACAGTGTTCTGAGTGGCACAGTAACAGTGATGGCCACAGTGTTCTGAGTGGCACAGTAACAGTGATGATCACAGTGTTCTGAGTGGCACAGTAACAGTGATGATCACAGTGTTCTGAGTGGCACAGTAACAGTGATGGTCACAGTGTTCTGAGTGGCACAGTAACAGTGATGGTCACAGTGTTCTGAGTGGCACAGTAACAGTGATGGTCACAGTGTTCTGAGTGGCACAGTAACAGTGATGATCACAGTGTTCTGAGTGGCACAGTAACAGTGATGGTCACAGTGTTCTTAGTGGCACAGTAACAGTGATGGTCACAGTGTTCTGAGTGGCACAGTAACAGTGATGGTCAGTGTTCTGAGTGGCACAGTAACAGTGATGGTCAGTGTTCTGAGTGGCACAGTAACAGTGATGGCCACAGTGTTCTGAGTGGCACAGTAACAGTGATGGTCAGTGTTCTGAGTGGCACAGTAACAGTGATGATCACAGTGTTCTGAGTGGCACAGTAACAGTGATGGTCAGTGTTCTGAGTGGCACAGTAACAGTGATGGTCAGTGTTCTGAGTGGCACAGTAACAGTGATGATCACAGTGTTCTGAGTGGCACAGTAACAGTGATGGTCAGTGTTCTGAGTGGCACAGTAACAGTGATGGCCACAGTGTTCTGAGTGGCACAGTAACAGTGATGGTCAGTGTTCTGAGTGGCACAGTAACAGTGATGGTCAGTGTTCTGAGTGGCACAGTAACAGTGATGGTCACAGTGTTCTGAGTGGCACAGTAACAGTGATGGCCACAGTGTTCTGAGTGGCACAGTAACAGTGATGATCACAGTGTTCTGAGTGGCACAGTAACAGTGATGGTCACAGTGTTCTGAGTGGCACAGTAACAGTGATGGTCACAGTGTTCTGAGTGGCACAGTAACAGTGATGATCACAGTGTTCTGAGTGGCACAGTAACAGTGATGGTCACAGTGTTCTGAGTGGCACAGTAACAGTGATGGTCACAGTGTTCTGAGTGGCACAGTAACAGTGATGATCACAGTGTTCTGAGTGGCACAGTAACAGTGATGGTCACAGTGTTCTGAGTGGCACAGTAACAGTGATGATCACAGTGTTCTGAGTGGCACAGTAACAGTGATGGTCACAGTGTTCTGAGTGGCACAGTAACAGTGATGGTCACAGTGTTCTGAGTGGCACAGTAACAGTGATGATCACAGTGTTCTGAGTGGCACAGTAACAGTGATGGTCACAGTGTTCTGAGTGGCACAGTAACAGTGATGATCACAGTGTTCTGAGTGGCACAGTAACAGTGATGGTCACAGTGTTCTGAGTGGCACAGTAACAGTGATGGTCACAGTGTTCTGAGTGGCACAGTAACAGTGATGATCACAGTGTTCTGAGTGGCACAGTAACAGTGATGGTCACAGTGTTCTGAGTGGCACAGTAACAGTGATGGTCACAGTGTTCTGAGTGGCACAGTAACAGTGATGATCACAGTGTTCTGAGTGGCACAGTAACAGTGATGGTCCCAGATCATCGCCCTAACAACGCCAGCAGCGTCACAAACAATCGTTCAGGTTCTAACTGGTACGTTTGTTCAACAAACTCAAGTGCATTTGTGCGTGTCACGGACGGTCATTGTCATGCATTGAATTTGTATTTGTTTTATGCATGACGCTGTGTTTGTTTTGGTATTTGGTGGAAATTGGAGGTGAGGGTGTGGGTGGGTGGAGGGGAAGGTGTGGGTGGGTGGAGGGGAAGGTGTGGGTGGGTGGATCGAGGTGAGTGAGGGGTGGGTGTGGGTGGGTGGGTTAAGGGGGAAAGGATAGTGAGGGTGATGAGATTAGAGTGAGGGTGTAGATAGTGGAATGTGATGGTGTGTTGTGATGGTGTGGTGTGATGGTGTGATGTGATGTGATGTATTGTGATGGTGTAGTGTTGTGATGTGGTGTTGTGATGGTGTGGTGTTGTGATGTGATGTGTGATGGTATTGTGATTGTGTGGTGTTATTATGGTGTGATAGTGTGGTGTTGTGATGGTGTTATGGTGTGGTGCTGTATGGTGTTGTGATGTAATGTTGTGATGGTGTTGTGATGTGGTGTCGTGATGGTGTGGTCTTGTGATGGTGTGGTGTGATAATGTTGGTGTTGTGATGTGGTGTCGTGATGGTGTGGTCTTGTGATGGTGTGGTGTGATAGTGTTGGTGTTGTGATGGTGTTCTGATTGTGTGGTGCTGTGTGTTGTGATGGTGTGGTGTTGTGATGGTGTGTGATGGTATAGTGTTGTGATGGTGTGGTGATATGTGAAGGTGTTATGTTGTGATAGTGTGATGTTGTGATGGTGTGGTTTTATGGTGTGATGGTATGTTGTTAGTGTGGTATAGTATAGTGATACTGCTGTGTTGGTATGGTGTGGTATAGTGATGGTAGGTGTTGCAATGTCTTGCACCAACTTAATGTTGCAAGAGGCTGCAACATTCAACAGACAGTACTAGACCACCACACTATCACACCACAACATCACAACACAAGACCATCACTACACCATATCATCACAACACAGCACTAATACAACACATCACAACACTATCACAACACAACACCATCATAACACCAACACAACACAACACCATCACAACACAACACCACCACAACACCATCACAACACATCATAACACTACACCATCACAACGCAGCACCATAACACAACACCAGCACAACACAACACCAGCACAACACAACACCAACACAACACCAACACAACACAACACCAACACAACACAACACCAACACAACACAACACCAGCACAACACAACACCAACACAACACAACACCAACACAACACAACACCAGCACAACACAACACCATCAATTGATTTCCATTTGAATATATTTCCCTTTTTGTAAAAAAGTCTGGCAGTGTGCCAGTGTATTGCGCTCTGGGAATACTTGAAGTGTGGATGCAGTGCGGGGCTTCCATGACCCTCTCTCACTGAGCACCGGTGTTCAGTTTTCCTTCTCCCCAGGATAGTTGAACACAGGTGCTCAGTCAGTGAGGAGTCAGGAGAGCTATGCACTGCTTCAAGGCATCAAGAATACCCACCACACAACTCACTAACACGGTGCCACCCTCATATATAGGAGGGAACACCCTCACGTGCAGAATCAATTGAAACGACACTAATGGAATCCAAACCTGACTTTAACCTTCCCAAGACAAAAGAGTAACAATGCATCACGCAGAAACAAGCGGAGGTATATACGGAGAAAGTCTGTAGTCAGCAGGATTCACACCCACGTCAGGGGAAGCTGGCAAGGTTACCCAAGTGACGCTCTAGACCACACAGCCACAGATGACACTTAAACTGGGCAATCTTGTCTACAAGCCAGGTTTCTTACCAGCCCGAACTTGTAAACCAGACTGCCCGGCTTATTAGGCATCTGTGGCTGAGTGGTCCAGAGCGTCACTTGAGGAACCTTGCCACACTCCCCTGGCGTGGTTTCGAATCCTGCTGACTGCGATCTTTCTCTGTACAAAGGAGTAACTATCCAACGGGACGTGATACGCAAATATGGACTAACGGAGCACAACCCGGCACCCAGGTTGATCAGACACCACCTGGCACTAGGCCCAACAGTGCCACACAGGCTCCAACGTTGCCATACATGCTAGAAGAAACAAGTCCCGTCCACAAGGTCACCGCTACAAAATGTGTTCTACGGATCTTCACGTCCCCCAGGGAAAAGGTCAGCATGTTAAGGGATGCACAACACCTGCGTGACCAGAGCACCTGCGCCTCCCTTCACCTACCTGGGTATACATCTGTGCGTTCTCCTCATTGCCTCGTACTCTGCTGAAGAAGACCTCAGTTGGAGGACCACGTATGCAAATTACCGTTCTTAGTCGTCGCTGTCCCGGGTGAGAGTTTTCCCTCTATCACGCCGGTAGTAAGCTGGTCGTGCACAGTACTGGCACGTGCACCGTGCATCACAACCATCAAGCTGGTCGTGCACAGTACTGGCACGTGCACCGTGCATCACAATCACCAGCTGGTCGTACACAGTACTGACTTGTGCAGTGCATCACAACCATCAAGCTGGTCGTGCACAGTACTGGCACGTGCACCGTGCATCACAATCATCAAGCTGGTCGTGCACAGTACTGGCACGTGCACCGTGCATCACACTCGTCAAGCTAGTGCACAGTACTGGCACGTGCACCGTGTATCACAACCATCAAGCTGGTCGTGCACAGTACTGGCACGTGCACCGTGCATCACACTCATCAAGCTAGTGCACAGTACTGGCACGTGCACCGTGCATCACACTCGTCAAGCTAGTGCACAGTACTGGCACGTGCACCGTGTATCACAACCATCAAGCTGGTCGTGCACAGTACTGGCACGTGCACCGTGCATCACACTCATCAAGCTAGTGCACAGTACTGGCACGTGCACCGTGCATCACACTCATCAAGCTACTGCACAGTACTGGCACGTCCACCGTGCATCACACTCGTCAAGCTAGTGCACAGTACTGGCACGTGCACCGTGTATCACAACCATCAAGCTGGTCGTGCACAGTACTGGCACGTGCACCGTGCATCACAATCATCAAGCTAGTGCACAGTACTGGCACGTGCACCGTGCATCACACTCATCAAGCTAGTGCACAGTACTGGCACGTGCACCATGTATCACAACCATAAAGCTGGTCGTGCACAGTACTGGCACGTGCACCGTGCATCACAATCATCAAGCTGGTCGTGCATAATACTGACTTGTGCAGTGCACCACAACCATCATGATGGTCGTGCACAGTACTGACTAGTGCACCACAACCATCAAGATGGTCGTGCACAGTACTGGCTAGTGCACCACAACCATCAAGATGGTCGTGCACAGTACTGGCTAGTGCACCACAACCATCAAGATGGTCGTGCACAGTACTGGCTAGTGCACCACAACCATCAAGATGGTCGTGCACAGTACTGGCTAGTGCACCACAACCATCAAGATGGTCGTGCACAGTACTGGCTCGTGCACCACAACCATCATGATGGTCGTGCACAGTACTGGCTAGTGCACCACAACCATCAAGATGGTCGTGCACAGTACTGGCTAGTGCACCACAACCATCAAGATGGTCGTGCACAGTACTGGCTCGTGCACCACAACCATCATGATGGTCGTGCACAGTACTGACTAGTGCACCACAACCATCAAGATGGTCGTGCACAGTACTGGCTAGTGCACCACAACCATCAAGATGGTCGTGCACAGTACTGGCTAGTGCACCACAACCATCAAGATGGTCGTGCACAGTACTGGCTAGTGCACCACAACCATCAAGATGGTCGTGCACAGTACTGGCTAGTGCACCACAACCATCAAGATGGTCGTGCACAGTACTGGCTCGTGCACCACAACCATCATGATGGTCGTGCACAGTACTGGCTAGTGCACTACAACCATCAAGATGGTCGTGCACAGTACTGGCTAGTGCACCACAACCATCAAGATGGTCGTGCACAGTACTGGCTAGTGCACCACAACCATCATGATGGTCGTGCACAGTACTGGCTAGTGCACCACAACCATCAAGATGATCGTGCACAGTACTGGCTAGTGCACCACAACCATCAAGATGGTCGTGCACAGTACTGGCTAGTGCACCACAACCATCAAGATGGTCGTGCACAGTACTGGCTAGTGCACCACAACCATCAAGATGGTCGTGCACAGTACTGGCTAGTGCACCACAACCATCAAGATGGTCGTGCACAGTACTGGCTAGTGCACCACAACCATCAAGATGGTCGTGCACAGTACTGGCTAGTGCACCACAACCATCAAGATGGTCGTGCACAGTACTGGCTAGTGCACCACAACCATCATGATGGTCGTGCACAGTACTGGCTAGTGCACCACAACCATCAAGATGGTCGTGCACAGTACTGGCTAGTGCACCACAACCATCAAGATGGTCGTGCACAGTACTGGCTCGTGCACCACAACCATCATGATGGTCGTGCACAGTACTGGCTCGTGCACCATAACCATCAAGATGGTCGTGCACAGTACTGGCTAGTGCACCACAACCATCAAGATGGTCTTGCACAGTACTGGCTAGTGCACCACAACCATCAAGATGGTCGTGCACAGTACTGGCTCGTGCACCACAACCATCAAGATGGTCGTGCACAATACTGGCTAGTGCATCACAACCATCAAGATGGTCGTGCACAGTACTGGCTAGTGCACCACAACCATCAAGATGGTCGTGCACAGTACTGGCTATTGCACCACAACCATCAAGATGGTAGTGCACAGTACTGGCTAGTGCACCACAACCATCAAGATGGTCGTGCACAGTACTGGCTAGTGCACCACAACCATCATGATGGTCGTGCACAGTACTGGCTAGTGCACCACAACCATCAAGATGGTCGTGCACAGTACTGGCTCGTGCACCACAACCATCAAGATGGTCGTGCACAGTACTGGCTCGTGCACCGTTTCCGTCATTTTTGATAATTAAGACAGCAGAGGATTCAACATAGCCGCATATTTTACCTACTTGGTTGAGGAGATAAATTAGGATTTTTTCCGTGGATATTATTAATTGCAGAGCGAGAGAGAGACAGAGAGACAGAGAGACAGAGAGAGAGACACAGTCTAACAGACATATACCACGCTACAGTTAGCAATAAGAGAATTCAGCTGCGGTCCTAATTACCATATACACATCGATTCACGATTCTGGATGTTTTCCCCACGTAGAATCTGTTGCGTCCTCAACAAGGGAGTTTGCACACCCAGCCACTAGCATCCTTGACTCTCCAGGAAGTCCCCGTGACTCATAGCTGCAGGGAGGGTGACCGCACAGCTCACATTTACACATATATATCTACTCTACTGTCAGCGGGTTCAGTAGCTGTTGTTACCAGACTCTGTAAGACTAAGCTGTAGGTTCACCTTGATGGTAACATTACTGGGTTTTAACCATAACGTTAGTAACCATCGTAATAACCTGATCTATCTACAATGTGCGGTTTCACCTTTTTCCAATCAATGACTCAAGAATTTTGGGCCCTCACCTGTTTTGTTTTGTCTTCGTTTATATTTGTGTAAACTGCAACACCGGTGTTGCAACACATGAATATCTTTATTATGGGAACGTTTCGCCACACAGTGACTTCATTAGTCTTATAAAAAGAAGAATGGTGAAAATCAGAAGGACTTTGAGGTAATCTGTCCCTCAGCCTGGAGTCGATGTGTTGAGTCCGTCAGTCTCTCAAGACTGATGGACTGATTATCTCAGTCTCCTTCTGATCTTCACTGATACTAGTGTTCACAGTACCTGATACCAATGTTCACAGTACCTGATACCAGTATTCACAGTACCTGATACCAATGTTCACAGTACCTGATACCAGTGTTCACAGTACCTGATACCAGTGTTCACAGTACCTGATACCAGTGTTCACAGTACCTGATACCAATGTTCACAGTACCTGATACCAGTGTTCACAGTACCTGATACCAGTGTTCACAGTACCTGATACCAATGTTCACAGTACCTGATACCAGTATTCACAGTACCTGATACCAGTGTTCACAGTACCTGATACCAGTGTTCACAGTACCTGATACCAGTATTCACAGTACCTGATACCAGTGTTCACAGTACCTGATGCCAGTGTTCACAGTACCTGATACCAGTATTCACAGTACCTGATACCAGTGTTCACAGTACCTGATGCCAGTGTTCATAGTACCTGATACCAGTGTTCACAGTACCTGATACCAGTATTCACAGTACCTGATACCAGTGTTCACAGTACCTGATACCAGTGTTCACAGTACCTGATACCAGTATTCACAGTACCTGATACCAGTGTTCACAGTACCTGATACCACTGTTCATAGTACCTGATACCAGTGTTCACAGTACCTGATACCAGTGTTCACAGTACCTGATACCAATATTCACAGTACCTGATACCAGTGTTCACAGTACATGATACCAGTGTTCACAGTAAATGATACCAGTGTTTACAGTACCTGATACCAGTGTTCACAGTACCTGATACCAGTATTCACAGTACCTGATACCAGTATTCACAGTACCTGATACCAGTGTTCATAGTACCTGATACCAGTGTTCACAGTACCTGATACCAGTATTCACAGTACCTGATACCAGTGTTCACAGTACCTGATACCAGTATTCACAGTACCTGATACCAGTGTTCACAGTACCTGATACCAGTGTTCATAGTACCTGATACCAGTGTTCACAGTACCTGATACCAGTATTCACAGTACCTGATACCAGTGTTCACAGTACCTGATACCAGTGTTCACAGTACCTGATACCAGTGTTCACAGTACTTGATACCAGTATTCACAGTACCTGATACCAATGTTCACAGTACCTGATACCAGTGTTCACAGTACCTGATACCAATGTTCACAGTACCTGATACCAGTATTCACAGTACCTGATACCAGTGTTCACAGTACCTGATACCAGTGTTCATAGTACCTGATACCAGTGTTCACAGTACCTGATACCAGTATTCACAGTACCTGATACCAGTGTTCACAGTACCTGATACCAGTGTTCACAGTACCTGATACCAGTGTTCACAGTACCTGATACCAGTATTCACAGTACCTGATACCAATGTTCACAGTACCTGATACCAGTGTTCACAGTACCTGATACCAATGTTCACAGTACATGATACCAGTGTTCACAGAACCTGATACCAGTGTTCATAGTACCTGATACCAGTGTTCACAGTACCTGATACCAGTGTTCACAGTACCTGATACCAGTGTTCACAGTACCTGATACCAATGTTCACAGTACCTGATACCAGTGTTCACAGAACCTGATACCAGTGTTCACAGTACCCGATACCAGTGTTCACAGTACCTGATACCAGTGTTCACAGTACCTGATACCAATGTTCACAGTACCTGATACCAGTGTTCACAGAACCTGATACCAGTGTTCACAGTACCTGATACCAGTGTTCACAGTACCTGATACCAATGTTCACAGTACCTGATACCAGTGTTCACAGTACCTGATACCAGTATTCACAGTACCTGATACCAATGTTCACAGTACCTGATACCAGTGTTCACAGTACCTGATACCAGTGTTTACAGTACCTGATACCAGTGTTCACAGTACCTGATACCAGTGTTCACAGTACCTGATACCAGTGTTCACAGTACCTGATACCAGTGTTCACAGTACCTGATACCAATGTTCACAGTACCTGATACCAGTGTTTACAGTACCTGATACCAGTGTTCACAGTACCTGATACCAGTGTTCACAGTACCTGATACCAGTGTTCACAGTACCTGATACCAGTGTTCTCAGGTCACTCGTTCTCTGCGTTTTCTCTTTCATAAGGAAAGAAGTCACTCTGACTTCTCTGTGTTATCCTGAAGGTTCTCTACACATCTTCTGCTATGAATGATAATCTATGTTACTGTATTTGTGTATACCTGAATAAACTTACTTAAATAGGGGTGGGTGGGAGGGATATAGAGGCAGAGGGGAGGGAGATGAGAGAAGTGAGGGAGAGGGGAGGGAGATGAGAGAAGTGAGGGAGAGGGGAGGGAGATGAGAGAAGTGAGGGAGAGGGGAGGGAGATGAGAGAAGTGAGGGGGAGAAATGATTGACATTTCCTGATGCCACTGTGATTGTCTAGGTTAGTATGTTTGTCTCCCCTTCCTCTCTCTCCCCTCCCTCTCTCCCCTCCCTCTCTCCCCTCCCCCTCTCTCCCCCTGTCCCCTCCCTCTCCTAAAAATCAAACTGCTTGTACACGACACCTCACACACAGGTTTTTCACACACACACACACACACACACACACACACACACACACACACACACACACACACACACACACACACACACACACACACACACACACACACACACACACACACACACAATGTGTTTATTTTTCCATTGTGTCGGTATTTTATACAATTTATTTCCCATAAAAATTTTTTTAACAATATCTGTGAACAAAATATCTTAATAAAAACCAGTATCACTGAGAGTATGTTTCAAATATATGGACCCAATTTCAAAGCAAACTGCTTTGAAAACGTGTCCATCATTTTGAGACACCTGTGTAACACCTGTATAACACCTGTATAACAACTACAGCTCTTGTCAATGAACTTGAGAACAACCAAAGTTACTTTTTTTTGCTATTTGAAAAAATGATTTGGTTAGAAATTTCAAGTTTGTCAATGAGAAAGATATTAAGAATTATATATATCAGAGTTGTTAGGTAGGTGTTCACTGAGGCGTGAACACTATGTTCAGTGTTCAGCAAGGAACACCTGGATGCTCAGGTTCTGCCAAGGAATTATCTTGGGATTATCTGAGTTATCTTGAGGTGATGTATCAGGTCACTCAGGTCACGCTGGCACCTGGCGGCCTCTAAACTGACCTGATGACCTGAGAGGGTCTGCTGGGGGTGACCTGGTTGGTGGGGTAGGAGGAGTGTGGGGGTGGTGGTGGTTGTGGTGGTTGTTGTAGTGGTTGTTGTTGTGGTTATGGCTGTGGTGGTTGTGGTAGTGGTTGTTGTGGTGGTTATGGTAGAGGTGGTTGTGGTGGTTGTGGTAGTGGTCGTTGTTGTGGCTGCGGTAGTGGTTGTTGTGGTTATGGCTGTGGTGGTTGTGGTAGTGGTTGTTGTGGTGGTTATGGTAGAGGTGGTTGTGGTGGCTGTGTAGTGGTCGTTGTTGTGACTGCGGTAGTGGTTGTTGTGGTTATGGCTCTGGCGGATGTGGTAGTGGTTGTTGTGGTGGCTGTAGTAGTGATGGTTGTGGTGGTTGTAGTAGCGGTCGTTGTGGTGGTTGTGGTAGTGGTTGTTGTGGTTATGGCTGTGGCGGATGTGGTAGTGGTTGTGGTAGTGGTTGTTGTGGTTATGGCTCTGGCGGATGTGGTAGTGGTTGTGGTGGCTGTAGTAGTGATGGTTGTGGTGGTTGGGGTAGCGGTCGTTGTGGTGGTTGTGGTAGTGGTTGTTGTGGTGGTTGTGGTAGCGGTCGTTGTAGTGGTTGTGGTAGTAGTTGTTGTGGTGGTTGTGGTAGCGGTCGTTGTGATGGTTGTGGTAGTAGTTGTTGTGGTGGTTGTGGTAGCGGTCGTTGTAGTGGTTGTGGTAGTAGTTGTTGTGGTGGTTGTGGTAGCGGTCGTTGTGATGGTTGTGGTAGTAGTTGTTGTGGTGGTTGTGGTAGCGGTCGTTGTGGTGATTGTAGTAGCGGTCGTTGTGGTGGTTGTGGTAGTGGTTGTTGTGGTGGTTGTGGTAGCGGTGGTTGTGGTGGTTGCGGTAGTGGTTGTTGTGGTGGTTGTGGTAGCGGTCGTTGTGGTGGTTGTGGTAGTGGTTGTTGTGGTGGTTGTGGTAGCGGTCGTTGTAGTGGTTGTGGTAGTAGTTGTTGTGGTGGTTGTGGTAGCGGTCGTTGTGGTGATTGTAGTAGCGGTCGTTGTGGTGGTTGTGGTAGTGGTTGTTGTGGTGGTTGTGGTAGCGGTGGTTGTGGTGGTTGTGGAAGTGGTTGTTGTGATGGTTGTGGTAGCGGTCGTTGTGGTGGTTGTGGTAGTGGTTGTGGTAGTAGCTGCTGTGGTAGTGTTGATGCTAGGTAGTCTGGTCTCCCATTACTACTTGGCAGCCAGTGCCTGTCTACTGGCACCCCCTCCCTCCCTCCTCTCCCCCCTCCCCCCCACCACCACCACAACAATCCCTGCCTCCACTCTCCCCTCCTACAACTTACAACCCCCCACCCCACCCACTGGTCCTCCTGTCCCACCCCCCCACCCACCCAGTGCCACTCACCGTCCGTCATCATAAAATTCTTGACACCCCGTGTATTGAAGGCACACACGGTGTGAGGGGTCAAGTGCACCGCTGTCTCCACACACACTGTCTCTCCCCTCCCTTCCTTCTCTTATTTCAACATGTACAAGGTATACAGTCCTAGCTGACATCAATGATATAAGAAAGTCCCTTGTTATGCTGAGTATTTCAGGAAAGTTTGGTTAATTTTGTCCCAGGATGCGACCCACACCAGTCGGCTAACTCCCAGATACCTATTTTACTGATGGGTGAAGATGGACAACAGGTGTCAAGGAAACACGCTCTTATGTTTCCACCCGTACCGGGGATCGAACCACGGACTTCAGTGTGTAAACTCAGTGCGCTTCCAATGGAGCTACGAGACAATTTGCTAAATTAATACCCACTAGTCAGGATACCAGAGCCTTCCTCAAGCCGCTTGTTCCACACGTTGTTCCACACGTTGTTCCACACGTTGTTCCACACGTTGTTCCACTTATCAACAAGTGTACATGTCTGACTGGAAACCCTTAGGGCGACACCTGTCTTCCTCAGATACTTCACCTTCATGAGTGTCCCGCAGCTCGGTTGGCAGCGCACTCAGCTCACACACTGAGGTCCCTGGTTCGATACAGGGTGGAAACATTCTGACGTGTTTCCTTAAGACACCTGCTGTCCATGTTCACCCATCAGTAAAATAGGTACCTGGGTGTTAGTCGACTGGTGTGCGTCGCATCCTGGGCACAAAACTGACCCAATTTGCCCGAAATGCTCAGTATGTCATAGAAGTCAGCTAGGCCTATATACCTTGTACATGTACATACCTTGTGATTATTATTAGATTATTATTATTATTATTATTATTATTATTATTATTATTAACCTTGGTAAGTCCTGGACTCCACATTACAGAATGGATAAAAATGCGCTGGAAAATAAGTAGAGAAGGATGACGAAGTGGATCCCGCATACCAGAACTCTTCCCTACGGAGACAGACTGAAAGCACTGAACTTGCACTCTTTGGACGGACGTAGAATTAACACAGACACGAGTGAAGTGCACGAGTGGTACACTGGAATAAGAACCTAGAAGGAGGAAATCTGTCTTTATTTGTCTTAGTATCTCAAGAGCCGTCATAAGCGGTGTTCCACAGTGGGCGAGGGTAGGTGTGACTTCGAGCTGACTGGTTTAGGCCAGTGGGTGACTTCGGCATGCGTACAGTGCTCTTTCTTTCTTTCTTATGTTATTAAGACAGCTGAGAGAGATACAATAAAGAGGTATGGTCAGCCAGTTCCATCCCGAGGTGAGGTCAGAGGTCAGGTCAGTCCAGGTCACGGAAAGATAAGTTGAACGAGGTCACTGGAGGAGAAAAAGGGAGATGAGAGGTCAGGTCATTACCGGTCAAGGGTCAGAGATCATTGTATGTATGTGTGTACTCACATAATTGTACTCACCTAATTGTGGTTGCAGGCGTCGATCCACAGCTCCTGGCCCCGCCTCCTCACTGGTCGCTACTAGGTCACTCTTTCTGTTTCATGAGCTTTATCATACCTCTTCTTGAAGCTGTGTGAGTGTGTGTGTGTGTATGTGTGAGTGTGTGTGTGTGTGTGTGTGTGTGTGTGTGTGTGTGTGTGTGTGTGTGTGTGTGTGTGTGTGTGTGTGTGTGTGTGCGTGTGAGTGTGTGTGTGTGTGTACTCACCTATTTGTACTCACCTATTTGTGGTTGCAGGGGTCGATTCACAGCTCCTGGCCCCGCCTCTTCGCTGATTGCTACTAGGTCCTCTCTCTCCCTGCTCCATGAGCTTTATCATACCTCGCCTTAAAACTATGTATGGTTTCCGCCTCCACTACGTCACTTTCTAGGCTATTCCACGGCTTGACTACTCTATGACTGAAGAAATACTTCCTAACATCCCTTTGATTCACCTGAGTCTTCAACTTCCAATTGTGACCTCTTGTGTCTGTGTCTCTTCTCTGGAACATCCCGTCTTTGTCCACTTGTCTATTCCGTGCAGTATTTTATATGTCGTTATCATGTCTCCCCTGACCCTCCTGTCCTCCAGTGTCGTCAGGCCGATTTCCCTCAACCTTTGTTCGTAGGACAATCCCCGTAGCTCTGGCACTAGTCTTGTTGCAAACCTTTGCACTTTCTCTAATTTCTTGACGTGCTTGACTAGGTGTGGATTCCAAACTGGTGCTGCATACTCCAGTATGGGCCTGACGTAAATGGTATACAGAGTCTTGAACGAATCCTTACTGAGGTATCGGAACGCTATCCGTAGGTTTGCCAGGTGCCCGTATGCTGCAGCAGTTATCTGATTGATGTGCGCCTCAGGAGATATGCTCGGTGTTATACTCACCCCCAGATCTTTTTCCTTGAGTGAGGTTTGCAGACTTTGGCCATCTAAACTATATTGTGTCTGCGGTCTTCTTTGCCCTTCCCCAATCTTCATGACTTTGCATTTGGCAGGGTTAAAGTCAAGGAGCCAGTTGCTGGACCAGGCTTGTAGCCTGTCCAGGTCTCTTTGTAGTCCTGCCTGGTCCTCATCCGATTTGATTCTTCTCATTAACTTCACATCGTCCGCAAACAAGGACACTTCTGAGTCTATCCCTTCCGTTATGTCATTCACATATACCAAGAACAGCACAGGTCCTAGGACTGACCCCTGTGGAACCCCGCTTGTCACAGGTGCCCACTCTGACACCTCGTCACGTACCATGACTCGTTGTAGCCTCCCTGTCAGGTATTCTCTGATCCATTGCAGTGCCTTTCCTGTTATGTGTGCCTAATCCTCTAGCTTTTGCAGTAACCTCTTGTGAGGAACTGTATCGAAGGCCTTCTTGCAGTCCAAAAAAATGCAGTCGATCCACCCCTCTCTCTCTTGTCTTACTTCTGTCACCTTGTCATTAAATTCTAGTAGGTTTGTGACACAGGATTTTCCCTCCCTGAAACCATGCTGGTTGTCAATTATACACTTGTTTCTTTCCAGGTGCTCCACCACTCTCCTCCTGATGATCTTCTCCATGACCTTGCATACTATACACGTTAGTGATACAGGTCTGTAGTTTAGTGCCTCATGTCTGTCTCCCTTTTTAAAAATTGGGACTACATTTGCCATCTTCCATACCTTGGGGAGTTGCCCAGTTTCAAATGATGTGTTGAAGATCTTTGTTAACGGTACACACAATATCTCTGCTCCCTCTTTAAGGACCCACGGGGAGATGTTGTATGGTCCCACCGCCTTTGAGGTGTCAAGTTCGCATAGCAGCTTCTTCACCTCCTCCTTGGTTATATGTATCTCATCCAGCACTTGCTGGTGCACCCCCCTGCTCTGATTTCGTGGAGTCCTACTGGTTTCCACTGTAAATACTTCTTTAAATCTTGTGTTGAGCTCCTGACATACCTCCCGGTCGTTTCTTGTGAATTCCCCATCACCCTTCCTCAGTCTGATTACATGGTCCTTGACTGTTGTTTTCCTCCTGATGTGGCTGTACAACAACTTCGGGTCAGTCTTGACTTTCGATGCTATGTCATTTTCGTATTGCCACTGAGCCTCCCTTCTTATCTGTGCATATTCGTTTCTGGCTCTTCGGCTAATCTCTTTATTTTCCTGAGTTCTCTTTCTTCTGTACCTTTTCCATTCTCTAGTACACCTAGTTTTTGCCTCCCTACACCTTTGGGTGAACCAAGGATTCGTTCTGTTCTTCCCATTATTTCTGTTTCCCTTGGGAACAAACCTCTCCTCTGCCTCCTTGCATTTTGTTGCCACATAGTCCATCATTTCTTGTACTGGTTTTCCTGTCAGTTCCCTCTCCCACGGAACGCTATTCTCAAGTTTGCCAGACGCCCATATGCTGCAGCAGTTATTTGGTTGATGTGTGCCTCCGGTAATGTGCTCGGTGTTATGGTCACCCCAAGGTCTTTCTCCCTGAGTGAGGTCTGCAGTCTTTGTCCACCTAGCCTATACTCTGTCTACGGTCTTCTTTGCCCCTCCCCAATCTTCATGACTTTGCATTTGGCTGGATTGAATTCGAGAAGCCAGTTACTGGACCACATGTCCAGCCTGTCCAGGTCTCTTTGCAGTCCTGCCTCATCCTCATCCGATTTAATTCTCCTCATCAACTTCACATCATCTGCGAACAGGGACACTTCAGAGTCTATTCCTTCCATCATGTCGTTCACATATATCAAAAATAGCACTGGTCCCAGAACTGACCCCTGTGGGACCCTGCTCGTCACAGGCGCCCACTGTGATACCTCTTCACGTACCATGACTCGTTGCTGCCTCCCTGTCAGGTATTCCCCGATCCATTGCAGTGCTCTCCCTGTTACATGCGCCTGATCCCCCAGCTTCTGCACTAATCTCTTGTGGGGAACTGTGTCAAAGGCCTTCCTGCAGTCTAGGAAAACGCAATCTACCCCTCTCTCTCGTGTCTTACTTCTGTTACCTTGTCATAAAACTCCAGGAGGTTTGTGATACACGATTTGCCTTCCATGAACCCATGCTGGTTTTCATTTATAATCTTGTTCCTTTCCAGGTGTTTGACCACTCTCCTCCTGATAATCTTCTCCATGGCTTTGCACACAATATATGTCAGAGACACAGGTCTGTAGTTTAGCGCCTCGTTTCTGTTTCCTTTCTTAAATATGGGGACTACATTAGTTGTCTTCCATTTCTCAGGTAGTTGCCCAGTTTCAAGGGATGTGTTGAAGATTGTGGTTAGAGGCACGCACAGCATCTCTGCTCCTTCTCTAAGGACCCATGGGGAGATGTTGTCCGGTCCTATCGCCTTTGAGGTGTCAAGGTCACTTAGGAGCTTCTTCACCTCCTCCTCGGTTGTTCGTATGTCATCCAACACTTGTTGGTATATTCCCTCTTGATGTTCCCTTCTGTGCTGTCTTCCCACAGCCCTTCCTGTCTCTACTGTAAAAACTTCTTTAAATCTCCTGTTCAGCTCCTCACATACCTCCTGATCATTTCTTGTGAGTTCTCCACCTTCTGTCCTTAATCTGATCACCTGGTCTTTGACTGTTGTCTTCCTCCTGATGTGGCTATACAACAGTTTCAGGTCAGTCTTGATTCTCGATGCTATGTCATTTTCATACTGTCGCTGGGCCTCCCTCCTTACCTGTGCGTACTCATTCCTGGCTCTGCGACTGATCTCCCTATTTTCGTGTGTTCTCTGCCTTCTGTACTTTTTCCATTCTCTATTGCACTTTGTTTTTGCCTCCTTACACCGTCGGTGTGTAAGTGTGAGTGTGTGTATGTGTGTATGTGTGTGTGTGTGTGTGTGTGTGTGTGTGTGTGTGTGTGTGTGTGTGTGTGTGTGTGTGTGTGTGTGTGTGTGTGTGTGTGTGTGTGTGTGAGCAGTATTAATCAAAGTCCTACACACTGAGACACTAATATTAACCTGGGTAGTCTCCTTCACCCGCGCACGCCCACATATATGGCACCGCCCACGCCCACATATATGGCACCGCCCACGTATATGGCACCGTCCATATTTTTACGTTAACATAAATGACATGACACTCAGAGTGCCACTTTCAGTGAAGCTTGTGTCAGCGTATATTATTAAGAGTATTATATCCCTTCAGGTTTCCCTGGGTCTGTCTTCACTCTGGAATGTGTGTACACACTAACAATGTGTGTACACACTAGCAATGTGTGTACATACTAGCAATGTGTGTACATACTAACAATGTGTGTACATACTAGCAATGTGTGTACATACTAGCAATGTGTGTACATACTAGCAATGTGTGTACATACTAGCAATGTGTGTACACACTAACAATGTGTGTACATACTAGCAATGTGTGTACATACTAGCAATGTGTGTACATACTAGCAATGTGTGTACATACTAGCAATGTGTGTACATACTAGCAATGTGTGTACATACTAGCAATGTGTGTACATACTAGCAATGTGTGTACATACTAGCAATGTGTGTACATACTAACAATGTGTGTACATACTAGCAATGTGTGTACATACTAGCAATGTGTGTACATACTAGCAATGTGTGTACATACTAGCAATGTGTGTACATAATAGCAATGTGTGTACATACTAGCAATGTGTGTACACACTAACAATGTGTGTACATACTAGCAATGTGTGTACATACTAGCAATGTGTGTACACACTAACAATGTGTGTACACACTAACAATGTGTGTACATACTAGCAATGTGTGTACATACTAGCAATGTGTGTACATACTAACAATGTGTGTACATACTAGCAATGTGTGTACATACTAGCAATGTGTGTACATACTAGCAATGTGTGCACATACTACCAATGTGTGTACACACTAGCAATGTGTGTACACACAAGTAATGTGTGTACACACTAGCAATGTGTGTACACACTAGCAATGTGTGTACACACTAGCAATGTGTGTACATACTAGTAATGTGTGTACACACTAGCAATGGGTGTACATACTAGTAATGTGTGTACATACTAGTAATGTGTGTACATACTAGTAATGTGTGTACATACTAGCAATGGGTGTACATACTAGTAATGTGTGCACATACTAGTAATGTGTGTACACACTAGCAATGGGTGTACATACTAGTAATGTGTGTACATACTAGTAATGTGTGTACATACTAGCAATGTGTGTACATACTAGCAATGTGTGTACACACTAGCAATGAGTACACACTAGCAATGTGTGTACATACTAGAAATGTGTGTACATACTAGCAATGTGTGTACAAACTAGTAATGTGTGTACACACTAGTAATGTGTGTACACACTAGTAATGTGTGTACATACTAGCAATGTGTGTACACACTAGTAATGTGTGTACACACTAGTAATGTGTGTACACACTAGTAATGTGTGTACACACTAGTAATGTGTGTACACACTAGTAATGTGTGTACACACTAGTAATGTGTGTACACACTAGTAATGTGTGTACACACTAGTAATGTGTGTACACACTAGCAATGTGTGTACACACTAGCAATGTGTGTACATACTAGCAATGTGTGTACATACTAGCAATGTGTGTACATACTAGCAATGTGTGTACACACTAGCAATGAGTACACACTAGTAATGTGTGTACATACTAGAAATGTGTGTACATACTAGCAATGTGTGTACAAACTAGTAATGTGTGTACACACTAGTAATGTGTGTACACACTAGTAATGTGTGTACATACTAGCAATGTGTGTACACACTAGTAATGTGTGTACACACTAGTAATGTGTGTACACACTAGTAATGTGTGTACACACTAGTAATGTGTGTACACACTAGTAATGTGTGTACACACTAGTAATGTGTGTACACACTAGTAATGTGTGTACACACTAGTAATGTGTGTACACACTAGCAATGTGTGTACACACTAGCAATGTGTGTACATACTAGCAAGGTGTGTACATACTAGCAATGTGTGTACATACTAGCAATGTGTGTACATACTAGCAATGTGTGTTCATACTAGCAATGTGTGTACATACTAGCAATGTGTGTACATACTAGTAATGTGTGTACATACTAGCAATGTGTGTACACACTAGTAATGTGTGTACACACTAGTAATATGTGTACACACTAGTAATGTGTGTACACACTAGTAATGAGTGTACACACTAGTAATGTGTGTACACACTAGCAATGTGTGTACACACTAGTAATGTGTTTACACACTAGTAATGTGTTTACACACTAGTAATGTGTGTACACACTAGTAATGTGTGAACACACTAGCAATGTGTGTACACACTAGCAATGTGTGTACATACTAGCAATGTGTGTACATACTAGCAATGTGTGTACATACTAGCAATGTGTGTACACACTAGCAATGTGTGTACATACTAGCAATGTGTGTACACACTAGCAATGTGTGTACATATTAGCAATGTGTGTACATACTTGCAATGTATGTACATACTAGCAATGTGTGTACATACTAGCAATGTGTGTACATACTTGCAATGTTTGTACACACTAGCAATGTGTGTACATACTAGCAATGTGTGTACACACTAGCAATGTGTGTACATACTAGCAATGTGTGTACATACTAGCAATGTGTGTACATACTAGTAATGTGTGTACATACTAGCAATGTGTGTACACACTAGTAATGTGTGTACACACTAGTAATATGTGTACACACTAGTAATGTGTGTACACACTAGTAATGAGTGTACACACTAGTAATGTGTGTACACACTAGCAATGTGTGTACACACTAGTAATGTGTTTACACACTAGTAATGTGTTTACACACTAGTAATGTGTGTACACACTAGTAATGTGTGAACACACTAGCAATGTGTGTACACACTAGCAATGTGTGTACATACTAGCAATGTGTGTACATACTAGCAATGTGTGTACATACTAGCAATGTGTGTACACACTAGCAATGTGTGTACATACTAGCAATGTGTGTACACACTAGCAATGTGTGTACATATTAGCAATGTGTGTACATACTTGCAATGTGTGTACATACTAGCAATGTGTGTACATACTAGCAATGTGTGTACATACTTGCAATGTTTGTACACACTAGCAATGTGTGTACATACTAGCAATGTGTGTACACACTAGCAATGTGTGTACATACTAGCAATGTGTGTACGTACTAGCAATGTGTGTACAGACTTGCAATGTGTGTACATACTAGCAATGTGTGTACATACTTGCAATGTGTGTACATACTTGCAATGTGTGTACATACTAGCAATGTGTGTACATACTAGCAATGTGTGTACATACTTGCAATGTGTGTACATACTAGCAATGTGTGTATATACCAGCAATGTGTGTGCATACTAGCAATGTGTGTACATACTAGCAATGTGTGTACATACTAGCAATGTGTATACATACTAGCAATGTGTGTACCTACTAGCAATGTGTGTACACACTAGTAATGTGTGTACACACTAGTAATGTGTGTGTACACACTAGTAATGTGTGTACACACTAGTAATGTGTGTACACACTAGCAATGTGTGTACACATTAGCAATGTGTGTACACACTAGCAATGTGTGTACATACTAGCAATGTGTGTACATGCTAGCAATGTGTGTACATACTAGCAATGTGTGTACATACTAACAATGTGTGTACATACTAGCAATGTGTGTACATACTAGTAATGTGTGTACATACTAGCAATGTGTGTACACACTAGTAATGTGTGTACACACTAGTAATATGTGTATACACTAGTAATGTGTGTACACACTAGTAATATGTGTACACTAGTAATGTGTGTACACACTAGCAATGTGTGTACACACTAGCAATGTGTGTACATACTAGCAATGTGTGTACATACTAGCAATGTGTGTACATACTAGCAATGTGTGTACATACTAGCAATGTGTGTACATACTAGCAATGTGTGCACATACTAGTAATGTGTGTACACACTAGCAATGTGTGTACATACTAGCAATGTGTGTACACACTAGCAATGTGTGTACATACTAGCAATGTGTGTACATATTGCAATGTGTGTACATACTAGCAATGTGTGTACA
>NC_091292.1:92015314-92032814 GCF_038502225.1 Cherax quadricarinatus
TCAGGAAGGCTCCTGGTCATCCCCTCCTTCAGGAAGGCTCCTGGTTGTCCCCTCCTTCAGGAAGGCTCCTGGTCGTCCCCTTCTTCAGGAAGGCTCCTGGTTGTCCCCTCCTTCAGGAAGGCTCCTGGTCGTCCCCTCCTTCAGGAAGGCTCCTGGTTGTCCCCTCCTTCAGGAAGGCTCCTGGTCATCCCCTCCTTCAGGAAGGCTCCTGGTTGTCCCCTTTTTCAGGAAGGCTCCTGGTTGTCCACTCCTTCAGGAAGGCTCCTGGTCGTCCCCTTCTTCAGGAAGGCTCCTGGTTGTCCCCTCCTTCAGGAAGGCTCCTGGTCGTCCCCTTCTTCAGGAAGGCTCCTGGTCGACTTCTTCTTCAGGAAGGCTCCTGGTCGTCCCCTTCTTCAGGAAGGCTCCTGGTCGTCTTCTTCTTCAGGAAGGCTCCTGGTTGTCCCCTCCTTCAGGAAGGCTCCTGGTCGTCCCCTTCTTCAGGAAGGCTCCTGGTCGTCCCCTTCTTCAGGAAGGCTCCTGGTTGTCCCCTCCTTCAGGAAGGCTCCTGGTCGTCCCCTTCTTCAGGAAGGCTCCTGGTCGTCCCCTTCTTCAGGAAGGCTCCTGGTCATCCCCTTCTTCAGGAAGGCTCCTGGTCGTCCCCTTCTTCAGGAAGGCTCCTGGTTGTCCCCTCCTTCAGGAAGGCTCCTGGTCGTCCCCTTCTTCAGGAAGGCTCCTGGTCGTCCCCTTCTTCAGGAAGGCTCCTGGTCGTCCCCTTCTTCAGGAAGGCTCCTGGTCGTCCCCTTCTTCAGGAAGGCTCCTGGTCGTCCCCTTCTTCAGGAAGGCTCCTGGTCGTCCCCTTCTTCAGGAAGGCTCCTGGTCGTCCCCTTCTTCAGGAAGGTTCCTGGTCGTCCCCTTCTTCAGGAAGGCTCCTGGTCGTCCCCTTCTTCAGGAAGGCTCCTGGTCGTCCCCTTCTTCAGGAAGGCTCCTGGTCGTCCCCTTCTTCAGGAAGGCTCCTGGTCGTCCCCTTCTTCAGGAAGGCTCCTGGTCGTCCCCTTCTTCAGGAAGGCTCCTGGTCGTCCCCTTCTTCAGGAAGGCTCCTGGTCGTCCCCTTCTTCAAGAAGGCTCCTGGTTGTCCCCTCCTTCAGGAAGGCTCCTGGTCGTCCCCTCCTTCAGGAAGGCTCCTGGTCGTCCCCTTCTTCAGGAAGGCTCCTGGTCGTCCCCTTCTTCAGGAAGGCTCCTGGTCGTCCCCTTCTTCAGGAAGGCTCCTGGTCGTCCCCTTCTTCAGGAAGGCTCCTGGTCGTCCCCTTCTTCAGGAAGGCTCCTGGTCGTCCCCTTCTTCAGGAAGGCTCCTGGTCGTCCCCTTCTTCAGGAAGGCTCCTGGTCGTCCCCTTCTTCAGGAAGGCTCCTGGTCGTCCCCTTCTTCAGGAAGGCTCCTGGTCGTCCCCTTCTTCAGGAAGGCTCCTGGTCGTCCCCTTCTTCAGAAAGGCTCCTGGTCGTCCCCTTCTTCAGGAAGGCTCCTGGTCGTCCCCTTCTTCAGGAAGGCTCCTGGTCGTCCCCTTCTTCAGGAAGGCTCCTGGTCGTCCCCTTCTTCAGGAAGGTTCCTGGTCGTCCCCTTCTTCAGGAAGGCTCCTGGTCGTCCCCTTCTTCAGGAAGGCTCCTGGTCGTCCCCTTCTTCCGGAAGGCTCCTGGTCGTCCCCTTCTTCAGGAAGGCTCCTGGTCGTCCCCTCCTTCAGGAAGGCTCCTGGTCGTCCCCTTCTTCAGGAAGGCTCCTGGTCGTCCCCTTCTTCAGGAAGGCTCCTGGTCGTCCCCTTCTTCAGGAAGGCTCCTGGTTGTCCCCTCCTTCAGGAAGGCTCCTGGTCGTCCCCTTCTTCAGGAAGGCTCCGGGGCAGGAGGTCGTACCTCTGCTGGAATGA
Organism: Cherax quadricarinatus; assembly: GCF_038502225.1. Taxonomy (NCBI): domain Eukaryota; kingdom Metazoa; phylum Arthropoda; class Malacostraca; order Decapoda; family Parastacidae; genus Cherax; species Cherax quadricarinatus. Next base: position 92,017,207 of record NC_091292.1, read on the forward strand.
TATTACCTACTAACTTCTAAAAATATTGGTGGAAAGTTCAGATGTGTCTGTAGGAGAGAGAGAGAGAGAGAGAGAGAGAGAGAGAGAGAGAGAGAGAGAGAGAGAGAGCATCTCTTTTTCTTCATTGCTGACTCAAAATGACACTAATAAAATATGACACAGACTGACATCATTCGTGTCAGTTGGTAAGATCAGACTCGCACCGCCATACTCTCTCCCTCCCTCACGCACTCCGTAACTCAGGCGCCTAACCTCGTAATATTCTTGGTCACAGTAAGCCTGAGACAGTAGAAGACTGGGGGATCAGTCCCTCAGTCTAAAATACGTCATCAACGGTAACACAGTATACTTGATCAACGGTAACACAGTATACTCGATCAATAGTAGTAGTATACTTGATCAACAGTAGCAGTATACTTGATCAACAGTAGCAGTATACTTGATCAACAGTGACAGAGTATACTTGATCAACAGTAACAGTATCCTTGATCAACAGTAACAGAGTACACTTGATCAACAGTAACAGTATACTTTATCAACAGTAACAGTATACTTGATCAACAGTAACAGAGTATACTTGATCAACAGTAACAGTATCCTTGATCAACAGTAACAGAGTACACTTGATCAACAGTAACAGTATACTTTATCAACAGTAACAGTATACTTGATCAACAGTAACAGAGTATACTTGATCAACAGTAACAGTATCTTTGATCAACAGTAACAGTATACTTGATCAACAGTAACAGAGTATACTTGATCAACAGTAACAGTATCCTTGATCAACAGTAACAGAGTACACTTGATCAACAGTAACAGTATCCTTGATCAACAGTAACAGTATACTTTATCAACAGTAACAGTATACTTGATCAACAGTAACACAGTATACTTGATCAACAGTAACAGTATACTTGATCAACAGTAACAGAGTATACTTGATCAACAGTAACAGAGTATACTTGATCAACAGTAACAGTATACTTGATCAACAGTAACAGAGTATACTTGATCAACAGTAACAGTATCCTTGATCAACAGTAACAGTATACTTGATCAACAGTAACAGTATACTTGATCAACAGTAACAGAGTATACTACAGTAACAGAGTATACTACAGTAACAGAGTATACTACAGTAACAGAGTATACTACAGTAACAGAGTATACTACAGTAACAGAGTATACTACAGTAACAGAGTATACTACAGTAACAGAGTATACTACAGTAACAGAGTATACTTGATCAACAGTAACAGAGTATACTTGATCAACAGTAACAGTATACTTGATCAACAGTAACAGAGTATACTTGATCAACAGTAACAGAGTATACTTGATCAACAGTAACAGTATACTTGATCAACAGTAACAGAGTATACTTGACCAACAGTAACAGTATACTTGATCAACAGTAACAGAGTATACTTGATCAACAGTAACAGTATACTTGATCAACAGTAACAGAGTATACTTGACCAACAGTAACAGTATACTTGATCAACAGTAACAGAGTATACTTGATCAACAGTAACAGAGTATACTTGATCAACAGTAACAGTATACTTGATCAACAGTAACAGAGTATACTTGATCAACAGTAACAGTATACTTGATCAACAGTAACAGAGTATACTTGATCAACAGTAACAGAGTATACTTGATCAACAGTAACAGAGTATACTTGATCAACAGTAACAGTATACTTGATCAACAGTAACAGTATACTTGATCAACAGTAACAGTATACTTGATCAACAGTGACAGTATACTTGATCAACAGTAACAGTATCCTTGATCAACAGTAACAGTATACTTGATCAACAGTAACAGTATACTTGATCAACAGTAACAGAGTATACTTGATCAACAGTAACAGAGTATACTTGATCAACAGTAACAGAGTATACTTGATCAACAGTAACAGTATACTTGATCAACAGTAACAGAGTATACTTGATCAACAGTAACAGAGTATACTTGATCAACAGTAACAGTATCCTTGATCAACAGTAACAGTATACTTGATCAACAGTAACAGTATACTTGATCAACAGTAACAGAGTATACTTGATCAACAGTAACAGTATACTTGATCAACAGTAACAGAGTATACTTGATCAACAGTAACAGAGTATACTTGATCAACAGTAACAGAGTATACTTGATCAACAGTAACAGAGTATACTTGATCAACAGTAACAGTATACTTGATCAACAGTAACAGAGTATACTTGATCAACAGTAACAGTATCCTTGATCAACAGTAACAGTATACTTGATCAACAGTAACAGAGTATACTTGATCAACAGTAACAGTATCCTTGATCAACAGTAACAGTATACTTCATGAACAGTAACAGAGTATACTTGATCAACAGTAACAGTATCCTTGATCAACAGTAACAGAGTACACTTGATCAACAGTAACAGTATCCTTGATCAACAGTAACAGTATACTTTATCAACAGTAACAGTATACTTGATCAACAGTAACAGAGTATACTTGATCAACAGTAACAGTATACTTGATCAACAGTAACAGAGTATACTTGATCAACAGAAACAGTATACTTGATCAACAGTAACAGAGTATACTTGATCAACAGTAACAGAGTATACTTGATCAACAGTAACAGTATACTTGATCAACAGTAACAGAGTATACTTGATCAACAGTAACAGTTTCCTTGATCAACAGTAACAGTATACTTGATCAACAGTAACAGTATACTTGATCAACAGTAACAGATATACTTGATCAACAGTAACAGAGTATACTTGATCAACAGTAACAGTATACTTGATCAACAGTAACAGAGTATACTTGATCAACAGTAACAGAGTATACTTCATCAATAGTAACAGAGTATACTTGATCAACAGTAACAGAGTATACTTGATCAACAGTAACAGTATACTTGATCAACAGTAACAGAGTATACTTGATCAACAGTAACAGAGTATACTTGATCAACAGTAACAGAGTATACTTGATCAACAGTAACAGAGTATACTTGATCAACAGTAACAGTATACTTGATCAACAGTAACAGAGTATACTTGACCAACAGTAACAGTATACTTGATCAACAGTAACACAGTATACTTGATCAACAGTAACAGTATACTTGATCAACAGTAACAGAGTATACTTGACCAACAGTAACAGTATACTTGATCAACAGTAACAGAGTATACTTGATCAACAGTAACAGAGTATACTTGATCAACAGTAACAGTATACTTGATCAACAGTAACAGAGTATACTTGATCAACAGTAACAGTATACTTGATCAACACTAACAGAGTATACTTGATCAACAGTAACAGAGTATACTTGATCAACAGTAACAGAGTATACTTGATCAACAGTAACAGTATACTTGATCAACAGTAACAGTATACTTGATCAACAGTAACAGTATACTTGATCAACAGTAACAGTATACTTGATCAACAGTAACAGTATCCTTGATCAACAGTAACAGTATACTTGATCAACAGTAACAGTATACTTGATCAACAGTAACAGAGTATACTTGATCAACAGTAACAGAGTATACTTGATCAACAGTAACAGAGTATACTTGATCAACAGTAACAGTATACTTGATCAACAGTAACAGAGTATACTTGATCAACAGTAACAGAGTATACTTGATCAACAGTAACAGTATCCTTGATCAACAGTAACAGTATACTTGATCAACAGTAACAGTATACTTGATCAACAGTAACAGAGTATACTTGATCAACAGTAACAGTATACTTGATCAACAGTAACAGAGTATACTTGATCAACAGTAACAGAGTATACTTGATCAACAGTAACAGAGTATACTTGATCAACAGTAACAGAGTATACTTGATCAACAGTAACAGTATACTTGATCAACAGTAACAGAGTATACTTGATCAACAGTAACAGTATCCTTGATCAACAGTAACAGTATACTTGATCAACAGTAACAGAGTATACTTGATCAACAGTAACAGTATACTTGATCAGCAGTAACAGAGTATACTTGATCAACAGTAACAGAGTATACTTGATCAAAAGTAACAGAGTATACTTGATCAACAGTAACAGTATACTTGATCAACAGTAACAGAGTATACTTGATCAACAGTAACAGAGTATACTTGATCAACAGTAACAGAGTATACTTGATCAACAGTAACAGTATACTTGATCAACAGTAACAGAGTATACTTGATCAACAGTAACAGAGTATACTTGATCAACAGTAACAGAGTATACTTGATCAACAGTAACAGTATACTTGATCAACAGTAACAGAGTATACTTGATCAACAGTAACAGTATACTTGATCAACAGTAACAGAGTATACTTGATCAACAGTAACAGTATACTTGATCAACAGTAACAGAGTATACTTGATCAACAGTAACAGAGTATACTTGATCAACAGTAACAGAGTATACTTGATCAACAGTAACAGTATACTTGATCAACAGTAACAGAGTATACTTGATCAACAGTAACAGAGTATACTTGATCAACAGTAACAGTATACTTGATCAACAGTAACAGAATATACTTGATCAACAGTAACAGTATACTTGATCAACAGTAACAGAGTATACTTGATCAACAGTAACAGTATACTTGATCAACAGTAACAGAGTATACTTGATCAACAGTAACAGAGTATACTTGATCAACAGTAACAGAGTATACTTGATCAACAGTAACAGTATACTTGATCAACAGTAACAGAATATACTTGACCAGAGGATGCTGTGTATGTCTCTCTTTACCTGCTTCCTTCCTTCCATTCCCTCCACCATCTCCTTCCCTCCACCATCTCCTTCCCTCCACCATCTCCTTCCCTCCACCATCTCCTTCCCTCCACCATCTCCTTCCCTCCACCATCTCCTTCCCTCCACCATCTGCTTCCCTCCGTCACTATTGACCGCCGCCACAGTGTCGAGCTCTAGCACCGTCCCTCAGCGTAGAAATATTGCATCTTGTCACGTATAAAGAAAATGGAGCAGGGAGCGCCGCGCCAACAGCCAGCTTGGTACAGATTTATAGCTGGAGTTATAGCTGAGTTTTAGCGTTTTGTAGTAGGCTGGAACACGCGAGGTAGCTGCACATACTGTACCACCAGTACTAGTGGTACAATGGTGGTGCAATATTACTGCCATTATTTATATTGAGTTTCCTTATGAAGTGAAGGCAAACGGAACATTGTTATCGCTTAACATTCTTGTGAGTCAGAAGTAACAACAGTCTTGGCACTACAGTGTCTACAGTGTCTACAGTGTCTACAGTGTCTACAGTGTCTCCTACACCAACATTTTACTGCCTCAGCTACAAAATTCTCCTCGTCTGTACCCGAGCATCATAAACGAAATTTGATATCCACATTAAAATGTCTTCCACCGTATGTACCATGTAACTTAGTACTGTAGTTGTACCATCATTATGTACCATGTAACTTAGTACTGTAGTTGTACCATCATTATGTACCATGTAACTTAGTGCTGTAGTTGTACCATCATTATGTACCATGTAACTTAGTACTGTATGTACCACATTATTATGTAACTTAGTGCAGTTGTACCATCATTATGTACCATGTAACTTAGTACTGTAGTTGTACCATCATTATGTACCATGTAACTTAGTACTGCAGTTGTCCCATCATTATGTACCATGTAACTTAGTACTGTAGTTGTACCATCATTATGTACCATGTAACTTAGTACTGTAGTTGTACCATCATTATGTACCATGTAACTTAGTACTGCAGTTGTACCATCATTATGTACCATGTAACTTAGTACTGTAGTTGTACCATCATTATGTACCATGTAACTTAGTACTGTAGTTGTACCATCATTATGTACCATGTAGCTTAGTACTGTAGTTGTACCATCATTATGTACCATGTAACTTAGTACTGTAGTTGTACCATCATTATGTACCATGTAACTTAGTACTGTAGTTGTACCATCATTATGTACCATGTAGCTTAGTACTGTAGTTGTACCATCATTATGTACCATGTAACTTAGTACTGTAGTTGTACCATCATTATGTACCATGTAACTTAGTACTGTAGTTGTACCATCATTATGTACCATGTAACTTAGTACTGTAGTTGTACCATCATTATGTACCATGTAGCTTAGTACTGTAGTTGTACCATCATTATGTACCATGTAACTTAGTACTGTAGTTGTACCATCATTATGTACCATGTAACTTAGTACTGTAGTTGTACCATCATTATGTACCATGTAACTTAGTACTGTAGTTGTACCATCATTATGTACCATGTAACTTAGTGCTGTAGTTGTACCATCATTATGTACCATGTAACTTAGTGCTGTAGTTGTACCATCATTATGTACCATGTAACTTAGTACTGTAGTTGTACCATCATTATGTACCATGTAACTTAGTACTGTAGTTGTACCATCATTATGTACCATGTAACTTAGTACTGTAGTTGTACCATCATTATGTACCATGTAACTTAGTACTGTAGTTGTACCATCATTATGTACCATGTAACTTAGTACTGTAGTTGTACCATCATTATGTACCATGTAACTTAGTGCTGTAGTTGTACCATCATTATGTACCATGTAACTTAGTGCTGTAGTTGTACCATCATTATGTACCATGTAACTTAGTGCTGTAGTTGTACCATCATTATGTACCATGTAACTTAGTACTGCAGTTGTACCATCATTATGTACCATGTAACTTAGTGCTGTAGTTGTACCATCATTATGTACCATGTAACTTAGTGCTGTAGTTGTACCATCATTATGTACCATGTAACTTAGTGCTGTAGTTGTACCATCATTATGTACCATGTAACTTAGTGCTGTAGTTGTACCATCATTATGTACCATGTAACTTAGTGCTGTAGTTGTACCATCATTATGTACCATGTAACTTAGTGCTGTAGTTGTACCATCATTATGTACCATGTAACTTAGTACTGTAGTTGTACCATCATTATGTACCATGTAACTTAGTGCTGTAGTTGTACCATCATTATGTACCATGTAACTTAGTACTGTAGTTGTACCATCATTATGTACCATGTAACTTAGTACTGTAGTTGTACCATCATTATGTACCATGTAACTTAGTACTGTAGTTGTACCATCATTATGTACCATGTAACTTAGTGCTGTAGTTGTACCATCATTATGTACCATGTAACTTAGTGCTGTAGTTGTACCATCATTATGTACCATGTAACTTAGTGCTGTAGTTGTACCATCATTATGTACCATGTAACTTAGTGCTGTAGTTGTACCATCATTATGTACCATGTAACTTAGTGCTGTAGTTGTACCATCATTATGTACCATGTAACTTAGTGCTGTAGTTGTACCATCATTATGTACCATGTAACTTAGTGCTGTAGTTGTACCATCATTATGTACCATGTAACTTAGTGCTGTAGTTGTACCATCATTATGTACCATGTAACTTAGTGCTGTAGTTGTACCATCATTATGTACCATGTAACTTAGTACTGTAGTTGTACCATCATTATGTATCATGTAATCGAAGACTAACCCAAAAGGATTCTTTCAGGTATACAGAAGTAAGATCAGGGACAAGATAGGCCCACTCAAAAGTTCCTCGGGTCAGCTCACTGACAGTGATAAGGAAATGTGTAGAATTTTTAACACATACTTCCTCTCAGTTTTTACACAGGAGGATACCAGCGATATTCCAGTAATGATAAATTATGTAGAACAGGACGATAATAAACTGTGCACTATTAGGGTCACAAGTGACATGGTCCTTAGGCAAATAGATAAATTAAAACCTAACAAATCCCCAGGCCCTGATGAACTGTATGCAAGGGTTCTAAAGGAATGTAAAGAGGAGCTTAGCAAACCTTTGGCTAATATTTTCAACATATCACTACAAACTGGCATGGTGCCAGATAAGTGGAAAATGGCAAATGTGATACCTATTTTCAAAACAGGTGACAGGTCCTTAGCTTCGAACTATAGACCAATAAGCCTAACCTCCATAGTGGGAAAATTTATGGAATCAATAATTGCCGAGGCAGTTCGTAGCCACCTTGAAAAGCATAAATTAATCAACGAATCTCAGCATGGTTTTACAAAGGGGCGTTCCTGCCTTACGAATTTATTAACTTTTTTCACTAAGGTATTTGAGGAGGTAGATCATGGTAATGAATATGATATTGTGTATATGGACTTCAGTAAGGCTTTTGACAGGGTCCCACATCAGAGACTATTGAGGAAAATTAAGGCACATGGAATAGGAGGAGAAATTTTTTCCTGGATAGAGGCATGGTTGACAAATAGGCAGCAGAGAGTTTGCATAAATGGGGAGAAATCAGAGTGGGGAAGCGTCACGAGCGGTGTTCCACAGGGGTCAGTGTTGGGCCCCCTGCTGTTCACAATCTACATAAACGACATAGATGAGGGCATAAAGAGCGACATCGGCAAGTTTGCCGATGACACCAAAATAGGCCGTCGAATTCATTCTGACGAGGACATTCGAGCACTCCAGGAAGATTTGAATAGACTGATGCAGTGGTCGGAGAAGTGGCAGATGCAGTTTAATATAGACAAATGCAAAGTTCTAAATGTTGGACAGGACAATAACCATGCCACATATAAACTAAATAATGTAGATCTTAATATTACGGATTGCGAAAAAGATTTAGGAGTTCTGGTTAGCAGTAATCTGAAACCAAGACAACAGTGCATAAGTGTTCGCAATAAAGCTAATAGAATCCTTGGCTTCATATCAAGAAGCATAAATAATAGGAGTCCTCAGGTTGTTCTTCAACTCTATACATCCTTGGTTAGGCCTCATTTAGATTATGCTGCACAGTTTTGGTCACCGTATTACAGAATGGATATAAATTCTCTGGAAAATGTACAAAGGAGGATGACAAAGTTGATCCCATGTATCAGAAACCTTCCCTATGAGGATAGACTGAGGACCCTGAAACTGCACTCTCTAGAAAGCCGTAGAATTAGGGGGGATATGATTGAGGTGTATAAATGGAAGACAGGAATAAATAAAGGGGATGTAAATAGTGTGCTGAAAATATCTAGCCTAGACAGGACTCGCAGCAATGGTTTTAAGTTGGAAAAATTCAGATTCAGGAAGGATATAGGAAAGTACTGGTTTGGTAATAGAGTTGTGGATGAGTGGAACAAACTCCCAAGTACCGTTATAGAGGCCAGAACGTTGTGTAGCTTTAAAAATAGGTTGGATAAAAACATGAGTGGATGTGGGTGGGTGTGAGTTGGACCTGATAGCTTGTGCTACCAGGTCGGTTGCCGTGTTCCTCCCTTAAGTCAATGTGACCTGACCTGACTAGGTTGGGTGCATTGGCTTAAGCCGGTAGGAGACTTGGACCTGCCTCGCATGGGCCAGTAGGCCTTCTGCAGTGTTCCTTCGTTCTTATGTTCTTATGTAACTTAGTACTGTAGTTGTACCATCATTATGTACCATGTAACTTAGTACTGTAGTTGTACCATCATTATGTACCATGTAACTTAGTACTGTAGTTGTACCATCATTATGTACCATGTAACTTAGTACTGTAGTTGTACCATCATTATGTACCATGTAACTTAGTACTGTAGTTGTACCATCATTATGTACCATGTAACTTAGTACTGTAGTTGTACCATCATTATGTACCATGTAACTTAGTACTGTAGTTGTACCATCATTATGTACCATGTAACTTAGTACTGTAGTTGTACCATCATTATGTACCATGTAACTTAGTACTGTAGTTGTACCATCATTATGTACCATGTAACTTAGTACTGTAGTTGCACCATCATTATGTACCATGTAACTTAGTACTGTAGTTGTACCATCATTATGTACCATGTAACTTAGTACTGTAGTTGTACCATCATTATGTACCATGTAACTTAGTACTGTAGTTGTACCATCATTATGTACCATGTAACTTAGTACTGTAGTTGTACCATCATTATGTACCATGTAACTTAGTACTGTAGTTGTACCATCATTATGTACCATGTAACTTAGTACTGTAGATGTACCATCATTATGTACCATGTAACTTAGTACTGTAGTTGTACCATCAGTATGTACCATGTAACTTAGTACTGTAGTTGTACCATCATTATGTACCATGTAACTTAGTACTGTAGTTGTACCATCATTATGTACCATGTAAATTAGTACTGTAGTTGTACCATCATTATGTACCATGTAACTTAGTACTGCAGTTGTACCATCATTATGTACCATGTAACTTAGTACTGCAGTTGTCCCATCATTATGTACCATGTAACTTAGTACTGTAGTTGTACCATCATTATGTACCATGTAACTTAGTACTGCAGTTGTACCATCATTATGTACCATGTAACTTAGTACTGTAGTTGTACCATCATTATGTACCATGTAACTTAGTACTGTAGTTGTACCATCATTATGTACCATGTAACTTAGTACTGCAGTTGTACCATCATTATGTACCATGTAACTTAGTACTGTAGTTGTACCATCATTATGTACCATGTAACTTAGTACTGTAGTTGTACCATCATTATGTACCATGTAACTTAGTACTGTAGTTGTACCATCATTATGTACCATGTAACTTAGTACTGCAGTTGTACCATCATTATGTACCATGTAACCTAGTACTGTAGTTGTACCATCATTATGTACCATGTAACTTAGTACTGTAGTTGTACCATCATTATGTACCATGTAACTTAGTACTGTAGTTGAACCATCATTATGTACCATGTAACTTAGTACTGCAGTTGTACCATCATTATGTACCATGTAACTTAGTACTGCAGTTGTACCATCATTATGCACCATGTAACTTAGTACTGCAGTTGTACCATCATTATGTACCATGTAACTTAGTACTGTAGTTGTACCATCATTATGTACCATGTAACTTAGTACTGTAGTTGTACCATCATTACGTATCATGTAACTTAGTACTGTAGTTGTACCATCATTATGTACCATGTAACTTAGTACTGCAGTTGTCCCATCATTATGTACCATGTAACTTAGTACTGTAGTTGTACCATCATTATGTACCATGTATCTTAGTACTGTAGTTGTACCATCATTATGTACCATGTAACTTAGTACTGTAGTTGTACCATCATTATGTACCATGTAACTTAGTACTGCAGTTGTCCCATCATTATGTACCATGTAACTTAGTACTGTAGTTGTACCATCATTATGTACCATGTAACTTAGTACTGTAGTTGTACCATCATTATGTACCATGTAACTTAGTACTGTAGTTGTACCATCATTATGTACCATGTAACTTAGTACTGTAGTTGTATAATCATTATGTACCATGTAACTTAGTACTGCAGTTGTACCATCATTATGTACCATGTAACTTTGTACTGTAGTTGTACCATCATCATGTACCATGTAACTTAGTACTGCAGTTGTACCATCATTATGTACCATGTAACTTAGTACTGTAGTTGTACCATCATTATGCACCATGTAACTTAGTACTGTAGTTGTCCCATCATTATGTACCATGTAACTTAGTACTGTAGTTGTACCATCATTATGTACCATGTAACTTAGTACTGTAGTTGTACCATCATTATGTATCATGTAACTTAGTACTGCAGTTGTACTATCATTATGTACCATGTAACTTAGTACTGTAGTTGTACCATCATTATGTACCATGTAACTTAGTACTGCAGTTGTACCATCATTTTGTACCATGTAACTTAGTACTGTAGTTGTACCATCATTATGTACCATGTAACTTAGTACTGCAGTTGTACCATCATTATGTACCATGTAACTTAGTACTGTAGTTGTACCATCGTTATGTACCATGTAACTTAGTACTGCAGTTGTACCATCATTATGTACCATGTAACTTAGTACTGTAGTTGTACCATCATTATGTACCATGTAACTTAGTACTGTAGTTGTACCATCATTTTGTACCATGTAACTTAGTACTGTAGTTGTACCATCATTATGTACCATGTAACTTAGTACTGCAGTTGTACCATCATTATGTACCATGTAACTTAGTACTGTAGTTGTACCATCATTATGTACCATGTAACTTAGTACTGTAGTTGTACCATCATTATGTACCATGTAACTTAGTACTGTAGTTGTACCATCATTATGTACCATGTTACTTAATACTATAGTTGTACCATCATTATGTATCATGTAACTTAGTACTGCAGTTGTACCATCATTATGTACCATGTAACTTAGTACTGTAGTTGTACCATCATTATGTACCATGTAACTTAGTACTGCAGTTGTACCATCATTATGTACCATGTAACTTAGTACTGTAGTTGTACCATCATTATGTACCATGTAACTTAGTACTGCAGTTGTACCATCATTATGTACCATGTAACTTAGTACTGTAGTTGTACCATCATTATGTACCATGTAACTTAGTACTGTAGTTGTACCATCATTATGTACCATGTAACTTAGTACTGTAGTTGTACCATCGTTATGTACCATGTAACTTAGTACTGCAATTGTACCATCATTATGTACCATGTAACATAGTACTGTAGTTGTACCATCATTATGTACCATGTAACATAGTACTGTAGTTGTACCATCATTATGTACCATGTAACTTAGTACTGCAGTTGTACCATCATTATGTACCATGTAACTTAGTACTGTAGTTGTACCATCATTATGTACCATGTAACTTAGTACTGCAGTTGTACCATCATTATGTACCATGTAACTTAGTACTGTAGTTGTACCATCATTATGTACCATGTAACTTAGTACTGCAGTTGTACCATCATTATGTACCATGTAACTTAGTACTGTAGTTGTACCATCATTATGTACCATGTAACTTAGTACTGCAGTTGTACCATCATTATGTACCATGTAACATAGTACTGTAGTTGTACCATCATTATGTACCATGTAACATAGTACTGTAGTTGTACCATCATTATGTACCATGTAACATAGTACTGCAGTTGTACCATCATTATGTACCATGTAACTTAGTACTGTAGTTGTACCATCATTATGTCCCATGTAACTTAGTACTGCAGTTGTACCATCATTATGTACCATGTAACTTAGTACTGTAGTTGTACCATCATTATGTACCATGTAACTTAGTACTGTAGTTGTACCATCATTATGTACCATGTAACTTAGTACTGCAGTTGTACCATCATTATGTACCATGTAACTTAGTACTGTAGTTGTACCATCATTATGTACCATGTAACTTAGTACTGTAGTTGTACCATCATTATGTACCATGTAACTTAGTACTGCAGTTGTCCCATCATTATGTACCATGTAACTTAGTACTGTAGTTGTACCATCATTATGTACCATGTAACTTAGTACTGCAGTTGTACCATCATTATGTACCATGTAACTTAGTACTGTAGTTGTACCATCATTATGTACCATGTAACTTAGTACTGCAGTTGTACCATCATTATGTACCATGTAACTTAGTACTGCAGTTGTACCATCATTATGTACCATGTAACTTAGTACTGTAGTTGTACCATCATTATGTACCATGTAACTTAGTACTGTAGTTGTACCATCATTATGTACCATGTAACTTAGTACTGTAGTTGTACCATCATTATGTACCATGTAACTTAGTACTGCAGTTGTACCATCATTATGTACCATGTAACTTAGTACTGCAGTTGTACCATCATTATGTACCATGTAACTTAGTACTGCAGTTGTACCATCATTATGTACCATGTAACTTAGTACTGCAGTTGTACCATCATTATGTACCATGTAACTTAGTACTGCAGTTGTACCATCATTATGTACCATGTAACTTAGTACTGTAGTTGTACCATCATTATGTACCATGTAACTTAGTACTGCAGTTGTACCATCATTATGTACCATGTAACTTAGTACTGTAGTTGTACCATCATTATGTACCATGTAACTTAGTACTGTAGTTGTACCATCATTATGTACCATGTAACTTAGTACTGTAGTTGTACCATCATTATGTACCATGTAACTTAGTACTGTAGTTGTACCATCATTATGTACCATGTAACTTAGTACTGCAGTTGTACCATCATTATGTACCATGTAACTTAGTACTGCAGTTGTACCATCATTATGTACCATGTAACTTAGTACTGTAGTTGTACCATCATTATGTACCATGTAGCTTAGTACTGTAGTTGTACCATCATTATGTACCATGTAACTTAGTACTGTAGTTGTACCATCATTATGTACCATGTAACTTAGTACTGTAGTTGTACCATCATTATGTACCATGTAACTTAGTACTGTAGTTGTACCATCATTATGTACCATGTAACTTAGTACTGTAGTTGTACCATCATTATGTACCATGTAACTTAGTACTGTAGTTGTACCATCATTATGTACCATGTAACTTCGTACTGCAGTTGTATTATCATTATGTACCATGTAACTTCGTACTGCAGTTGTACCATCATTATGTACCATGTAACTTAGTACTGTAGTTGTACCATCATTATGTACCATGTAACTTAGTACTGTAGTTGTACCATCATTATGTACCATGTAACTTCGTACTGCAGTTGTACCATCATTATGAACCTACAAACAACACAATAAACATAACAGCGGCCACTGTGTTACCAGTCAGTTCACTACCACTGAGTTGCCAACATTAGTCTCTCAACCACTGGAGACGCACCTTACCTCTGTATTAAGTTAGGTTAGGTTAGGTTTGTCAGGAAACAGAACAAGTGTTTCCTACCTGGGGTCTTAGTCACATGATGACCCGCAGCTGGAAATTTCGGTCATTCGACAGAAACCTTCAGCTGGCTTACCCATCCACCCCTTTAAATATTATGTATATGATTATAACCATTTTTATTGTTACTGAGGCTTTTAACTATATTCCTTTAACATCCACTTCCATTATTTACTTCTCTTGTAATATTATTCCTAATACTTGACACAGATACACCAACGTTATTTTCTACATTCTCCTTCAGGTTATTTTTCTCGACTATCAATCATGAAGGATAAATTTCTGCAATGATCAAGTTGTTAGAGTCATCATGGAAGTCAATAATAACATAGAAACAGTAACATTCACAGAGCCAAGCTCAGTGTTATAAGTTAACTTAAGCGCCATTAGGATGACAAACAATTCAGTTTAGAGTGTAGACGACCGGTTCTTAGTTCGTTTGTCTAACTCAACATGGTTGTTATAGTTCTTAACTAGAGAGGTGATAGTAACAGTAGATGCAGACCTGACAGTAGACTCCTACTTAGATCCATCACTGTATATAACTTGTGATACATTATTACTAAGAGTTAAGTCAGAACTTTCTTCTCGAGTAGTTGCTTTTACAAGTGATTTAAGGAAGAGATTACTAGTGATAATCTTGCTGGGAGGAGCTTGTAGGTATGTCAGAACCAGGTCATGCAGATAGATTCCTCTAGCTGGTACAGACGCTCACTGATTTAAAAGGCAGTCCTGGAGTACCTTTAGCAAGTGCCATGAGTCTGGTCAACCTTCAGCAAGTGTCATGAGT
>NC_091292.1:92037814-92070314 GCF_038502225.1 Cherax quadricarinatus
CGTTTACACCACCTGAAAATGACCCTTACAGCACTCATCAGCAAGTGCATCATAGATTTAGATTATTTAGATTTTCAAAAAACAAATAGAGAATATTAATGAGTAAGGGAATGTATATGATAAGTTGGTAAAACATGGAACCTGTACAGTAACAGTGATGGCAGCAGCAACGGTGAAGGCAGCAGCAACGGTGAAGGCAGCAGCAACGGTGAAGGCAGCAGCAACGGTGAAGGCAGCAGCAACGGTGAAGGCAGCAGCAACGGTGAAGGCAGCAACAACAGTGAAGGTAGCAGCAACGGTGAAGGCAGCAGCAACGGTGAAGGCAGCAGCGACGGTGAAGGCAGCAACAACAGTGAAGGTAGCAGCAACGGTGAGGGCAGCAACAACAGTGAATTTAGCAGCAACGGTGAAGGCAGCAGCAACGGTGAAGGCAGCAACAACGGTGAAGGCAGCAGCAACGGTGAAGGCAGCAGCAACGGTGAAGGCAGCAGCAACGGTGAAGGCAGCAACAACGGTGAAGGCAGCAGCAACGGTGAAGGCAGCAGCAACGGTCAAGGCAGCAGCAACGGTGAAGGCAGCAACAACGGTGAAGGCAGCAGCAACGGTGAAGGCAACAGCAACGGTGAAGGCAACAACAACAGTGAAGTCAGCAGCAACGGTGAAGGCAGCAGCAACAGTGAAGGCACCAACAACGGTAATGACAGCAGCAACGGTGAAGGCAGCAGCAACGGTGAAGGCAGCAGCAACGGTGAAGGCAGCAGCAACGGTGAAGGCAGCAGCAACAGTGAAGGCAGCAACAACAATGAAGGCAGCAGCAACAGTGAAGGCAGCAACAACGGTGAAATCAGCAGCAACGGTGAAGGCAACAACAACGGTGAAGTCAGCAGTAACGGTGAAGGCAGCAGCAACAGTGAAGGCAGCAGCAACAATGGTGAAGTCAACAGCAACGGTGAAGTCAGCAACAACGGTGAAGTCAGCAGTAACGGTGAAGGCAGCAACAATAGTGAAGGCAGCTACAACGGTGAAGGCAGCAGCAACGGTGAAGGCAGCAACAACGGTGAAGGTAGCAACAACAGTGAAGTCAGCAGCAACAACGGTGAAGGCAGCAACAACGGTGAAGGTAGCAGCAACGGTGAAGGCAGCAGCAACAGTGAAGGCAGCAGCAACGGTGAAGGCAACAGCAACGGTGAAATCAGCAGCAACGGTGAAAGCAGCAACAACGGTGAAGGCAGCAACAACGGTGAAGGCAGCAGTAACGGTGAAGGCAGCAGCAACGGTGAAGGCAGCAGTAACGGTGAAGGCAGCAGCAACGGTGAAGGCAGCAGTAACGGTGAAGGTAGCAGCAACGGTGAAGGCAGCAGCAACGGTGAAGGCAGCAGCAACGGTGAAGGCAGCAGCAACGGTGAAGGCAGCAGCAACGGTGAAGGCAGCAGTAACGGTGAAGGCAGCAGCAACGGTGAAGGCAGCAGCAACGGTGAAGGCAGCAGCAACGGAGAAGGCAGCAGCAACGGTGAAGGCAGCAGCAACGGTGAAGGCAGCAGCAACAGTGAAGTCAGCAGCAACGGTGAAGGCAGCAACAACAGTGAAGTCAGCAGCAACGGTGAAGGCAGCAACAACAGTGAAGGCAGCAGCAACGGTGAAGGCAGCAACAACAGTGAAGTGAGCAGCAACGGTGAAGGCAGCAACAACAGTGAAGGCAGCATCAACGGTGAAGGCAACAACAACGGTGAAGGCAGCAACAACAGTGAAGTCAGCAGCAACGGTGAAGGCAACAACAACAGTGAAGGCAACAGCAACGATGAAGGCAGCAGCAACAGTGAAGGCAGCAGCAATGGTGAAGGCAGCAACAACGGTGAAGGCAGCAACAACAGTGAAGGCAGCAGCAACGGTAAAGGTAGCAACAACAGTGAAGTCAGCAGCAGCAACGGTGAAGGCATCAATAACTGTGAAGGCAGCAACAACAGTGAAGGCAACAGCAACGGTGAAGGCAACAACAACAGTGAAGTCAGCAGCAACGGTGAAGGCAGCAGCAACGGTGAAGGCAGCAACAACAGTGAAGGCAGCAGCAACGGTAAAGGTAGCAACAACAGTGAAGTCAGCAGCAGCAACGGTGAAGGCATCAATAACAGTGAAGGCAGCAACAACAGTGAAGGCAACAGCAACGGTGAAGGCAACAACAACAGTGAAGTCAGCAGCAACGGTGAAGGCAGCAGCAACAGTGAAGGCACCAACAACAGTGAAGTCAGCAGCAACGGTGAAGGCAGCAGCAACGGTGAAGGCAGCAGCAACGGTGAAGGCAGCAGCAACGGTGAAGGCAGCAGCAACGGTGAAGGCAGCAGCAACGGTGAAGGCAGCAGCAACGGTGAAGGCAGCAGTAACGGTGAAGGTAGCAGCAACGGTGAAGGCAGCAGCAACGGTGAAGGCAGCAGCAACGGTGAAGGCAGCAGTAACGGTGAAGGTAGCAGCAACGCTGAAGGCAGCAGCAACGGTGAAGGCAGCAGCAACGGTGAAGGCAGCAGCAACGGTGAAGGCAGCAGCAACGGTGAAGGCAGCAGTAACGGTGAAGGCAGCAGAAACGGTGAAGGCAGCAGCAACGGTGAAGGCAGCAGCAACGGAGAAGGCAGCAGCAACGGTGAAGGCAGCAGCAACGGTGAAGGCAGCCGCAACAGTGAAGTCAGCAGCAACGGTGAAGGCAGCAACAACAGTGAAGTCAGCAGCAACGGTGAAGGCAGCAACAACAGTGAAGGCAGCAGCAACGGTGAAGGCAGCAACAACAGTGAAGTGAGCAGCAACGGTGAAGGCAGCAACAACAGTGAAGGCAGCATCAACGGTGAAGGCAACAACAACGGTGAAGGCAGCAACAACAGTGAAGTCAGCAGCAACGGTGAAGGCAACAACAACAGTGAAGGCAGCAGCAACGATGAAGGCAGCAGCAATAGTGAAGGCAGCAGCAATGGTGAAGGCAGCAACAACGGTGAAGGCAGCAACAACAGTGAAGGTAGCAGCAACGGTGAAGGCAGCAGCAACAGTGAAGGCAGCAGCAACGGAGAAGGCAACAGCAACGGTGAAATCAGCAGCAACGGTGAAAGCAGCAACAACGGTGAAGGCAGCAACAACAGTGAAGGCAGCAGCAACAGTGAAGGCAGCAACAACAGTGAAGGCAACAGCAACGGTGAAGGCAGCAGCAACAGTGAAGGCACCAACAACAGTGAAGTCAGCAGCAACGGTGAAGGCAGCAGCAACGGTGAAGGCAGCAGCAACGGTGAAGGCAGCAGCAACAGTGAAGGCAGCAACAACAATGAAGGGAGCAGCAACAGTGAAGGCAGCAACAACGGTGAAATCAGCAGCAACGGTGAAGGCAACAACAACGGTGAAGTCAGCAGTAACGGTGAAGGCAGCAGCAACAGTGAAGGCAGCAGCAACAATGGTGAAGTCAACAGCAACGGTGAAGTCAGCAACAACGGTGAAGTCAGCAGTAACGGTGAAGGCAGCAACAGTAGTGAAGGCAGCTACAACGGTGAAGGCAGCAGCAACGGTGAAGGCAGCAGCAACGGTGAAGGTAGCAACAACAGTGAAGTCAGCAGCAACAACGGTGAAGGCAGCAACAACGGTGAAGGTAGCAGCAACGGTGAAGGCAGCAGCAACAGTGAAGGCAGCAGCAACGGTGAAGGCAACAGCAACGGTGAAATCAGCAGCAACGGTGAAAGCAGCAACAACGGTGAAGGCAGCAACAACAGTGAAGGCAGCAGCAACTGTGAAGGCAGCAGCAACGGTAAAGGTAGCAACAACAGTGAAGTCAGCAGCAGCAACGGTGAAGGCATCAATAATAGTGAAGGCAGCAACAACAGTGAAGGCAACAGCAACGGTGAAGGCAACAACAACAGTGAAGTCAGCAGCAACGGTGAAGGCACCAACAACGGTAATGACAGCAGCAACGGTGAAGGCAGCAGCAACGGTGAAGGCAGCAGCAACAGTGAAGGCAGCAGCAACGGTGAAGGCAGCAGCAACGGTGAAGGCAGCAGCAACGGTGAAGGCAGCAGCAACGGTGAAGGCAGCAGCAACAGTGAAGGCAGCAACAACGGTGAAATCAGCAGCAACGGTGAAGGCAGCAACAACGGTGAAGGCAGCAGCAACGGTGAAGGCAGCAGCAACGGTGAAGGCAGCAACAACGGTGAAGGCAGCAACAACGGTGAAATCAGCAGCAACGGTGAAGGCAGCAGCAACGGTGAAGGCAGCAGCAACAGTGAAGGCAGCAGCAACAGTGAAGGCAGCAACAACGGTGAAATCAGCAGCAACGGTGAAGGCAGCAGCAACGGTGAAGGCAGCAGCAACGGTGAAGGCAGCAGTAACGGTGAAGGCAGCAGCAACGGTGAAGTCAACAGCAACGGTAAAGTCAGCAACAACGGTGAAGTCAGCAGTAACGGTGAAGGCAGCAACAATAGTGAAGGCAGCAACAACGGTAAAGGCAGCAACAACAGTGAAAGCAGCAACAACAGTGAAGGAAGCAACAACAGTGAAGGCAGCAACGACAGTGAAGGCAGCAGCAACGGTAAAGGCAGCAACAACAGTGAAGGCAGCAGCAACACTGAAGGCAGCAACAACTGAAGGCAGCAACAACAGTGAAGGCAGCAGTAACAGTGAAGGCAGCAGTAACAGTGAAGGCAGCAGCAACAGTGAAGGTAGCAACAACAGTGAAGGTAGCAACAACAGTGAAGGCAGCAACAACAGTGAAGGCAGCAGTAACAGTGAAGGCAGCAGCAACAGCGAAGGTAGCAACAACAGTGAAGGCAGCAAGAACAGTGAAGGCAGCAGTAACAGTGAAGGCAGCAGCAACAGCGAAGGCAGCATTAACAGTGAAGGCAGCAGCAACAGCGAAGGTAGCAACAACAGTGAAGGCAGCAACAACAGTGAAGGCAGCAGTAACAGTGAAGGCAGCAGCAACAGTGAAGGTAGCAACAATAGTGAAGGTAGCAACAACAGTGAAGGCAGCAACAACAGTGAAGGCAGCAGAAACAGTGAAGGCAGCAGTAACAGTGAAGGCAGCAGCAACAGTGAAGGTAGCAACAACAGTGAAGGCAGCAGCAACAATGAAGGCAGCAGTAACAGTGAAGGCAGCAACAACAGTGAAGGCAGCAGTAACAGTGAAGGCAGCAGCAACAGTGAAGGCAGCAGCAACAGTGAAGGTAGCAACAACAGTGAAGGCAGCAGCAACAATGAAGGCAGCAGTAACAGTGAGGGCAGCAGTAACAGTGAAGACAGCAGCAATAACAGCAACAATAACAGTAGCAGTAACAGTGAAGACAGCAGCAATAACAGCAACAATAACAGTAGCAGCTAATGCAACAGCAGCAACAGTAAAACAGCAACATCAGCAGCAGTGAAAGTAGCACAACAGCATCAACAATAACGATGAAAGCAGCACCAACAGCAGCAACGGTACGTTGAAAACAGCAACAACAATAACAACAACAAAAGAGTGTGCAGCAACAATAGCAGCAACAACAGCAAAACAGTAGCAGCAGCACAACAGTATTAGCAGCAACAGCAGCAGTATTAGTACCAACAGCAGCTGTATAAGCAGCAACAGTAGCAGCAGCAGCAACAGCAACAGCTCAACAGTACCAGCAGCATTATTAGTAGTAACAGTAGCATCAGCAGTATTAGCAGCAACAGTAGCAGCAGAAACAGTAGCAGCAGCAACAGAAGTATCCTTCACAGCACCATCACCTCCCACACACAACAATGGCCACCTCCTCAACATCTCTAATACGACTTACAACATTAACTTAAATTTTCACAGCCCTGTACTGCGGCTGTTAGTGCAAACTGACGGTACACCATCGTGAAGGAGGGGTGAGGGAGGGTAGGGCAGTGATGGGGGGTTGGGGGAGGGTAGGGCAGGGATGGAGGGTAGGTAAGGTAGGAGGGAAGGAGAGCAGGCAAGGAAGGAGGATAGGGCCGGGATGTAGGGTAGGGTAGTAGGGAAGGGTAGAGATGGAGGGTAGGGTTGGGCAGGAGGGCAGGTCAGGAGGGTAAGGTGTGTGGGCAGGAGGGTAAAGCGTGTGGGTAGGAGGGTGAGGTGTGTTGGTAGGAAGGTGAGGTGTGTGGGCAGGAGGGTGAGGTATGTGGGCAGGAGGGCGAGGTGTGTGGGCAGGAGAGTGAGGTGTGTGGGTAGGAACGTGAGGTGTGTGGGTAGGAACGTGAGGTGTGTGGGCAGGAGGGCGAGGTGTGTGAGGAGAAGGGTGAGGTGTGTGGGCAGGAGGGTGAGATGTGTGGGCAGGAGGCTGAGGTGTGTGGGTAGGAGGGTGAGGTGTGTGGGTAGGAGGGTGAGGTGTGTTGGGCAGGACGACAACAGTGCCACTATCACATCTGCTAGGATGGATAATGAGAACATTCAAGACAAGAGATGCTAAGCCAGTGATGATCATTTTTAAATCACCTGTTCTCTCTAGGCTGGAATATTGCTGTACATTAACATCCACATTCAAGGCAGGTGAAATTGCAGAACTAGAGAATGTACAGAGAACCTTTACTGCACGTATAAGCTCCATCAAACACCTTAACTACTGGGAGCGCCTGGAAGCACTTGACTTGTACTCACTGGAGCGCAGGCGAGAGAGATATATCATAATCTACACCTGGAAGATTCTGGAGGGACTGGTCCCTAATATGCACACAGCAAACACTCCATACGAAAGCAAAAGACTTGGCAGGCGATGCAACATACCCCCAGTGAAAAGTAGGGGCGTCACTGGTACACTAAGAGAAAACACAATAAGTGTCCGGGGCCCAAGACTGTTCAACAGCCTCTCACCAGCAATAAGGGGCATTACCAGTAAACCCCTGGTTGTCTTCAAGAGGGAGCTGGACAGATACCTAAAGACGGTGCCGGATCAACCGGGCTGTGGTTCGTACGTTGGAGTGCGTGCGGCCAGCAGTAACAGCCTGGTTGATCAGGCCCTGATCCACAGGGAGGCCTGGTCGTGGACCGGGACGCTGGGGCGTTGATCCCCGGAATGCCCTCCAGGTAGACTCCAGGTAGGAGGGTGAGGTGTGCTGGTAGGAGGGTGAGGTGTGTGGGTAGGATCGTGAGGTGTGTAAGCAGGAGGATGAGGTGTGTGAGCAGGAGGGTGAGGTGTGTGGGCAGGAGGGTGAGGTGTGTGGGTAGGAGGGTGAGGTGTGTAGGTTGGAGGGTGAGGTGTGTGAGTAGGAGGGTGAGGTGTGTGAGCAGGAGGGTGAGGTGTGTGGGTAGAAGGGTGAGGTGTGTGGGTAGGAGGGTGAGGTGTGTGGGTAGGAGAGTGAGGTGTGTGGGTAGGAGGGCGAGGTGGGTGAGCAGGAGGGTGAGGTGTGTGGGTAGGAGGGTGAGGTGTGTGGGAAGGAGGGTGAGGTGTGTGGGTAGGATGGTGAGGTGTGTGGGTAGGAGGGTGAGGTGTGTGGGTAGGAGGGTTAGGTGTGTGAGCAGGAGGGTGAGGTGTGTGGGTAGGAGAGTGAGGTGTGTGGGTAGGAGGGCGAGGTGGGTGAGCAGGAGGGTGAGGTGTGTTGGTAGGAGGGTGAGGTGTGTGAGCAGGAGGGTGAGGTGTGTGGGTAGGAGGGTGAGGTGTGTGGATAGGAGGGCGAGGTGAGTGAGCAGGAGGGTAAGGTGTGTGGGTAGGAGAGTGAGGTGTGTGGGTAGGAGGGTGAGTTGTGTGGTAGGAGCGTGAGGTGTGTGAGCAGGAGGGTGAGGTGTGTGGGTAGGAGGGTGAGGTGTGTGGGTAGGAGGGTGAGGTGTGTGGATAGGAGGGCGAGGTGAGTGAGCAGGAGGGTGTGGTGTGTGGGTAGGAGAGTCAGGTGTGTGGGTAGGAGGGTGAGGTGTGTAGTAGGAGTGTGAGGTGTGTGAGCAGGAGGGTGAGGTGTGTGGGTAGGAGGGTGAGGTGTGTGGGTAGGAGGGTGAGGTGTGTGAGCAGGAGGGTGAGGTGTGTGGGTAGGAGGGTGAGGTGTGTGGGTAGAAGGGTGAGGTGTGTGGGAAGGAGAGTGAAGTGTGTGGGTAGGAGGGTGAGGTGTGTGGGTAGGAGGGTGAGGTGTGTGGTAGGAGTGTGAGGTGTGTGAGCAGGAGGGTGAGGTATGTGGGTAGGAGGGTGAGGTGTGTGGGTAGGAGGGTGAGGTGTGTGGGTAGGAGGGTGAGGTGAGTGAGCAGGAGGGTGAGGTGTGTGGGTAGGAGGGTGAGGTGTGCGGGTAGGAGGGTGAGGTGTGTGGGTTGGAGGGTCAGGTGTGTGAGCAGGAGGGCAAGGTGTGTGGGTAGGAGGGTGAGGTGTGTTGGCAGAAGGGTGAGGTGTGTGGGAAGGAGAGTGAGGTGTGTGGGTAGGAGGGTGAGGTGTGTGGGTAGGAGGGTGAGGTGTGTGGGTAGGAGGGTGAGATGTGTGGGTAGGAGGGTGAGGTGTGTGGGTAGGAGGGTGAGATGTGTGGGTAGGAGGGTGAGGTGTGTGAGCAGGAGGGTGAGGTGTGTGGGTAGGAGGGTGAGGTGCGTGAGTAGGAGGGTGAGATGTGTGGGTAGGAGGGTGAGGTGTGTGGGTAGGAGGGTGAGGTGTGTGGGTAGAAGGGTGAGGTGTGTGGGTAGGAGGGTGAGGTGTGTGGGTAGGAGGGTGAGGTGTGTGGGCAGGAGGGTGAGGTGTGTGGGCAGGAGGGTGAGGTGTGTGGGCAGGAGTGTGAGGTGTGTGGGTAGGAGGGTGTAGTGTGTGGGTAGGAGAGTGAGGTGTGTGGGTAGGAGGGTGAGGTGTGTGAGTAGGAGGGTGAGGTGTGTGGGTAGGAGGGTGAGGTGTGTGGGTAGGAGGGTGAGGCGTGTGGGTAGGAGGGTGAGGAGTGGGGGTAGAATGCTGAGGTGTGTGGGTAGGAGGGCGAGGTGTGTGGGTAGGAGGGTGAGGTGTGTGGGTAGAAGGGTGAGGTGTGTGGGTAGGAGGGTGAGGTGTGGGTAGGAGAGTGATGTGTGTGGGTAGGAGGGTGAGGTGTGTGGGTAAGAGGGTGAGGTGTGTGGGTAAGAGGGTGAGGTGTGTGGGTAAGAGGGTGAGGTGTGTGGGTAAGAGGGTGAGGTGTGTGGGTAAGAGGGTGAGGTGTGTGGGTAAGAGGGTGAGGTGTGTGGGTAAGAGGGTGAGGTGTGTGGGTAAGAGGGTGAGGTATGTGGGTAGGAGGGTGAGGTGTGTGGGTAAGAGGGTGAGGTGTGTGGGTAAGAGGGTGAGGTGTGTGGGTAGGAGGGTGAGGTGTGTGGGAAGGAGGGTGAGGTGTGTGGGTAGGAGGGTGAGGTGTGTGGGTAGGAGGGTGAGGTGTGTGGGTAAGAGGGTGAGGTGTGTGGGTAGGAGGGTGAGGTGTGTGGGTAAGAGGGTGAGGTGTGTGGGTAGAAGGGTGAGGTGTGTGGGTAAGAGGGTGAGGTGTGTGGGTAGGAGGGTGAGGTGTGTGGGTAAGAGGGTGAGGTGTGTGGGTAGGAGGGTGAGGTGTGTGGGTAAGAGGGTGAGGTGTGTGGGTAGGAGGGTGAGGTGTGTGGGTAGGAGGGTGAGGTGTGTGGGTAGGAGGGTGAGGTGTGTGGGTAGGAGGGTGAGGTGTGTGGGTAGGAGGGTGAGGTGTGTGGGTAGGAGGGTGAGGTGTGTTGGTAGGAGGGTGAGGTGTGTGGGTAGGAGGGTGAGGTGTGTGGGTAGGAGGGTGAGGTGTGTGGGTAGGAGGGTGAGGTGTGTGGGTAGGAGGGTGAGGTGTGTGGGTAGGAGGGTGAGGTGTGTGGGTAAGAGGGTGAGGTGTGTGGGTAGGAGGGTGAGGTGTGTGGGTAGGAGGGTGAGGTGTGTGAGTAGGAGGGTGAGGTGTGTGGGTAGGAGGGTGAGGTGTGTGGGTAGGAGGGTGAGGTGTGTGGGTAGGAGGGTGAGGTGTGTTGGTAGGAGGGTGAGGTGTGTGGGTAGGAGGGTGAGGTGTGTGGGTAGGAGGGTGAGGTGTGTGGGTAGGAGGGTGAGGTGTGTGGGTAAGAGGGTGAGGTGTGTGGGTAGGAGGGTGAGGTGTGTGGGTAGGAGGGTGAGGTAAGGTGGAATAAAGACGCAGGAGACGATAAAACTGAGATTCCAGCATCGTCAAGGTTAGTGATTGTTGTGATACTGGTATTAGTGTAGTGATTGTATGTGTACGTCTGTGTGAACGTGTGTGTGTGTGTGTGTGTGTGTGTGTGTGTTTATGTGTGATCAATAAGACAACCAGACACACACACATATATACATACACTTGGTCAATAGTACTTTGCTGTGTGGTCGCCTCTACCTGCCTCACCACCTCCACATTCCACACACCGCTCCTGCCTCATTCACTCCAGGTAGAATGTGACCTGACTTGACATGAGATTTTTGTTGCAGGTCACCTGGAGGGTCGTGTGGCGATGAGACGAGGCCGGTGATTGGCCAGTCCGGCAGCTGCGCCTGTGCTGATTGGCTGAGAGGGCGTCGCCTTCTGTCTGCCGTCTCAGCTACGTACAGACTCCAAGACAGAAGGTCCCCAGACCTGTCCTCTGCTCCAGGGCCATTGTCAGGGTCTAGTGACCTCAGTCTCACCCCTGAGGTTAGGTCAGGTCAAGGAAAACAAGTGAAAAATGTGGAGTTTAGTGGTGAAATGTGAGAGGGTGAGAGAGAGTGAGAGGTAGGAAGGTGCGTCCCCTCAGTGTGTTGGTAGAGGGAGGCACGCACGCTCAGTGTACACTCGACTCCCCTCGTGAGTGGACGTGGATCGATGCCGGTCCGTGGCGGCCCCTTGTTTATGTGAGTAATGGTGGGTGTGGAGCATGGCGGAGCAGTGAGGTGGCAGTGACTATGTGCTGGGGTGAGGCCTGGGCAGTCCTCACAGCACCACAATGAGCAACTCAGTATGTTTATCCTCCTTCATCCTCCTGGTGGCCTCGCTGGCGGGGGCCACAGAGGGCGAGACAGCCAAGGAGTCTCGCTGTGAGGAAATAACCATACCCATGTGTCGTGGCATCGGCTACAACAACACCTCCATGCCCAACCAGTTCAACCACGACAGCCAGGACGAGGCAGGGCTGGAGGTGCACCAGTTCTGGCCGCTGGTGGAGATCATGTGCTCCCAGGACCTCAAGTTCTTCCTGTGCTCCGTCTACGCTCCCATCTGTATTGAGGACTACGACAAGCCTCTGCCCGCCTGCAGGAGTGTGTGTGAGCGAGCCAAGTCTGGTTGTGCGCCTATCATGCACCAGTATGGGTTTGGTTGGCCGGAGCGCATGGACTGTTCCAAACTGCCTGAGTATGGCGACTCTGTCCACCTGTGTATGGACAAACGTAACGGTTCAGCGCCAGAGAAAAAAACTACGAAGACTGTGGTGAATTTAGACAGTCAGTGTCGCGGAAAGAATTCCAAATTCTGCCCCAAGACTACCCGCCAGGGGGCGTGTCAGTGCTCCTGTCAGTTCCCACTCGTCAAACTAGACGCCACTTACCGTCAGTTTGGGAAAAACCGCAACGAGTCGTTTAAGGTTGGGGAGGTGCACGACTGTGCACTGCCCTGCGAGGGTGTCTATTTTAGCCAAGACGAGAGAACTTTCGCACAGTTCTGGATCGCCACCTGGGCTATACTGTGTTGTGTCTCCACGCTCACCACCATCACAACATTCCTCATCGATATGGATCGTTTCAAGTACCCGGAGCGTCCCATCATCTTCCTCAGCGGGTGCTACTTCATGGTTTCCGTAGGCTACATCATCCGGCTGGTGGCTGGTCACTCTGAGGTGTCGTGTGACGGTGAAATGATCATCTATAACTACCACCTGGTGCGTCACAACCCTTACGGCTCCGGTCTCTGCACCACCGTCTTCCTGCTTGTATATTTCTTCGGAATGGCTTCGAGCATCTGGTGGGTGGTGCTGGCCTTCACCTGGTTCCTGGCTGCTGGTCTCAAGTGGGGCAATGAAGCCATCGCAGGTTACTCCACCTGGTTCCACCTGGCGGCCTGGCTCATCCCTACCATCCAGAGCATTACTGTACTAGTCATGGCAGCCGTGGACGGAGACTCAGTGGCCGGGATCTGTTACGTGGGCAACCAAAACATCGAGAACCTGCGAGGTTTCGTACTGGCGCCTCTCTTCATCTACCTGGTACTTGGCTCCTGCTTCCTCCTGGCCGGCTTCGTCAGTCTCTTCCGCATCCGCAACGTGATCAAGCAGCAAGGCAGGACCAAGACTGAGAAACTGGAGAAGTTGATGATCAGAATCGGCGTGTTCAGTGTCCTTTACACCGTTCCCGCCACCATCGTCATTGGTTGCTACTTCTACGAGCAGCTGTACGTGTCTAACTGGCAAGACTCACTAGTGTGCCCATGTAGCGCCCACCAGGGGCAGCGGCCAGACTACTCTGTGCTGATGCTGCGCTATTTCATGACGCTGGTCGTGGGCATCACCGCCGGGTTCTGGATCTGGTCGGGCAAGACGCTGGACTCGTGGCGACGGTTCTACCAGCGGCTGTGCCCAGGGGCACACGGGCACACCTATGAGTACCCGACGCGACCCATCAAGCAGGCGGCGGCGCCCTCCTGTGCCTCCTTCCCTCCCCCTCCCATGAGTGCCCAGGGCACTACCCACAGCGTGGCGTCACACATGGGGCCCGTCAACAAGACACTGCCACTGTCGCACGTATGACAGGAGAGGGAGGAGGGGGCCTACCTAACTGGGGCCCAGAGCACCATGGGGGGCTGTCAGGCCAGTGTGGTGAGTGGGGCACCCTCCACCTGCCACAGCGTCACCACACCTCACCTCTACGTTGATCCAAGGGACGAGATCCTTCCCTACGAGCTCTGAGCCCCCACCAGGTGACGCAGGTGATCCACGCTCCTGAAGGTGCAGTAGGTGGTATGTTAATGGTGTATTTGTGGTAACCTTTCACAACAGGTAACCAGTGTTTACACCTCTGCACCATATGTGACAGTGGTAACACCTTTGTACCCCGTGTAATGTGTGAACAGGCATCATCACTGTAATACAGACAGTGGCAGTGGATAGACCAAACGTGGCCCTGTGCCATAACAGTGGGAAAAAAAATATTGTTTGACCCAGGGTGGCCCTCTCTTCCCAAAAGGACAGTGACACATGCCCCTCGAGGTGGGCACTTGTGGGGTGCTAAAAAAAGATCAGTGCCCACACCGTTTCCTGTGATGACTTGTATCCATTCTTCTACGATGCAGTGTAGTGACTGGCGTCGTTCCCAGCACGACGCCACGATTGTCTACGATGCAGTGTAGTGACTGGTGTTGTTCCCAGCACGACGCCACGATCGTCTACGATGCAGTGTAGTGACTGGCGTCGTTCCCAGCACAACACCACGATCGTCTACGAAGCAGTGTAGTGACTGGCGTCGTCCCCAGCACAACGCCACGATCGTCTACGAAGCAGTGTAGTGACTGGCGTCGTCCCCAGCACAACGCCACGATCGTCTACGAAGCAGTGTAGTGACTGGCGTCGTTCCCAGCACGACGCCAGATTCGTAACCTAACAGTATTTTCATGGAAGTATTTCAGTGTATTATTGCGTAGAACACTCAGACGTTCCCCGCAAAACAGTTTGCCAAAAGATGTCATACTAAGTCAAGTGATCTGTAGTAAGATTCCTCGACTGTTGCAGACGCAGTGCAACACTTGTATTATATCAGTGTAATTATGTTGATTTATTTTTCAGTGTAAGAAAATGTATATTCGTGTAAAAAGGCTTTCACATTTAAGAGTGTACATATTTTTAGCTTTTGAATGATTACGTCTATATGTGCTATATATATATATATAAATATATATAAATATATATGTAATTTTTATATGTACTGGCTTGAAGTCGCCCTTTGCATATCAGTTTGCATTAAAATTCTGCTGTGACATGTCTGTCTTGTTTCAATATCTTCACCTCAGTCATGTTAGTTTACAGCAGCATAGCAGTACAATACTGAGTACAAGACGTGTACAACACAGTGTGCACCACAATGTACACCACAATGTACTTAGGGAGACAACTCAACACATTTTTTATGATATTCTGAATGGAAAGAAATTTAATATATACCAGTCACAATAATTTGGCTGAAACAACTGGCAACTCAGATGTTTGGCTCCGTCCTGGACCCACCTTTTATCTTTGATGCACCTTTTATGAGTTTCGTGACTCTTACTACTCTCGGGGCCCGGCCATGGGCCATGCTCATCTGGTGCTTGCCCAGTCAACCAGGCTGTTGCTGCTGGTGGCCCATCACAGCTCAGAGATGAGGCTCTAGGCCTAGGCAATGCTTCCCTCCGTCCTGGACCATAATTATCTACCCGGGAGTATCTTTGAAAATAGGCTGGGCAGTATATAAACAACCCGCACACACGAGAGAGGAGCTTACGATGACCTGTCGGTCCGACTTGGGCCATTGCCTTTGTAATGGTCCAAGTCGGACCGAAACGTCGTAAGAGCCTCTCTCTCTCTAGTATGAGCGGGTTATTTGTGTATTGTTCCAGTCACGGTATTGTGCCTTTTTGTTCCTTAGGTTGTATAGGTACAATAGTAGTTGTAACTGGACATGTAGTGTGACCACTGACCAGCCTAGTAAGGACCGACATACTTGCTGTAGTCATGCAGTGTTCTTACCCAAGTTTTCAGTGTTTTTCTCTCTCACAAGCTCCTTGATACTAGTTCATAGAGAACAGAAACCCTGGCTTAGTGTCTTCTCCTGGTGTGGATCATCACCTGACAAACACACCTTGTATACCAGCCTGGTTGAGCAGGCAAGCACCAGACCAGCCTGGCCGGGGCTCTGGGAGTACAAACACTCTCGGAACTCAACACAGGTATAGGTCTGGTATATCTGAACAAGTGGAAGATCGAAATTACGAACTTTACGTGGATATAGCTCAGAATAGAGATAATTTGAAATGGAAGGACATTATTACTGCAGTACACTGCGCTACACCTACTTATGTAATTACTATTACCCATGTCTTTAAGATATTTGAAAGATACTGAGAGTGCCTGCTTCAGTGGCACTCCTTGGCACTATGTTTCACTCTTCTATAACTCTTTCTACATCAGCGCCTTTCTACATTCTTTCCAAATTTATCCAACCTGAATAATTTGCTACGAAAATCTGAATGAGTTACATATTTTCAACATTTTTGTATCCCCTGTATATACACCTGTTTCCCATCTACACTGCAGTCGCAGCCTCCCGTAACTCTACACAGTTTAAGTACAGGAACTGTAGCGCGTGATGTGGAGACCTGAGCTGTACCGAGTGATCTCAGTAAACAAAAAAAGTCTTACCATCCACATAGAGATGATGTGTAATCCTCAGACTTATGTCATTTATACTTTTTCGTGTTGCTTATACTCCCTCATGTTACTTATATTCACTCATGTCAATTATAGTTTTTTAAGTTACGTATACTTCTTCATGTTACTTATACTTGCTAATGTTACTTATACTTCCTTATGTTACTTATACTCCCTCATGTTACTTATACTTCTTCATGTTACTTATACTCCTTCATGTTACTTATACTTCTTCATGTTACTTATACTTCATGTTACTTATACTTCTTTATGTTACTTATACTTCTTCATGTTACTTATACTTCATGTTACTTATACTTCATGTTACTTATACTCCTTCATGTTACTTATACTTCATCTTACTTATACTCCCTCATGTTACTTATACTTCATGTTACTTATACTTCTTCATGTTACTTATACTTCATGTTACTTATACTTCATGTTACTTATACTCCTTCATGTTACTTATACTTCTTCATGTTACTTATACTTCATCTTACTTATACTCCCTCATGTTACTTATACTTCATGTTACTTATACTTCTTCATGTTACTTATACTTCTTCATGTTACTTATACTTCATGTTACTTATACTTCATCTTACTTATACTCCCTCATGTTACTTATACTTCTTCATGTTACTTATACTTCATCTTACTTATACTCCCTCATGTTACTTATACTTCTTCATGTTACTTATACTTCTTCATGTTACTTATACTTCATGTTACTTATACTTCATGTTACTTATACTTCTTCATGTTACTTATACTTCTTCATGTTACTTATACTTCTTCATGTTACTTATACTTCTTCATGTTACTTATACTCCCTCATGTTACTTATACTTCTTCATGTTACTTATACTTCTTCATGTTACTTATACTTCTTCATGTTACTTATACTTCTTCATGTTACTTATACTTCATGTTACTTATACTTCTTCATGTTACTTATACTTCTTCATGTTACTTATACTTCATGTTACTTATACTTCTTCATGTTACTTATACTTCTTCATGTTACTTATACTTCATGTTACTTATACTTCATGTTACTTATACTTCTTCATGTTACTTATACTTCATGTTACTTATACTTCTTCATGTTACTTATACTTCTTCATGTTACTTATACTTCTTCATGTTACTTATACTCCTTCATGTTACTTATACTTCTTCATGTTACTTATACTTCATGTTACTTATACTTCTTCATGTTACTTATACTCCTTCATGTTACTTATACATGTTCTTATACTTCATGTTACTTATGTTACTTATACTTCATGTTACTTATACTTCATGTTACTTATACTTCATGTTACTTATACTTCTTCATGTTACTTATACTTCTTTATGTTACTTATACTTCTTCATGTTACTTCATACTTCATGTTACTATACTTCATGTTACTTATACTTCTTCATGTTACTTATACTTCTTCATGTTACTTATACTTCTTCATGTTACTTATACTCCTTCATGTTACTTATACTTCATGTTACTTATACTTCTTCATGTTACTTATACTTATACTTCTTCACGTTACTTATACTTCTTCATGTTACTTATACTCCTTCATGTTACTTATACTCCTTCATGTTACTTATACTTCTTCATGTTACTTATACTTCTTCATGTTACTTATACTCCTTCATGTTACTTATACTTCTTCATGTTACTTATACTTCTTCATGTTACTTATACTTCTTCATGTTACTTATACTTCATGTTACTTATACTTCTTCATGTTACTTATACTTCATGTTACTTATACTTCTTCATGTTACTTATACTTCTTCATGTTACTTATACTTCTTCATGTTACTTATACTTCTTCATGTTACTTATACTTCTTTATGTTACTTATACTTCTTCATGTTACTTATACTTCTTTATGTTACTTATACTTCTTTATGTTACTTATACTTCTTTATGTTACTTATACTTCTTTATGTTACTTATACTTCTTTATGTTACTTATACTTCTTTATGTTACTTATACTTCTTCATGTTACTTATACTTCTTCATGTTACTTATACTTCTTCATGTTACTTATACTTCTTCATGTTACTTATACTTCTTCATGTTACTTATACTTCTTCATGTTACTTATACTTCTTCATGTTACTTATACTTCTTTATGTTACTTATACTTATACTTATACTTCATGTTACTTATACTTCTTCATGTTACTTATACTTCTTCATGTTACTTATACTTCTTCATGTTACTTATACTTCTTCATGTTACTTATACTTCTTCATGTTACTTATACTTCTTCATGTTACTTATACTTCTTCATGTTACTTATACTTCTTCATGTTACTTATACTTCTTCATGTTACTTATACTTCTTCATGTTACTTATACTTCTTCATGTTACTTATACTTCTTCATGTTACTTATACTTCTTCATGTTACTTATACTTCTTCATGTTACTTATACTTCTTCATGTTACTTATACTTCTTCATGTTACTTATACTTCTTCATGTTACTTATACTTCTTCATGTTACTTTTACTTCTTCATGTTACTTATACTTCTTCATGTTACTTATACTTCTTCATGTTACTTATACTCCCTCATGTTACTTATACTTCTTCATGTTACTTATACTTCTTCATGTTACTTATACTTCTTCATGTTACTTATACTTCTTCATGTTACTTATACTTCTTCATGTTACTTATACTTCTTCATTTTACTTATACTTCATCTTACTTATACTCCCTCATGTTACTTATACTTCATGTTACTTATACTTCTTCATGTTACTTATACTTCTTCATGTTACTTATACTTCTTCATGTTACTTATACTTCATGTTACTTATACTTCTTCATGTCACTTATACTTCTTCACGTTACTTATACTTCTTCATGTTACTTATACTTCTTCACGTTACTTATACTCCTTCGTGTTACTTATACTCCTTCATGTTACTTATACTTCTTCATGTTACTTATACTTCTTTATGTTACTTATACTTCTTTATGTTACTTATACTTCTTTATGTTACTTATACTTCTTTATGTTACTTATACTTCTTTATGTTACTTATACTTCTTCATGTTACTTATACTTCTTCATGTTACTTATACTTCTTCATGTTACTTATACTTCTTCATGTTACTTATACTTCTTCATGTTACTTATACTTCTTCATGTTACTTATACTTCTTCATGTTACTTATACTTCTTCATGTTACTTATACTTCTTCATGTTACTTATACTTCTTTATGTTACTTATACTTCTTTATGTTACTTATACTTCTTCATGTTACTTATACTTCTTCATGTTACTTATACTTCTTCATGTTACTTATACTTCTTCATGTTACTTATACTTCTTCATGTTACTTATACTTCTTCATGTTACTTATACTTCTTCATGTTACTTATACTTCTTCATGTTACTTATACTTCTTCATGTTACTTATACTCCCTCATGTTACTTATACTTCTTCATGTTACTTATACTTCTTCACGTTACTTATACTTCTTCATGTTACTTATACTTCTTCATGTTACTTATACTTCTTCATGTTACTTATACTTCTTCATGTTACTTATACTTCTTCATGTTACTTATACTTCTTCATGTTACTTTTACTTCTTCATGTTACTTATACTTCTTCATGTTACTTATACTTCTTCATGTTACTTATACTCCCTCATGTTACTTATACTTCTTCATGTTACTTATACTTCTTCACGTTACTTATACTTCTTCATGTTACTTATACTTCTTCATGTTACTTATACTTCTTCATGTTACTTATACTTCTTCATGCTACTTATACTTCATCTTACTTATACTCCCTCATGTTACTTATACTCCCTCATGTTACTTATACTTCTTCATGCTACTTATACTCCTTCATGTTACTTATACTTCTTTATGTTACTTATACTTCTTCATGTTACTTATACTTCATGTTACTTATACTTCTTCATGTTACTTATACTTCTTCATGTTACTTATACTTCTTCATGTTACTTATGCTTCTTCATGTTACTTATACTTCTTCATGTTACTTATACTTCTTCATGTTACTTATACTTCTTCATGTTACTTATACTTCTTCATGTTACTTATACTTCTTCATGTTACTTATACTTCTTCATGTTACTTATACATCAGAGACTATCGAGGAAAATTAAGGCACATGGAATAGGAGGAGAAATTTTTTCCTGGATAGAGGCATGGTTGACAAATAGGCAGCAGAGAGTTTGCATAAATGGGGAGAAATCAGAGTGGGGAAGCGTCACGAGCGGTGTTCCACAGGGGTCAGTGTTGGGCCCCCTGCTGTTCACAATCTACATAAACGACATTGATGAGGGCATAAAGAGCGACATCGGCAAGTTTGCCGATGACACCAAAATAGGCCGTCGAATTCATTCTGACGAGGACATTCGAGCACTCCAGGAAGATTTGAGTAGACTGATGCAGTGGTCGGAGAAGTGGCAGATGCAGTTTAATATAGACAAATGCAAAGTTCTAAATGTTGTACAGGACAATAACCATGCCACATATAAACTAAATAATGTAGATCTTAATATTACGGATTGCGAAAAAGATTTAGGAGTTCTGGTTAGCAGTAATCTGAAACCAACCATACCCCCGGCCGGGATTGAACCCGCGGTCATAGAGTCTCAAAACTCCAGCCCGTCGCGTTAGCCACTAGACCAGCTAGAAACAATAAGATTCATCCAACTAGGTATATTTCTACACCATAGGAAAGTTAGCACAGGCACCTCTGTGACCACAAATGCAAGTTTTTACAGACGAATCTCCAGCTAGCGTGGCCGTGACGAACTCTAGCTCAAGTCCCTTCACTGCCGTCAACATGACTTAAGAAATCGTAATGACACGATTGCAAATAAACCATACCCCCGGCCGGGATTGAACCCGCGGTCATAGAGTCTCAAAACTCCAGCCCGTCGCTCTAGCCACTAGACCAGCTAGCCACAATAAGATTCATCCAACTAGGTATATTTCTACACCATAGGAAAGTTAGCACAGGCACCTCTGTGACCACAAATGCATGACCGCGGGTTCAATCCCGGCCGGGGGTATGGTTTATTTGCAATCGTGTCATTACGATTTCTTAAGTCATCTGAAACCAAGACAACAGTGCATAAGTGTTCGCAATAAAGCTAATAGAATCCTTGGCTTCATATCAAGAAGCATAAATAATAGGAGTCCTCAGGTTGTTCTTCAACTCTATACATCCATGGTTAGGCCTCATTTAGATTATGCTGCACAGTTTTGGTCACCGTAATACAGGATGGATATAAATTCTCTGGAAAATGTACAAAGGAGGATGACAAAGTTGATCCCATGTATCAGAAACCTTCCCTATGAGGATAGACTGAGGGCCCTGAATCTGCACTCTCTAGAAAGACGTAGAATTAGGGGGGATATGATTGAGGTGTATAAATGGAAGACAGGAATAAATAAAGGGGATGTAAATAGTGTGCTGAAAATATCTAGCCTAGACAGGACTCGCAGCAATGGTTTTAAGTTGGAAAAATTCAGATTCAGGAAGGATATAGGAAAGTACTGGTTTGGTAATAGAGTTGTGGATGAGTGGAACAAACTCCCGAGTACAGTTATAGAGGCCAGAACGTTGTGTAGCTTTAAAAATAGGTTGGATAAATACATGAGTGGATGTGGGTGGGTGTGAGTTGGACCTGATAGCTTGTGCTACCAGGTCGGTTGCCGTGTTCCTCCCTTAAGTCAATGTGACCTGACCTGACTAGGTTGGGTGCATTGGCTTAAGCCGGTAGGAGACTTGGACCTGCCTCGCATGGGCCAGTAGGCCTTCTGCAGTGTTCCTTCGTTCTTGTTCTTATGTTCTTATGTTACTTATACTTCTTCATGTTACTTATACTTCTTCATGTTACTTATACTTCTTCATGTTACTTATACTTCTTTATGTTACTTATACTTCTTCATGTTACTTATACTTCTTCATGTTACTTATAATTCTTCATGTTACTTATACTTCTTCATGTTACTTATACTTCTTCATGTTAGTTATACTTCATGTTACTTATACTTCTTCATGTTACTTATACTTCTTCATGTTACTTATATTTCATGTTACTTATACTTCATGTTACTTATACTTCATGTTACTTATACTTCTTCATGTTACTTATACTTCATGTTACTTATACTTCATGTTACTTATACTTCTTCATGTTACTTATACTTCATGTTACTTATACTTCTTCACGTTACTTATACTTAATGTTACTTATACTTCTTCATGTTACTTATACTTCATGTTACTTATACTTCATGTTACTTATACTTCTTCATGTTACTTATACTTCTTCATGTTACTTATATTTCAAGTTACTTATACTTCATGTTACTTATACTTCTTCATGTTACTTATACTTCTTCATGTTACTTATACTTCTTCATGTTACTTATACTTCTTCATGTTACTTATACTTCTTCATGTTACTTATACTTCTTCATGTTACTTATACTTCTTCATGTTACTTATACTTCTTCATGTTACTTCTTCATGTTACTTATACTTCTTCATGTTACTTATACTTCTTCATGTTACTTATACTTCTTCATGTTACTTATACTTCTTCATGTTACTTATACTTCTTCATGTTACTTATACTTCATGTTACTTATACTTCTTCATGTTACTTATATTTCATGTTACTTATACTTCATGTTACTTATACTTCTTCATGTTACTTATACTTCTTCATGTTACTTATACTTCTTCATGTTACTTATACTTCTTCATGTTACTTATACTTCATGTTACTTATACTTCTTCATGTTACTTATACTTCTTCATGTTACTTATACTTCTTCATGTTACTTATACTTCATGTTACTTATACTTCTTCATGTTACTTATACTTCTTCATGTTACTTATACTTCTTCATGTTGCTTATACTTCTTCATGTTACTTATACTTCATGTTACTTATACTTCTTCATGTTACTTATACTTATTTTTCATACAAAACAATACTTTAGTTATTCCAAGCAGTTGTGCACTGTTGTCTTGACTTCAAGACACTTGTGCACTGTTGTCTTGACTTCAAGACACTTGTGCACAGTTGTCTTGACTTCAAGGCACTTGTGCACTGTTGTCTTGACTTCAAGACACTTGTGCACTGTTGTCTTGACTTAAAGACACTTGTGCACTGTTGTCTTGACTTCAAGACACTTGTGGACTGTTGTCTTGACTTCAAGACACTTGTGCACTGTTGTCTTGACTTCAAGACACTTGTGCACTGTTGTCTTGACTTCAAGACACTTGTGCACTGTTGTCTTGACTTCAAGACACTTGTGCACTGTTGTCTTGACTTCAAGACATTTGTGCACTGTTGTCTTGACTTCAAGACACTTGTGCACTGTTGTCTTGACTTCAAGACACTTGTGCACTGTTGTCTTGACTTCAAGACACTTGTGCACTGTTGTCTTGACTTCAAGACACTTGTGCACTGTTGTCTTGACTTCAAGACACATGTGCACTGTTGTCTTGACTTCAAGAAAATTGTGTACTGTTGTCTTGACTTCAAGACACTTGTGCACTGTTGTCTTGACTTCAAGACACTTGTGCACTGTTGTCTTGACTTCAAGACACTTGTGCACTGTTGTCTTGACTTCAAGACACTTGTGCACTGTTGTCTTGACTTCAAGACACTTGTGCACTGTTGTCTTGACTTCAAGACACTTGTGCACTGTTGTCTTGACTTCAAGACACTTGTGCACTGTTGTCTTGACTTCAAGACACTTGTGCACTGTTGTCTTGACTTCAAGACACTTGTGCACTGTTGTCTTGACTTCAAGACACTTGTGCACTGTTGTCTTGACTTCAAGACACTTGTGCACTGTTGTCTTGACTTCAAGACACTTGTGCACTGTTGTCGTGTCTTGATTTCAAGACACTTGTGCACTGTTGTCTTGACTTCAAGACACTTGTGCACTGTTGTCTTGACTTCAAGACACTTGTGCACTGTTGTCTTGACTTCAAGACACTTGTGCACTGTTGTCTTGACTTCAAGACACTTGTGCACTGTTGTCTTGACTTCAAGACATTTGTGCACTGTTGTCTTGACTTCAAGACACTTGTGCACTGTTGTCTTGACTTCAAGACACTTGTGCACTGTTGTCTTGACTTCAAGACACTTGTGCACTGTTGTCTTGACTTCAAGACACTTGTGCACTGTTGTCTTGACTTCAAGACACATGTGCACTGTTGTCTTGACTTCAAGATAATTGTGCACTGTTGTCTTGACTTCAAGACACTTGTGCACTGTTGTCTTGACTTCAAGACACTTGTGCACTGTTGTCTTGACTTCAAGACACTTGTGCACTGTTGTCTTGACTTCAAGACACTTGTGCACTGTTGTCTTGACTTCAAGACACTTGTGCACTGTTGTCTTGACTTCAAGACACTTGTGCACTGTTGTCTTGACTTCAAGACACTTGTGCACTGTTGTCTTGACTTCAAGACACTTGTGCACTGTTGTCTTGACTTCAAGACACTTGTGCACTGTTGTCTTGACTTCAAGACACTTGTGCACTGTTGTCTTGACTTCAAGACACTTGTGCACTGTTGTCTTGACTTCAAGACACTTGTGCACTGTTGTCTTGACTTCAAGACACTTGTGCACTGTTGTCTTGACTTCAAGACACTTGTGCACTGTTGTCTTGACTTCAAGACACTTGTGCACTGTTGTCTTGACTTCAAGGCACTTGTGCACTGTTGTCTTGACTTCAAGACACTTGTGCACTGTTGTCTTGACTTCAACACTTGTGCACTGTTGTCTTGACTTCAAGACACTTGTGCACTGTTGTCTTGACTTCAAGACACTTGTGCACTGTTGTCTTGACTTCAAGAAACTTGTGCACTGTTGTCTTGACTTCAACACTTGTGCACTGTTGTCTTGACTTCAAGACACTTGTGCACTGTTGTCTTGACTTCAAGACACTTGTGCACTGTTGTCTTGACTTCAAGACACTTGTGCACTGTTGTCTTGACTTCAAGACACTTGTGCACTGTTGTCTTGACTTCAAGACACTTGTGCACTGTTGACTTCAAGACACTTGACTTCAAGACACTTGTGCACTGTTGTCTTGACTTCAAGACACTTGTGCACTGTTGTCTTGACTTCAAGACACTTGTGCACTGTTGTCTTGACTTCAAGACACTTGTGCACTGTTGTCTTGACTTCAAGACACTTGTGCACTGTTGTCTTGACTTCAAGACACTTGTGCACTGTTGTCTTGACTTCAAGACACTTGTGCACTGTTGTCTTGACTTCAAGACACTTGTGCACTGTTGTCTTGACTTCAAGACACTTGTGCACTGTTGTCTTGACTTCAAGACACTTGTGCACTGTTGTCTTGACTTCAAGACACTTGTGCACTGTTGTCTTGACTTCAAGACACTTGTGCACTGTTGTCTTGACTTCAAGACACTTGTGCACTGTTGTCTTGACTTCAAGACACTTGTGCACTGTTGTCTTGACTTCAAGACACTTGTGCACTGTTGTCTTGACTTCAAGACACTTGTGCACTGTTGTCTTGACTTCAAGACACTTGTGCACTGTTGTCTTGACTTCAAGACACTTGTGCACTGTTGTCTTGACTTCAAGGCACTTGTGCACTGTTGTCTTGACTTCAAGTGCACTGTTGTCTTGACTTCAAGACACTTGTGCACTGTTGTCTTGACTTCAAGACACTTGTGCACTGTTGTCTTGACTTCAAGACACTTGTGCACTGTTGTCTTGACTTCAAGGCACTTGTGCACTGTTGTCTTGACTTCAAGACACTTGTGCACTGTTGTCTTGACTTCAAGACACTTGTGCACTGTTGTCTTGACTTCAAGACACTTGTGCACTGTTGTCTTGACTTCAAGACACTTGTGCACTGTTGTATTATCTTCAAGACACTTGTGCACTGTTGTCTTGACTTCAAGACACTTGTGCACTGTTGTCTTGACTTCAAGACACTTGTGCACTGTTGTCTTGACTTCAAGACACTTGTGCACTGTTGTCTTGACTTCAGACTCCTGATGCCAGACTAGAGACACATACGCAACACAGCGAATATTATGCTGATGAGCGAAATGTTTCCTTAATTAACCAAGTATCATATGTGCTAGACATGTGTGCACCCGACACATGAACACATATGAAACTTCCTAAGCACACCTGAATACACTTATTATTATTATTGTTATTATTATTATTATTATTATTATTATTATTATTATTATTATTATTATTATTATTATTATTATTATTATTATTATTATTATTATTATTATTATTATTATTGTCATTAGTAGTAGTAGCAGTATATACCTGTAGACATACATTGATATTCCCATAATGGCTGGGAACTTCCTAGCTGCTGAGATCTTCGTAGCTGCTGGGAACTTACTAGGTGCTGGGAACTTACTAGTTTCTGGGATCTTCCTTGCTGCTGGGAACTTCCTAGTTGCTGGGAACTTCCTAGTTACTGGGAACTTCCTAGTTCCTGGGATCTTCCTAGCTGCTGGGAACTTCCTAGTTGCTGGGAACTTCCTAGCTGCTGAGATCTTCCTTGCTACTGGGAATTTCCTAGTTGCTTGGAACTTCCTAGTTCCTGGGATCTTCCTAGCTGCTGGAAACTTCCTAGCTGCTGGGAACTTCCTAGTTGCTGGGAACTTCCTAGCTGCTGGGAACTTCCTAGTTGCTGGGAACTTCCTAGTTGCTGGGAACTTCCTAGTTCCTGGGATCTTCCTAGCTGCTGGGAACTTCCTAGTTGCTGGGAACTTCCTAGCTGCTGGGAACTTCCTAGTTCCTGGGAACTTCCTAGTTCCTGGGATCTTCCTAGCTGCTGAGATCTTCTTAGTTGCTGGGAACTTCCTAGCTGCTGAGATCTTCTTAGTTGCTGGGAACTTCCTAGGTGCTGGGAACTTCATAGTTGCTGGGAACTTCCTAGTTCCTGGGAAATTCCTAGCTGCTTAGACCTTCCTAGCTACTGAGATCTTCCTAGCTGCTGGGAACTTCCTAGGTGCTGGGAACTTCCTAGTTCCTGGGATCTTCCTAGCTGCTGGGAACTTCCTAATTGCTGGGAGCCGCCTAGTTGCTGGCACCTGCCTAATTGTTGGGACCTGCCTAGTTACTGGGACCTTCCAAGTTGCTGGGACCTGCCTAGTTGCTGGGACGTCCCTAGTTGCTGGGATCTGCCTAGTTGCTGAGACCTGCCTAGTTGCTGGGACCTGCCTAGTTGCTGAGACCTGCCTAGTTGCTGAGACCTGCCTAGTTGCCGGGCCCTGCTTAGTTGCTGGGATCTTCCTAGTTGTTGGGACGTCCCTAGTTGCTAGGATCTGCCTACACCTGCCTAGGACCTCCCCTACTAGTTGTGGGACAGTAGGCCTACAGTGGTGATTCTTCTTGATTTATCTAGTTTCGTAAATTTGACTGGAGGATGTGATGGTGCGTGTCCGGCGTGACACAGACACGCTCTGGAGTCTCTCTCACTCAAGCCTGTTATTGACATCCTGGCCTCTGAGACTGGCTACTCCAGTTAGCCAGTGCAAGACGGGAAAAAAGGATCGAGGCTTGACCTTCGTAGAGCTCAATGTGATTCTATAGTGTTGATACCTTTGGGTGGCCCGAATGACACCTTTAGAAGACGCGAATAACAACACATCTGGAAGGCCCGTATGACTCTCGGAGGCTCCAGTCGTGTCTGCACACTCCCACAGACGTGTCTGCACACTCCCACAGACGTGTCTGCACACTCCCACAGACGTGTCTGCACACTCCCACAGACATGTCTCCACACTCCCACAGATGTGTCTGCACACTACAACAGACGTGTCTCCACACTCCCACAGATGTGTCTGCACACTACCACAGACGTGTCTGCACAGTCCCACAGACGTGTCTGCACACTCCCACAGACGTGTCTCCACACTCCCACATACGTGTATGCACACTCCCACAGACGTGTCTACACACTCCCACAGATGTGTGCACACTACCACACGTGTCTGCACACTACCACAGACGTGTCTGCACAGTCCCACAGACGTGTCTGCACACTCCCACAGACGTGTCTCCACACTCCCACAGATGTGTCTGCACACTACCACAGACGTGTCTGCACAGTTCCACAGACGTGTCTGCACACTCCCACAGACGTGTCTACACACTCCCACAGACGTGTCTCCACACTCCCACAGATGTGTCTGCACACTACCACAGACGTGTCTGCACAGTTCCACAGACGTGTCTGCACACTCCCACAGACGTGTCTACACACTCCCACAGACGTGTCTACACACTCCCACAGACGTGCCTACACACTCCCACAGACGTGCCTACACACTCCCACAGACGTGTCTACACACTCCCACAGACGTGTCTACACACTCCCACAGACGTGTCTACACACTCCCAC
Organism: Cherax quadricarinatus; assembly: GCF_038502225.1. Classification (NCBI taxonomy): domain Eukaryota; kingdom Metazoa; phylum Arthropoda; class Malacostraca; order Decapoda; family Parastacidae; genus Cherax; species Cherax quadricarinatus. The sequence continues at coordinate 92,065,575 of NC_091292.1, forward strand.
AGACGTGTCTACACACTCCCACAGACGTGTCTACACACTCCCACAGACGTGTCTACACACTCCCACAGACGTGTCTGCACACTCCCACAGACGTGTCTACACACTCCCACAGACGTGTCTACACACTCCCACAGACGTGTCTACACACTCCCACAGACGTGTCTACACACTCCCACACTTCCTCCGTGAAGAGAATAAGAATGTTGGGCTCATCATGAATGTTACATCCGGCCAGACGGGAGTTCCGGCCAGACGGGAGTTCCGGCCAGACGGGAGTTCCGGCCAGACGGGAGTTTCGACCAGACGGGAGTTCCGGCCAGACGGGAGTTCCGGCCAGACGGGAGTTCCGGCCAGACGGGAGTTCCGGCCAGACGGGAGTTCCGGCCAGACGGGAGTTCCGGCCAGACGGGAGTTCCGGCCAGACGGGAGTTCCGGCCAGACGGGAGTTCCGGCCAGACGGGAGTTCCGGGCAGACGGGAGTTCCGGGCAGACGGGAGTTCCGGGCAGACGGGAGTTCCGGCCAGACGGGAGTTCCGGCCTGACGGGAGTTCCGGCCAGACGGGAGTTCCGGCCAGACGGGAGTTCCGGCCAGACGGGAGTTCCGGCCAGACGGGAGTTCCGGCCAGACGGGAGTTCCGGCCAGACGGGAGTTCCGGCCAGACGGGAGTTCCGGCCAGAAGGGAGTTCCGGCCAGACGGGAGTTCCGGCCAGACGGGAGTTCCGGCCAGACGGGAGTTTCGGCCAGACGGGAGTTCCGGCCAGACGGGAGTTCCGACCAGACGGGAGTTCCGGCCAGACGGGAGTTCCGGCCAGACGGGAGTTCCGGCCAGACGGGAGTTCCGGCCAGACGGGAGTTCCGGCCAGACGGGAGTTCCGGCCAGACGGGAGTTCCGGCCAGACGGGAGTTCCGGCCAGACGGGAGTTTCGGCCAGACGGGAGTTCCGGCCAGACGGGAGTTTCGGCCAGACGGGAGTTCCGGCCAGACGGGAGTTCCGGCCAGACGGGAGTTCCGGCCAGACGGGAGTTCCGGCCAGACGGGAGTTCCGGCCAGAAGGGAGTTCCGGCCAGACGGGAGTTCCGGCCAGACGGGAGTTCCGGCCAGACGGGAGTTTCCGGCCAGACGGGAGTTCCGGCCAGACGGGAGTTCCGACCAGACGGGAGTTCCGGCCAGACGGGAGTTCCGGCCAGACGGGAGTTCCGGCCAGACGGGAGTTCCGGCCAGACGGGAGTTCCGGCCAGACGGGAGTTCCGGCCAGACGGGAGTTCCGGCCAGACGGGAGTTTCCAGCCAGACGGGAGTTCCGGCCAGACGGGAGTTCCGGCCAGACGGGAGTTCCGGCCAGACGGGAGTTCCGGCCAGACGGGAGTTCCGGCCAGACGGGAGTTCCGGCCAGACGGGAGTTCCGGCCAGACGGGAGTTTCGGCCAGACGGGAGTTTCGGCCAGACGGGAGTTCCGGCCAGACGGGAGTTCCGGCCAGACGGGAGTTCCGGCCAGACGGGAGTTCCGGCCAGACGGGAGTTCCGGCCAGACGGGAGTTCCGGCCAGACGGGAGTTCCGGCCAGACGGGAGTTCCGGCCAGACGGGAGTTCCGGCCAGACGGGAGTTCCGGCCAGACGGGAGTTCCGGCCAGACGGGAGTTCCGGCCAGACGGGAGTTCCGGAAAATGGAATAAAATATTAGATTATTTATCATTCAGTGGCCGCCTCTCTCAGCCACACTGTTGTTCTCTCAGCCACACTGTTGTTCTCTCAGCCACACTGTTGTTCTCTCAGCCACACTGTTGTTCTCTCAGCCACACTGTTGTTCTCTCAGCCACACTGTTGTTCTCTCAGCCACACTGTTGTTCTCTCAGCCACACTGTTGTTCTCTCAGCCACACTGTTGTTCTCTCAGCCACACTGTTGTTCTCTCAGCCACACTGTTGTTCTCTCAGCCACACTGTTGTTCTCTCAGCCACACTGTTGTTCTCTCAGCCACACTGTTGTTCTCTCAGCCACACTGTTGTTCTCTCAGCCACACTGTTGTTCTCTCAGCCACACTGTTGTTCTCTCAGCCACACTGTTGTTCTCTCAGCCACACTGTTGTTCTCTCAGCCACACTGTTTGTTCTCTCAGCCACACTGTTTGTTCTCTCAGCCACACTGTTTGTTCTCTCAGCCACACTGTTTGTTCTCTCAGCCACACTGTTTGTTCTCTCAGCCACACTGTTTGTTCTCTCAGCCACACTGTTTGTTCTCTCAGCCACACTGTTTGTTCTCTCAGCCACACTGTTTGTTCTCTCAGCCACACTGTTTGTTCTCTCAGCCACACTGTTTGTTCTCTCAGCCACACTGTTTGTTCTCTCAGCCACACTGTTTGTTCTCTCAGCCACACTGTTTGTTCTCTCAGCCACACTGTTTGTTCTCTCAGCCACACTGTTTGTTCTCTCAGCCACACTGTTTGTTCTCTCAGCCACACTGTTTGTTCTCTCAGCCACACTGTTTGTTCTCTCAGCCACACTGTTTGTTCTCTCAGCCACACTGTTTGTTCTCTCAGCCACACTGTTTGTTCTCTCAGCCACACTGTTTGTTCTCTCAGCCACACTGTTTGTTCTCTCAGCCACACTGTTTGTTCTCTCAGCCACACTGTTTGTTCTCTCAGCCACACTGTTTGTTCTCTCAGCCACACTGTTTGTTCTCTCAGCCACACTGTTTGTTCTCTCAGCCACACTGTTTGTTCTCTCAGCCACACTGTTTGTTCTCTCAGCCACACTGTTTGTTCTCTCAGCCACACTGTTTGTTCTCTCAGCCACACTGTTTGTTCTCTCAGCCACACTGTTCTCTCAGTCACACTGTTCTCTCAGCCACACTGTTCTCTCAGTCACTCTGTTCTCAGCCACACTGTTCTCTTAGCCACACTGTTTGTTCTCTCAGCCACAGTGTTTATTCTCTCAGCCACACTCATCTCTCAGCCACACTCTTTGTTCTCAGCCACACTGTTTGTTCTCTCAGCCACACTGTTTGTTCTCTCAGCCACACTGTTTGTTCTCTCAGCCACACTGTTTGTTCTCTCAGCCACACTGTTTGTTCTCTCAGCCACACTGTTCTCTCAGCCACACTGTTTGTTCTCTCAGCCACACTGTTTGTTCTCTCAGCCACACTGTTCTCTCAGCCACACTGTTTGTTCTCTCAGCCACACTGTTTGTTCTCTCAGCCACACTGTTTGTTCTCTCAGCCACACTGTTCTCTCAGCCACACTGTTCTCTCAGCCACACTGTTTGTTCTCTCAGCCACACTGTTTGTTCTCTCAGCCACACTGTTTGTTCTCTCAGCCACACTGTTTGTTCTCTCAGCCACACTGTTTGTTCTCTCAGCCACACTGTTTGTTCTCTCAGCCACACTGTTCTCTTGTTCTCTCAGCCACACTGTTTGTTCTCTCAGCCACACTGTTTGTTCTCTCAGCCACACTGTTTGTTCTCTCAGCCACACTGTTTGTTCTCTCAGCCACACTGTTTGTTCTCTCAGCCACACTGTTTGTTCTCTCAGCCACACTGTTTGTTCTCTCAGCCACACTGTTTGTTCTCTCAGCCACACTGTTTGTTCTCTCAGCCACACTGTTTGTTCTCTCAGCCACACTGTTTGTTCTCTCAGCCACACTGTTTGTTCTCTCAGCCACACTGTTTGTTCTCTCAGCCGCACTGTTTGTTCTTGTTCTCTTAGCCACACTGTTTGTTCTCTCAGCCACACTGTTTGTTCTCTCAGCCACACTGTTTGTTCTCTCAGCCACACTGTTTGTTCTCTCAGCCACACTGTTTGTTCTCTCAGCCACACTGTTTGTTCTCTCAGCCACACTGTTTGTTCTCTCAGCCACACTGTTCTCTCAGCCACACTGTTTGTTCTCTCAGCCACACTGTTTGTTCTCTCAGCCACACTGTTTGTTCTCTCAGCCACACTGTTTGTTCTCTCAGCCACACTGTTTGTTCTCTCAGCCACACTGTTTGTTCTCTCAGCCACACTGTTTGTTCTCTCAGCCACACTGTTTGTTCTCTCAGCCACACTGTTTGTTCTCTCAGCCACACTGTTTGTTCTCTCAGCCACACTGTTCTCTCAGCCACACTGTTTGTTCTTTCAGCCACACTGTTTGTTCTCTCAGCCACACTGTTTGTTCTCTCAGCCACACTGTTTGTTCTCTCAGCCACACTGTTTGTTCTCTCAGCCACACTGTTTGTTCTCTCAGCCACACTGTTTGTTCTCCCAGCCACACTGTTCTCTCAGCCACACTGTTTGTGTCGTAACGAATAAGTAAAACTTGCTGTTTTTACTTAAATAGCAACGCACTTCTTGCCGAATAAGACAAGCGAAAATTTGTGTATGCAATAATTTCGCCAAAATCTTTCTGAATCTATCTCAAAAAATATTTTTCACTATTTGTTTATTATTAAATTATTGTAAACTGATCTAAAATATATTTAGTTGGACTAAGCTAAATTAAATTACGCTTGTTATAATAACGTTAGGTAAGTTTTCTAAGGTTCTTTTGGTACAAAATTATAAATTTTTACATTAACATAAATGAAACAAAAATATATTTAAGAGAAAAGTTTAAAAAATACTTAATTTTAAAGGAATTCTCGGTAGTGCTCTGGTGGCCTGGTGGTTAACGCTCTCGCTTCACACGGTGAGGGCCTGGGTTCGATTTCCAGCCAGAGTAGAAACATTGGACGTGTTTCTTTCCACCTGTTGTCTATGTTCCCCTAAAATGG
>NC_091292.1:92075314-92130314 GCF_038502225.1 Cherax quadricarinatus
GTGTTATGGTAGTGACTAACAATGGTACCAGTGTGGCACTATATTATGGTAGTGACCTAGAATGGTACAATTGTGTCATGGTAATTACCGAGAATAGTATCGCTGTGTCATGGTAGAAACCAAGAATTTAACCACAAAAGAGAGAGAGAGAGAGAGAGAGAGAGAGAGAGAGAGAGAGAGAGAGAGAGAGAGAGAGAGAGAGAGAGAGAGAGAGAGAGAGAGAGAGAGAGATAGAGAGAGAGAGAGAGAGAGAGAGAGAGAGAGAGAGAGAGAGAGAGAGAGAGAGAGAGAGAGAGAGAGAGAGAGAGAGAGAGAGAGAGAGAGAGAGAGAGAGAGGTGGGTAGACCATCTTGGACTGCAGGGTAACTTTCGACACAGTTCCGCACAAGAGATTAGTGCAAAAGCTAGAGGAGTAGACAGGAATAACAGGAAAGAGGCTGCAATGGATCAAGGAATACCTGACAGGAAGGAAACAACGAGTGATGGTACGTGACGAGGTGTCAGCGTGGGCGCCTGTGACGAGCGGAGTTCCACAAGGGTCAATTCTAGGACCGGTGCTATTTTTTGATACATGAAAACGACATAACGAAAGGGTTAGATTCAGAGGTGTTCCTGTTTGCAGGTGATGTGAAGTTAATGCGAAGAATTAACTCGGGTGAGGATCAGGCAAGACTACAAACGGATCTGGGCAGGTTGCAAGCCTATTCTAGAAACTGGTCCCTGGGGTTTAACCTCACCAAGTGCAAAGTCATGAAGATCGGGGAAGGGCAAAGAAGGCCACAGACAGAGTACAGGCTACGGGCCAAAGACTACAAGCCTCACTCAAGGAAAATGATCATGGGGTGAGTATAATAAGCACATCTCCTGAGGCGCACATCAACCAAATAACTGCTGCAGCATATGGACCACTGGCAAACCTAAGAATAGCGTTTCGAAAACCTAAGTAAGGAATCATTCAAGACTCTGTACACGATGTATGTCAGGCACATGATGGAGTACGAAGTACCAGTATGACACCCAAACCTGGTCAAACATGTCAAGAAATTAGATAAAGTGCAAAGGAGTCCAAAAAGATTAGTCTCGGAGCTGAGGGGTATCGCCTACGAGGAGAGGTTAAGGAAAATCAACTTGACAACACTGGAGGACACACTATACAACACTATACAACACACTATACAACAAACACAATATATAACAAACACACTATACAACAAACACACTATACAACAAACACACTATACAACAAACACACTATACAACAAACACACTATACAACAAACACACTATACAACAAACACACTGTACAACAAACACACTATACAACAAACACACTACACAACAAACACACTATACAACAAACACACTACACAACAAACACACTATACAACAAACACACTATACAACAAACACACTACACAACAAACACACTATACAACAAACACACTACACAACAAACACACTACACAACAAACACACTACACAACAAACACACTATACAACAAACACACTATACAACAAACACACTATACAACAAACACACTATACAACAAACACACTACACAACAAACACATTACACAACAAACACACTACACAACAAACACACTACGCAACAAACACACTATACAACAAGCACACTACACAACAAACACACTAAACAACAAACACACTACACAACAAACACACTACACAACAAACACACTATACAACAAACACACTACACAACAAACACACTACACAACAAACACACTACACAACAAACACACTATACAACAAACACACTATACAACAAACACACTATAAAACAAACACACTACAAAACAAACACACTACGCAACAAACACGCTACACAACACACACACTACACAACAAACACACTATAAAACAAACACACTACAAAACAAACACACTACACAACAAACACACTACACAACAAACACACTACACAACAAACAAACTACACAACAAACACACTACACAACAAACACACTAAAAAACAAACACACTATACAACAAACACACTACACAACAAACACACTGTACAGCAAACACACTATACAACAAACACACTACACAACAAACACACTATAACAACACACACATACAACAACACACTATACAACAAACACACTATACAACAAATACACTACACAACAAACACACTATACAACAAACACACTATACAACAAACACACTATACAACAAACACACTATACACCAAACACACTATACAACAAACACACTACACAACAAACACACTATACAACAAACACACTATACAACAAACACACTATACACCAAACACACTATACAACAAACACACTACACAACAAACACACTATACAACAAACACACTACACAACAAACACACTACACAACAAACACACTATACAACAAACACACTACACAACAAACACAATACACAACAAACACACTACACAACAAACACACTATACAACAAACACACTACACAACAAACCCACTATACAACAAACACACTACACAACAAACACACTACACAACAAACACACTGTACAACAAACACACTATACAACAAACACACTACACACAAGACACATTTATACAACAAACACACTATACAACAAACACACTACACAACAAAACACTATACAACAAACACACTAAGCACACAACACACACTACACAACAAACACAGCTACACAACAACACACACACAAACACACTATACAACAAACACACTACACAACAAACACAGCTACACAACAAATGTCACCCACCTTATACAACAAACACACTATACAACAAACACACTACACAACAAACACACTACACAAACAAAAATACACTTACACAGCAAAACACACTATACAACAAACACACTACACAACAAACACACTACACAACAAACACACTACACAACAATCACACTACACAACAAACACACTATACAACAAACACACTACGCAACAAACACACTATACAACAAACACACTACACAACAAACACACTATACAACACACTACACTAACAGCACACAAATACAACAACACACTATAACAACACACACTACGCAACAAACACGCTACACAACACACACACTACACAACAAACACACTATAAAAACAAACACACTCACAAACAAACACACAACACAACAAACACACTACACAACAAACACACTACACAACAAACAAACTACACAACAAACACACTACACAACAAACACACTAAAAAACAAACACACTATACAACAAACACACTACACAACAAACACACTGTACAGCAAACACACTATACAACAAACACACTACACAACAAACACACTATACAACAAACACACTACACAACAAACACACTATACAACAAACACACTATACAACAAATACACTACACAACAAACACACTATACAACAAACACACTATACAACAAACACACTATACAACAAACACACTATACACCAAACACACTATACAACAAACACACTACACAACAAACACACTATACAAAAAACACACTATACAACAAACACACTATACACCAAACACACTATACAACAAACACACTACACAACAAACACACTATACAACAAACACACTACACAACAAACACACTACACAACAAACACACTATACAACAAACGCTAATACAACAACACACATACACAACACACACATAATACAACAAACCACACTATACAAAAACAACACACTACACAACAAACCCACTATACAACAAACACACTACACAACAAACACACTACACAACAAACACACTGTACAACAAACACACTATACAACAAACACACTACACAACAAACACATTATACAACAAACACACTATACAACAAACACACTACACAACAAACACACTATACAACAAACACACTACACAACAAACACACTACACAACAAACACACTACACAACAAACACACTACACAACAAACACACTATACAACAAACACACTACACAACAAACACACTACACAACAAACACACTACACAACAAACACACTACACAACAAACACACTACACAACAAACACACTACACAACAAACACACTACACAACAAACACACTATACAACAAACACACTACACAATAAACACACTACACAACAAACACACTATACAACAAACACACTACGCAACAAACACACTATACAACAAACACACTACACAACAAACATACTATACAACAAACACACTACACAACAAACACACTACGCAACAAACACGCTACACAACAAACACACTACACAACAAACACACTATACAACAAACACACTACAAAACAAACACACTACACAACAAACACACTACACAACAAACACACTACACAACAAACAAACTACACAACAAACACACTACACAACAAACACACTATACAACAAACACACTACACAACAAACACAATACACAACAAACACACTACACAACAAACACACTACACAACAAACACACTATACAACAAACACACTATACAACAAGCACACTACACAACAAACACACTATACAACAAACACACTATACAACAAGCACACTACACAACAAACACACTATACAACAAACACACTATACAACAAACACACTATACAACAAGCACACTATACAACAAGCACACTACACAACAAACACACTACACAACAAACACACTACACAACAAACACACTACACAACAAACACACTACACAACAAACACACTACACAACAAACACACAACACACTACACAACAAACACACTACACAACAAACACACTATACAACAAACACACTATACAACAAACACACTATACAACAAACACACTATACAACAAGCACACTATACAACAAGCACACTATACAACAAGCACACTACACAACAAACACACTATACAACAAACACACTACACAACAAACTCACTACACAACAAACACACTACACAACAAACACAACTCACACTTCACACAACAGTTCAAACAGAAAGAAAAATAGAAAAATTTGAATGTGACATTATAAGACACAGTAAGACGGTGACCCTTCCTTCCTTCCTTCCTTCCTTCCTTCCTTCCTTCCTTCCTTCCTTCCTTCCTTCCTTCCCTCCTTCCTTCCTTCCTTCCTTCCTTCCGTCCTTCCTTCCTTCCTTCCTTCCTTCCTTCCTTCCTTCCTTCCTTCCTTCCTTCCTTCCTTCCTTCCTTCCTTCCTCCTTCCTTCCCTTCCTTCCTTCCTTCCTTCCCTCTTCCTTCCTTCTTCCTTCCTTCATACCTTCCTTCCTTCCTTCCTTCCCTTCCCTTCCTTCTTCATTCCTTCCTTCCTTCCTTCTTCATTCCTTCCTTCCTTCCTTCTCCTTCATTCATTCCCTTCCTTCCTTCCTTCTTCCATTCTTCCTTCCTTCCTTCCTTCTTCTTCCTTCCATTCCATCCTTCCCTTCCTTCTTCCTTCTTTCCTTCCTTCTTCCTTCCTTCCTTCCTTCTTCCTTACCTTCCTTCCTCTTCCATTCCTTCCTTCCTTCCTTCCTTCCTTCCTCCTTCCTTCCTTCCTACCTTCCTTCTTCCTTCCCTTCTTCCTTCCTTTCATTTCTTTTTTCCTTCCTTCCCTCCTTCCGTCCATCCTTCCTTCCTTCCTTCTTTCCTTCCTTACTTCCCTCCTTCCTTACTTCCGTCCTTCTTTCACTCCTTCCTTCCTTCCTTCCTTCTATACTTCCTTCACTCCTTCCTTCTATACTTCCTTCACTCCTTCCTTCTATACTTCCTTCACTCCTTCCTTCCTTCTATACTTCCTTCACTCCTCTCCTTCCTTCTATACTTCCTTCACTCCTTCCTTCCTTCTATACTTCCTTCACTCCTTCCTTCCTTCTATACTTCCTTCACTCCTTCCTTCCTTCCTTCACTCCTTCCTTCCTTCCTTCCTTACATTGTTCACTTCCTCCTTCCTTCCTTCCTTCCTTCCTTCCTTCCTTCCCTCCTTCCTTCCTTCCTTCCTTCTTTCCTTCCTTCCTTCCTCCTTCCCTCCCTTCCTTCTTCCTTCCTTCCTTTCTTCCTCCCTTCCTTCCTTTCCTTCCTTCCTTCCTTCCTTCCCTTCCTTCCTTCCTTCCCTCCTTCCTTCCTTCCTTCCTTCCTTCCTACCTTCCTTCCTTCTTCCTTCCTTCCTTTTCCTTCCTTCCTTCCTTCCTTCCTTCCTTATTTTCTTACCTCCTTCCTTCCTTCCTTCCTTCTTTCCTTCCTTCCTTCCTTCCTTCCCTCCTGATCCTTCCTTCCTTCCTCCCTTTCTTCCTTCCTTTCTTTCTTTCTTCCTTCCTTCCTACCTTCCTTCCCTCCTTCCTTCCTTCCTCCCTTCCTTCCTTTCTTCCTTACCTTCCTTCCTTCCCTCCTTCCTTTTTTCTTTCCTTCCTTCCTTCCCTCCTTCCTTCCTTCCTTCCTTCCGTCCTTCCTTCCTTTCTTCCTTCCGTCCTTCCTTCCTTCCTTTCTTCCTTCCCTCCTTCCTTCCTTCCTTCCTTCCTTTCTTCCTCCTTTACTTCCTTCCTTACTTCCCTCCTTCCTTCCTTCCTTCCCTCCTTCCTTCCTTCCTTCCATCCTTCCTTCCTTCCTTCTTTCCTTCCTTACTTCCCTCCTTCCTTACTTCCTTCCTTCCTTCCCTCATTCCTTCCTTCCTTCCTTCCTTCCCTCCTTCCTTCCTTCCCTCCTTCCTTCCTTCCTTCCGTCCTTCCTTCCTTCCTTTCTTCCTTCCTTCCTTCCTTCCTTTCCTCCTTCCTTCCTTTTTTACTTCCTTCCTTCCTTCCTTCTTTCCTTCCTTCCTTCCTTCCTTCCTTCCTTTCTTCCTTCCCTCCTTCCTTCCTTCCTTCCATCCTTTTTTCCTTCCTTCCTTCCTTCTTTCTTTCCTTCCTTACTTCCCTCCTTACTTACTTCCTTTTTTCCTTCCCTCATTCCTTCCTTCCTTCCTTCCTTCCTTCCTTCCTTCTTCCCCTCCTTCCTACCTTACTTCCTTCCTTCCTTCCTTCCCTCCTTCCTTCCTTCCTTCCTTCCCTCCTTCCTTCCTTCCTTCTCTAGTTCCTTTCTTCCTTCCCTCATTCCTTCCTTCCTTCTTTCCTTCCTTCCCTCCCTCCTTCCTTCCTTTCCTCTTTCCCTCACTTCTTCCTTCCTTTCTTCCTTATTTCCTTCCCTCCTTCCTTCCTTCCTTCCTTTCTTCCTTCCTTCCCTCCTTCCTTCCTTCCTTCCTTCCTTCCTTCCTTCCCTCCTTCCTTCCCTCCTTCCTTCCTTCCTTCCTTCCTTCATTCCCTCCTTCCTTCCTTCCTTTCTTCCTTCCTTCCTTCCCTCCTTCCTTCCTTCCTTCCTTCCTTTCTTCCTTCTCTCCTTCCTTCCTTCCTTTCTTTCTTCCTTCCTTCCTTTCTTCCTCCCTTCCTTCCCTCCTTCCTTCCTTCCTTCCTTCCCTCCTTCCTTCCTTCCATCCTTCCTTCCTACTTTTCTTCCTTCCTTTCTTCCCTCCTTCCTTCCCTCCTTCCTTCCTTCCTTCCTTCCTTCCTTTCTTCCTTCCTTTCTTCCTCCCTTCCTTCACTCCTTCCTTTCTTCCTTCCTTCCCTTCTTCCTTCCTTCCTTCTTTTCTTCCTTCCTTCCTTCCATCCTTCCTTCCATCCTTTCTTTATTCCTGTTTTTCTTCCTTCCTTCCTTCCTTCCCTCCTTCCTTCCTTCCTTCCTTCCTTCCTTCCTTCTTTTCTTCCTTCCTTCCTCCCTCCTTCCTTCCCTCCTTCCTCCCTTCCTTCCTTCCTTCCTTCCTTTCCTCCTTCCTTCCTTCCGTCCTTCCTTCCTTTCTTCCTTCCGTCCTTCCTTCCTTCCTTTCTTCCTTCCCTCCTTCCTTCCTTCCTTCCTTTCTTCCTTCCTTACTTCCTTCCTTCCTTCCTTTTTTCCTTCCCTCCATCCTTCTTTCCTTCCTTCCTTCCCTCCTTCCTTCCTTCCTCCCATCCTTCCTCCCTTCCTTCTTTCCTTCCTTACTTCCCTCCTTCCTTCCTTACTTCCTTCCTTCCTTCCCTCATTCCTTCCTTCCTTCCTTCCTTCCTTCCTTCCTTGCTTCCTTCCTTCCTTCCGTCCTTCCTTCCTTTCTTCCCTCCTTCCTTCCTTCCTTCCTTCCTTCCCTCCTTCCTTCCTTCCTTTCTTACTTCCTTCCTTACTTCCTTCCTTCCTTCCTTCCTTCCTTCCCTCCTTCCTTCCTTCCTTCCATCCTTCCTTCCTTCCTTCCTTCTTTCCTTCCTTACTTCCCTCCTTCCTTCCTTCCATCCTTCCTTCCTTCCTTCCTTCCTTCCTTCTTTCCTTCCTTCCTTCCTTACTTCCTTCCTTCCTTCCTTCCTCCCCTCCTTCCTTCCTTACTTCCTTCCTTCTTTCCCTCCTTCCTTCCTTCCTTCCCTCCTTCCTTCTATCCTTCCTTCCCTCCTTCCTTCCTTCCTTCTCTCGTTCTTTCCTTCCTTCCTTCCCTCCCTCCTTCCTTCCTTTCCTCTTTCCCTCACTTCTTCCTTCCTTTCTTCCTTATTTCCTTCCCTCCTTCCTTCCTTAATTTCTTCCTTCCTTCCCTCCTTCCTTCCTTCCTTCCTTGCTTCCCTCCTTCCTTCCTTCCTTCCTTCCTTCCTTCCCTTCTTCCTTCCTTCCTTCCTTCCTTCCGTCCTTCCTTCCTTCCTTCCTTCCTTCCTTCCTTCCCTCCTTCCTTCCTTCCTTTCTTCCTTCCTTCTCTTCTTCCTTCCTTCCTTCCTTCCTTCCTTCCTTCCTTCCCTCCTTCCTTCCTTTCTTACTTCCTTCCTTCCTTCCTTCCTTCCTTCCTTCCCTCCTTCCTTCCTTCCTTCCATCCTTCCTTCCTTCCTTCCTTCCTTCCTTCTTTCCTTCCTTACTTCCCTCCTTCCTTCCTTACTTCCTTCCTTCCTTCTTTTCTTGCTTCCTTCCTTACTTTCTTCCTTCCTTCCTTCCTCCCCTCCTTCCTTACTTCCTTCCTTCTTTCCCTCCTTCCTTCCTTCCTTCCCTCCTTCCTTCCTTCCTTCCTTCCCTCCTTCCTTCCTTCCTTCTCTCGTTCCTTCCTTCCTTCTTTCCTTCCTTCCCTCCCTCCTTCCTTCCTTTCCTCTTTCCCTCACTTCTTCCTTCCTTTCTTCCTTATTTCCTTCCCTCCTTCCTTCCTTAATTTCTTCCTTCCTTCCCTCCTTCCTTCCTTCCTTCCTTCCCTCCTTCCTTCCTTCCTTCCTTCCTTCCTTCCCTTCTTCCTTCCTTCCTTCCTTCCCTCCTTCCTTCCTTCCTTCCGTCCTTCCTTCCTTCCTTCCTTCCCTCCTTCCTTCCTTCCTTTCTTCCTTCCTTCTCTTCTTCCTTCCTTCCTTCCTTTCTTCCTTCCTTCCTTACTTCCTTCATTCCTTCCTTCCCTCCTTTCTTTCTTCCTTCCTTCCTTCCCTCCTTTCTTCTTTCCTTCCTTCCTTCCTTCCCTCCTTCCTTCCTTCTTTCTTTCCTTACTTCCCTCCTTCCTTCCTTACTTCCTTCCTTTCTTCCTTCCTTCCTTCCTTCCCTCCTTCCTTCCTTCCTTCCTTCTTCCCCTCCCTCCTTCCTTCCTTCCTTTTTTCCTTCCCTCCTTCCTTTTTTCCTTCACTCCTTCCTTCCTTCCTTCCTTCCTTCCTTCCCTCCTTCCTTCCTTCCCTCCTTCCTTCCTTCCTTCTTTCCTTTCTTCCCTCCCTCCTTCGTTCCTTTCCTCTTTCCCCTCACTTCTTCCTTACTTTCTTCCTTCTTTCTTTCCCTCCTTCCTTCCTTAATTTCTTCCCTCTCTCCTTCCTTCCTTCCTTCCTTCCTTCCTTCCTTCCCTCCTTCCTTCCTTCCTTCCTTTCTTCCTTCCTCCCTTCCCTCCCTCTCTGCTTCCTTCCTTCCTTCCTTCCTTCCCTCCTTCCTTCCTTCCTTCCTTCCTTCCTTCCTTCCTTCCTTCCTTCCTTCCTCCCTCCTTCCTTTCTTCCTTCCCTCCTTCCTTCCTTCCTTCCTTCCTTCCTTCCCTCCTGCCTTCGTTTTCTCCCTCCTTCCTTCCTTTCCTCCTTCCCTTCCTCCTTCCTTTCTTCCTTCTTTCCCTGCATCCTGCTTTCCGTCCCTCCTTCCTACCCTCCCTCTCTCCCACAATCTACAGCATTAGCTCCCTCCTGGTGATGGTAGATAGGATTCAAACCTCGTCAAGGATCTCATATAGAGTGTTAGGGAGGAAGGGAAATCAATGGTGACTATTGTTATGTCAGTGAGACAGAAGTGTTGCGGGATCGATCCTCCGTCTGTTGCTGCGCTGCTTCACTTCAGTCACCAGCTTCTTGTATTATACACCAGCACCGTATACACTCCCTGTTCTTGTATACTTACTTGTTGTATTTGTTGTACATGTCTCTGTTTATTCTGTATTCTTCTTCTTCTCCCGTTTATATAATTGCCATCAGGTGATTTATAATTCCAGATGGTTATTGAGTCTAACACTTAACCCACTAAGTGAAGTGGAACCAGCTGTTAGACAGGTGGTGCAGCACCTATCAGTGGTGTGCACCAACCCACAGTACAGTGACGACAGGTGGTGCAGCACCCAGCAGTACTGTGCACCAACCCACAGCACAGTGACGACAGGTGGTGCAGCACCCAGCAGTACTGTGCACCAACCCACAGCACAGTGACGACAGGTGGTGCAGCACCCAGCAGTGCTGTGCACCAACCCACAGCACAGTGACGACAGGTGGTGCAGCATCCAGCAGTGCTGTGCACCAACCCGCAGCACAGTGACGACAGGTGGTGCAGCACCCAGCAGTGCTGTGCACCAACCCGCAGCACAATGACGACAGGTGGTGCAGCATCCAGCAGTGCTGTGCACCAACCCACAGCACAGTGACGACAGGTGGTGCAGCATCCAGCAGTGCTGTGCACCAACCCACAGCACAGTGACGACAGGTGGTGCAGCACCCAGCAGTGCTGTGCACCAACCCACAGCACAGTGACGACAGGTGGTGCAGCATCCAGCAGTGCTGTGCACCAACCCTCAGCACAGTGACGACAGGTGATGCAGCATCCAGCAGTGCTGTGCACCAACCCACAGCACAGTGACGACAGATGATGCAGCATCCAGCAGTGCTGTGCAACAACCCTCAGCACAGTGACGACAGGTGATGCAGCATCCAGCAGTGCTGTGCACTAACCCACAGCACAGTGACGACAGGTGGTGCAGCATCCAGCAGTGCTGTGCACCAACCCACAGCACAGTGACGACAGGTGGTGCAGCATCCAGCAGTGCTGTGCACAAACCCTCAGCACAGTGACGACAGGTGATGCAGCATCCAGCAGTGCTGTGCACCAACCCACAGCACAGTGACGACAGATGATGCAGCATCCAGCAGTGCTGTGCACCAACCCTCAGCACAGTGACGACAGGTGATGCAGCATCCAGCAGTGCTGTGCACCAACCCACAGCACAGTGACGACAGGTGGTGCAGCATCCAGCAGTGCTGTGCACCAACCCACAGCACAGTGACGACAGGTGGTGCAGCATCCAGCAGTGATGTGCACCAACCCTCAGCACAGTGACGACAGGTGATGCAGCACACAGCAGTGCTGTGCACCAACCCACAGCACAGTGACGACAGGTGGTGCAGCATCCAGCAGTGCTGTGCACCAACCCACAGCACAGTGACGACAGGTAATGCAGCACCCAGCAGTGCTGCACACCAACCCACAGCACAGTGACGACAGGTGGTGCAGCATCCAGCAGTGCTGTGCACCAACCCACAGCACAGTGACGACAGGTGGTGCAGCATCCAGCAGTGATGTGCACCAACCCTCAGCACAGTGACGACAGGTGATGCAGCACCCAGCAGTGCTGTGCACCAACCCTCAGCACAGTGACGACAGGTGATGCAGCATCCAGCAGTGCTGTGCACCAACTCACAGCACAGTGACGACAGGTGGTGCAGCATCCAGCAGTGATGTGCACCAACCCTCAGCACAGTGACGACAGGTGATGCAGCACCCAGCAGTGCTGTGCACCAACCCACAGCACAGTGACGACAGGTGGTGCAGCATCCAGCAGTGCTGTGCACCAACCCACAGCACAGTGACGACAGGTAATGCAGCACCCAGCAGTGCTGCACACCAACCCACAGCACAGTGACGACAGGTGGTGCAGCATCCAGCAGTGCTGTGCACCAACCCACAGCACAGTGACGACAGGTGGTGCAGCATCCAGCAGTGCTGTGCACCAACCCACAGCACAGTGACGACAGGTGGTGCAGCACCCAGCAGTGCTGTGCACAACCCTCAGCACAGTGACGACAGGTGATGCAGCATCCAGCAGTGCTGTGCACCAACCCACCGCACAGTGACGACAGGTGATGCAGCACCCAGCAGTGCTGTGCACCAACCCTCAGCACAGTGACGACAGATGATGCAGCATCCAGCAGTGCTGTGCACCAACCCACAGCACAGTGACGACAGGTGATGCAGCACCCAGCAGTGCTGTGCACCAACCCACAGCACAGTGACGACAGGTGATGCAGCATCCAGCAGTGCTGTGCACCAACCCACAGCACAGTGACGACAGGTGATGCAGCATCCAGCAGTGCTGTGCACCAACCCACAGCACAGTGACGACAGGTGATGCAGCACCCAGCAGTGCTGTGCACCAACCCACAGCACAGTGACGACAGGTGATGCAGCACCCAGCAGTGCTGTGCACCAACCCACAGCACAGTGACGACAGGTGATGCAGCACCCAGTAGTGCTGTGCACCAACCCTCAGCACAGTGACGACAGGTGATGCAGCATCCAGCAGTGTTGTGCACCAACCCTCAGCACAGTGACGACAGGTGATGCAGCACCCAGCAGTGCTGTGCACCAACCCTCAGCACAGTGACGACAGGTGATGCAGCATCCAGCAGTGCTGTGCACCAACCCTCAGCACAGTGACGACAGGTGATGCAGCATCCAGCAGTGCTGTGCACCAACCCTCAGCACAGTGACGACAGATGATGCAGCACCCAGCAGTGTTGTGCACCAACCCTCAGCACAGTGACGACAGGTGATGCAGCATCCAGCAGTGCTGTGCACCAACCCTCAGCACAGTGACGACAGGTGATGCAGCACCCAGCAGTGTTATGCACCAACCCTCAGCACAGTGACGACAGGTGATGCAGCACCCAGCAGTGCTGTGCACCAACCCTCAGCACAGTGACGACAGGTGATGCAGCACCCAACACTGCTGTGCACCAACCCACAGCACAGTGACGACAGGTGATGCAGCATCCATCAGTGCTGTGCACCAACCCGCAGCACAGTGACGACAGGTGATGCAGCACCCAGCAGTGCTGTGCACCAACCCACAGCACAGTGACGACAGGTGATGCAGCACTCAGCAGTGCTGTGCACCAACCCACAGCACAGTGACGACAGGTGATGCAGCACCCAGCAGTGCTGTGCACCAACCCACAGCACAGTGACGACAGGTGATGCAGCATCCAGCAATGTTGTGCACCAACCCACAGCACAGTGACGACTGGTGATGCAGCACCCAGCAGTGCTGTGCACCAACCCACAGCACAGTGACGACAGATGATGCAGCACCCAGCAGTGCTGTGCACCAACCCTCAGCACAGTGACGACAGGTGATGCAGCACCCAGCAGTGCTGTGCACCAACCCACAGCATAGTGACGACAGGTGATGCAGCACCCAGCAGTGCTGTGCACCAACCCTCAGCACAGTGACGACAGGTGATGCAGCACCCAGCAGTGCTGTGCACCAACCCACATCACAGTGACGACAGGTGATGCAGCATCCAGCAGTGCTGTGCACCAACCCACAGAACAGTGACGACAGGTGATGCAGCATCCAGCAGTGCTGTGCACCAACCCTCAGCACAGTGACGACAGATGATGCAGCACCCAGCAGTGCTGTGCACCAACCCGCAGCACAGTGACGACAGGTGATGCTGCACCCAGCAGTGCTGTGCACCAACCCGCAGCACAGTGACGACAGGTGATGCAGCACCCAGCAGTGCTGTGCACCAACCCACAGCACAGTGACGACAGGTGATGCAGCATCCAGCAGTGCTGTGCACCAACCCACAGCACAGTGACGACAGGAGATGCAAAACCCAGCAGCAGTGCTGTGCACCAACCCACAGCACAGTGACGACAGGTGATGCAGCATCCAGCAGTGCTGTGCACCAACCCTCAGCACAGTGACGACAGGTGATGCAGCACCCAGCAGTGCTGTACACCAACCCGCAGCACAGTGACGACAGGTGATGCAGCACCCAGCAGTGCTGTGCACCAACCCTCAGCACAGTGACGACAGGTGATGCAGCACCCAGCAGTGCTGTACACCAACCCGCAGCACAGTGACGACAGGTGATGCAGCACCCAGCAGTGCTGTGCACCAACCCTCAGCACAGTGACGACAGGTGATGCAGCACCCAGCAGTGCTGTGCACCAACCCACAGCACAGTGACGACAGGTGATGCAGCACCCAGCAGTGCTGTGCACCAACCCTCAGCACAGTGACGACAGGTGATGCAGCATCCAGCAGTGCTGTGCACCAACCCACAGCACAGTGACGACAGGTGATGCAGCATCCAGCAGTGCTGTGCACCAACCCACAGCACAGTGACGACAGGTGATGCAGCATCCAGCAGTGCTGTGCACCAACCCACAGCACAGTGACGACAGGTGATGCAGCATCCAGCAGTGCTGTGCACCAACCCACAGCACAGTGACGACAGGTGATGCAGCATCCAGCAGTGCTGTGCACCAACCCACAGCACAGTGACGACAGGTGATGCAGCATCCAGCAGTGCTGTGCACCAACCCTCAGCACAGTGACGACAGGTGGTGCAGCATCCAGCAGTGCTGTGCACCAACCCACAGCACAGTGACGACAGGTGATGCAGCATCCAGCAGTGCTGTGCACCAACCCACAGCACAGTGACGACAGGTGATGCAGCATCCAGCAGTGCTGTGCACCAACCCACAGCACAGTGACGACAGGTGATGCAGCATCCAGCAGTGCTGTGCACCAACCCACAGCACAGTGACGACAGGTGATGCAGCATCCAGCAGTGCTGTGCACCAACCCACAGCACAGTGACGACAGATGATGCAGCACCCAGCAGTGCTGTGCACCAACCCGCAGCACAGTGACGACAGGTGATGCAGCATCCAGCAGTGCTGTGCACCAACCCACAGCACAGTGACGACAGATGATGCAGCACCCAGCAGTGTTGTGCACCAACCCACAGCACAGAGACGACAGGTGATGCAGCACCCAGCAGTGCTGTGCACCAACCCTCAGCACAGTGACGACAGGTGATGCAGCATCCAGCAGTGCTGTGCACCAATCCACAGCACAGTGACGACAGGTGATGCAGCACCCAGCAGTGCTGTGCACCAACCCACAGCACAGTGATGACAGGTGATGCAGCACCCAGCAGTGCTGTGCACCAACTCTCAGCACAGTGACGACACTTGATGCAGCACCCAGCAGTGCTGTGCACCAACCCGCAGCACAGTGACGACAGGTGATGCAGCATCCAGCAGTGCTGTGCACCAACCCACAGCACAGTGACGACAGGTGATGCAGCACCCAGCAGTGCTGTGCACCAACCCACAGCACAGTGACGACAGATGATGCAGCATCCAGCAGTGCTGTGCACCAACCCGCAGCACAGTGACGACAGGTGATGCAGCATCCAGCAGTGCTGTGCACCAACCCGCAGCACAGTGACGACAGGTGATGCAGCACCCAGCAGTGCTGTGCACCAACCCGCAGCACAGTCACAACACACAAAGACAAACAGCACACAGGAAAGTTGCACAAACTGCAAGGTTTGCTGAAGAAACAACATGGCTACATACACAAATCACCATAACCAATAAAGAGTTAAAAGACGTCGTAGAGTATACAGCAAATCCTTATAGAAAGAAAAACCTATGGTGCAAGCCTGCCATAGGCAGGAAAGGGGTCTGACTCTCTGGCTTGTTCCAAGAAGAAAGGGGGGGGGGACTTTCCCGTTCTAATCCTTACTCTAGGTCGCCCACCCTCTGACGTATCAGAGGGCCCCAGCACCTGCCAGGACGCCACTCACCAGCATGGTGTACGGAGGTTTGCTAAGGGCGACCTGCTAACTGCCCTTGCTAGCAACACCTGCTAATTGCATCTGGTAGAAATACCTGCTAACTATACTTGCTTCTAGAAACATTTGCTAACTACACCTGCTAGAAACACCTGCTAACTACACTCAGCGCATGCCCTAACCCGCTACCTGAGCAGCTTAATCCATTAAATGTACCACTTAATCTTTTAAGTGGCCCATTTAACCTAATAAGTAGTCAACCTAGCCTATTAAATGAGCCACTTAACCTATTAAGTGGTCCACTTAACCTGTTAAGTGGATCACTTTACCTATTAAATAGACCACTTAAGTTATTAAGTTGACCACTTGACCTATTAATAAGTGGACCACTTTACATGGTCTTATGGCGTCATTAGCAAGAATAGCAATATGCAACAAGAGAGAGAGAGAGAGAGAGAGAGAGAGAGAGAGAGAGAGAGAGAGAGAGAGATGCGGAAAGTATTTTTTTCTTCTCACAGTGGACACTCTGGTCGTTGAGAAGCAACAACATTGATCAACTGTGTGCAACAACTCCTCAGAGATCATCATTCCTGTTGCAAGGATATGCAGCGCTACCCCAGAGCTGGCCACTACCCCTGCTCCACCACTCCCTACCCATCCTGTGGGTGTAGTCACACCATACTATCCTGGGTGTAGTCACAACATACTATCCTGGGTGTAGTCACACCATACTATCCTGGGTGTAGTCACAACATACTATCCTGGGTGTAGTCACACAATACTATCCTGGGTGTAGTCACAACATACTATCCTGGGTGTAGTCACAACATACTATCCTGGGTGTAGTCACAACATACTATCCTGGGTGTAGTCACAACATACTATCCTGGGTGTAGTCACAACATACTATCCTGGGTGTAGTCACACCATACTATCCTGGGTGTAGTCACAACATACTATCCTGGGTGTAGTCACACAATACTATCCTGGGTGTAGTCACAACATACTATCCTGGGTGTAGTCACAACATACTATCCTGGGTGTAGTCACAACATACTATCCTGGGTGTAGTCACAACATACTATCCTGCGTGTAGTCACAACATACTATCCTGGGTGTAGTCACAACATACTATCCTGGGTGTAGTCACAACATACTATCCTGGGTGTAGTCACAACATACTATCCTGGGTGTAGTCACAACATACTATCCTGGGTGTAGTCACAACATACTATCCTGGGTGTAGTCACAACATACTATCCTGCGTGTAGTCACAACATACTATCCTGGGTGTAGTCACAACATACTATCCTGGGTGTAGTCACAACATACTATCCTGGGTGTAGTCACAACATACTATCCTGGGTGTAGTCACAACATACTATCCTGCGTGTAGTCACAACATACTATCCTGGGTGTAGTCACAACATACTATCCTGGGTGTAGTCACAACATACTATCCTGGGTGTAGCTGGGTGTAGTCACAACATACTATCCTGGGTGTAGTCACAACATACTATCCTGGGTGTAGTCACAACATACTATCCTGGGTGTAGTCACAACATACTATCCTGGGTGTAGTCACAACATCACACAGGAACTGTGTGCTGTGTCATCATAGCTTGGAAAGTTACGGTAGTTATAAGTTAATAACGAATACATGAATTCACAAGAAAAAACAGTGTAACTTATAAGTAATTCTAAATTATTTATATTACTTTATATTTTAGCAAGGTATGATCTAAGTGCTTGTGAGTTGTTTACTGCAGGTTCAGTCTGGGTATATTTTTCAAGACTGGCTGGTAATATACCGTGGTGGATAATATATTTCGACATTTCTTGAATATTTGTAAGTTGCCTCTGAATTCCTTATTTTTTTTGGGGGGGGGGGACGAGGGCTTTCCAGCACATCAAGACGTAGAGTGTGACAGTAGTTCCAGTAGCTAAGTTTACACTCGGTGGTGGAAACTCTCGGATAACACCACCGCCGCCCAGCCGGAGCCGGGTAGTGGTGATCCAGGAGTCTACTGTTATGCTACAGTGATGGTGGATGTTGTGACTGGAGGCAGTCAGACTCTCTCAGTCGAAGTTCTTTTTGGTATTATTGTTCTCAAACTACCAACTGACAGCCAGAAGTTATGATGTACCTCCTTCTTGAAGGTACACACACACACACACACACGCACACACACACACACACACACACACACACACACACACACACACACACACATTTGTTGGTTGTATCATGCACTGAAAGGTCAGTGTGGGAGGGAATCCACAGATGATGTACCTTGACTCAACTCTCTTTAATTTGGCAGTTACTTTGACTTCTGATACAATTATTATTATTATTATTATTATTATTATTATTATTATTATTATTATTATTATTATTATTATTATTATTATTATATTTAGCGGGAAGCACTAAACCCATAGGGACCATATTGCGCCTGAGGCATGGGAGGCAACTGGGTTTGATATAAGGAAGGGGAAGACAATTCCAATTGCTTGAATCAAGAAGCTTTCACTAGCATCGAAGGAACCTCCCTAGAGTGAACTTCTGACACAAGTCAGAGATTCACTCTGACACAAGTGAGTGCATGTCACAAGTGACACTCACGGTGTTAAGATCATCTCTTGATAGTAATCGCAATTAAGGTGTCAGCTTAAGACACAAGGACACAGTGATATACAAGGACACAGTGATGTACAAGGACACAGTGATATACAAGGACACAGTGATATACAAGGACACAGTGATATACAAGGACACAGTGATGTACAAGGACACAGTGATATACAAGGACACAGTGATATACAAGGACACAGTGATATACAAGGACACAGTGATATACAAGGACACAGTGATATACAAGGACACAGTGATATACAAGAACACAGTGATATACAAGAACACAGTGATATACAAGGACACAGTGATATACAAGGACACAGTGATATACAAGAACACAGTGATATACAAGGACACAGTGATATACAAGGACACAGTGATATACAAGGACACAGTGATATACAAGGACACAGTGATATACAAGGACACAGTGATATACAAGAACACAGTGATATACAAGGACACAGTGATATACAAGGACACAGTGATATACAAGGACACAGTGATGTACAAGGACACAGTGATGTACAAGGACACAGTGATATACAAGAACACAGTGATATACAAGGACACAGTGATATACAAGAACACAGTGATATACAAGGACACAGTGATATACAAGAACACAGTGATATACAAGGACACAGTGATATACAAGAACACAGTGATATACAAGGACACAGTGATATACAAGGACACAGTGATATACAAGGACACAGTGATATACAAGGACACAGTGATATACAAGGACACAGTGATATACAAGGACACAGTGATATACAAGGACACAGTGATATACAAGGACACAGTGATATACAAGGACACAGTGATGTACAAGGACACAGTGATGTACAAGGACACAGTGATATACAAGAACACAGTGATATACAAGGACACAGTGATATACAAGAACACAGTGATATACAAGGACACAGTGATATACAAGAACACAGTGATATACAAGGACACAGTGATATACAAGGACACAGTGATATACAAGGACACAGTGATGTACAAGGACACAGTGATGTACAAGGACACAGTGATATACAAGGACACAGTGATATACAAGGACACAGTGATATACAAGGACACAGTGATATACAAGAACACAGTGATATACAAGGACACAGTGATATACAAGGACACAGTGATATACAAGGACACAGTGATATACAAGGACACAGTGATGTACAAGGACACAGTGATATACAAGGACACAGTGATATACAAGGACACAGTGATATACAAGGACACAGTGATATACAAGGACACAGTGATGTACAAGGACACAGTGATGTACAAGGACACAGTGATATACAAGGACACAGTGATATACAAGGACACAGTGATGTACAAGGACACAGTGATGTACAAGGACACAGTGATGTACAAGGACACAGTGATGTACAAGGACACAGTGATATACAAGGACACAGTGATATACAAGGACACAGTGATATACAAGGACACAGTGATATACAAGGACACAGTGATATACAAGGACACAGTGATATACAAGGACACAGTGATGTACAAGGACACAGTGATGTACAAGGACACAGTGATATACAAGGACACAGTGATGTACAAGGACACAGTGATGTACAAGGACACAGTGATATACAAGGACACAGTGATATACAAGGACACAGTGATATACAAGGACACAGTGATGTACAAGGACACAGTGATGTACAAGGACACAGTGATATACAAGGACACAGTGATATACAAGGACACAGTGATATACAAGGACACAGTGATATACAAGGACACAGTGATATACAAGGACACAGTGATATACAAGGACACAGTGATATACAAGGACACAGTGATATACAAGAACACAGTGATATACAAGGACACAGTGATATACAAGGACACAGTGATATTTACCTGGAGTTTACCTGGAGAGAGTTCCGGGGGTCAACGCCCCCGCGGCCCGGTCTGTGACCAGGCCTCCTGGTGGATCAGAGCCTGATCAACCAAACTGTTGCTGCTGGCTGCACGCAAACCAACGTACGAGCCACAGCCCGGCTGATCAGGAACCGACTTTATACAAGGAGTATAACAAACACTTCAGTCTGAACTACAGAAGCACAGTTATTGATTTGTGGTACAACATATAGATGAGATCCATCACACTGACAACATTACCAGCTGCTCCAGAGGACTCCTCAACGCAACCATCAACATATATAACTTGTGGAAGAGAGTGTTGTGTTTTGGCTTCAAGAAGAAGTTTCGGTTGTTTCATGACTCACGAAATCGTAACAACACGATTGCAGACAAACCAGGGAACTGGTGGGATTTGAACCCCCGGCGAGTGAGTCGTACAGGTCCAAGCCAGTGCGTAAACCACTCGATTTCGTGAGTCATGATGGCGGCTTTGAGGGAACCTGAGCTAGAGTTCGCCAGAACCACACTGACGGGAGATCCATCAGAAAAACTTGCATCTGTGGTCACAGTGATGGCCCACGCTAACCTCCCTATGGTACATAAATACACCTAGTTGGGTGAGTCTTATTGTAGCCAGCTGGTCCAGTGGCTTACGTACTGGCCTGGAGCTTTACGACTCACTAGCCATGGTTTCAAACCCCACCCGTCCCGTGGCTTCTTTGGTTGTCAACTAATAAAGCATTTTAGGGAAAAGTGAGGAATAGAGGTCTGGAAAGAGATAATTTACTACTTCACCAAGATGCTGGGAAATGTCTCTCTTGTCTTGATCTAGATGGTGTAGCAGCTGCATCCGGAGGTCATTCACAGTTTTCATGATCCATTTGGAGTAGCGCTCACCCGTAGTAAAGAAAGATGGAGGATTTCTGTGCAAGGATTTGCTTGACAGCAATCAATCTTTTCAAGATTGATGGACTGACCACATCGACTCAAGACTGAGGGACTGATTACCTCATTCTCCTCCTGCTCTTCACGATTCTCCTTTGTATGGACTGATGAAGCCACTGTGTGGTGAAACGTTTCCTCGATAAAGATACCCAAGTGTTGCATACCCAATGATCAACTTCCTGGCAGCTGAAGCATGTTCTAGGCATATTCCCCTAAGAAAGAAGAGCAGGAGTAAACTGGAGAGAGAAAGACGCTCCCTCTACAGAAGACGACGAAGAGTCACTGAGCTCCTCAGGAGTGCTAGAATATCTGATACACGAAAGGAGGCGCTGACCAGGGAAGTGGAAACTATCGAACTTAAGTTAAATGACTCTTGAACATTAAAATGGTATAAAATACCGACAGATTGTTAGGTAAGACACATATGCAACAGTTAGGTATCTTTATTTCGAAACGTTTCGCCTACACAGTAGGCTTCTTCAGTCGAGTACAGAAAAGTTGATAGAAGCAGAAGAGACTTGAAGACGATGTAATCAGTCCATCACCCTTAAAGTTTTGAGGTGGTCAGTCCCTCAGTCTGGAGAAGAGCATTGTTCCAAAGTTTGAAACAATATGGAGTTGAAGTGACAGGATGGAGCCTTATATAGCGCCAGGAGGTGAGACGTAGGTCACTAGTAGAACGCAGATGTTGGGAGGTCAGGTCACTCTCAAATCCAGCCGTTCTCACTAGTAGAGGTAGTCGAAGTTGATTCCAGGTCTGTACCAAGATACCCTTGTGTTGCAGTGCCTGACAGATTGAACATTAAAATGGTATAAAATACCGACATATTGTTTCAAACTTTGGAACAATGCTCTTCTCCACACTGAGGGACTGACCACCTCAAAACTTTAAGGGTGATGGACTGATTACATCGTCTTCAGGTCTCTTCTGCTTCTATCAACTTTTCTGTACTCGACTGAAGAAGCCTACTGTGTAGGCGAAACGTTTCGAAATAAAGATACCTAACTGTTGCATTTGTGTCTTACCTAACAATCTGTCGGTATTTTATACCATTTTAATGTTCAATCTGTCAGACACTGCAACACAAGGGTATCTTGGTACAGACCTGGAATCAACTTCGACTACCTCTACTAGTGAGAACGGCTGCTTTTGAGAGTGACCTGACCTCCCAACATCTGCGTTCTACTAGTGACCTACATCTCACCTCCTGGCGCTATATAAGGCTCCATCCTGTCACTTCAACTCCATATTGTTTCAAACTTTGGAACAATGCTCTTCTCCAGACTGAGGGACTGACCACCTCAAAACTTTAAGGGTGATGGACTGATTACATCGTCTTCAAGTATCTTCTGCTTCTATCAACTTTTCTGTACTCGACTGAAGAAGCCTACTGTGTAGGCGAAACGTTTCGAAATAAAGATACCTAACTGTTGCATTTGTGTCTTACTTAAATGACTCTTACAGGAACCAGGAGAGACAGGAGGAGCTTAAAGCTATTAGTGAAATTGAAAGAAATTCAAAATATTTCTTTTCATATTCCAAAAACAAGGACTTAAACAGGATGGTACTTTCAGGATGGTACTTACTCAGACAGGATGGGACTTACTCAACAGGATGGTACTTACTCAGACAGGATGGTACTTACTCAGACGGGATGGTACTTACTCAGACAGGATACTTACTCAGACAGGATGGGACTTACTCAGACAGGATCTTCAGACAGGATGGGACTTACTCAGACAGGATGGGACTTACTCAGACAGGATGGGACTTACTCAGACAGGATGGTATACTTAGACAGGATGGTACTTACTTGGACTTACTCAGACAGGAACTTACTCAGACAGGATGGTACTTACTCAGACAGGATGGGACTTACTCAGATAGACTTGAGACTTACGGCTGACAGGATGGTACTTACTCAGACAGGATGGGACTTACTCAGACAGATGAACTTACTTAGACAGGATGACTTACTCAGACAGGATGGGACTTACTCAGACAGGATGGGACTTACTGACGACTTACTCAGACAGGATGGGACTTACTCAGACAGGATGGGACTTACTGACAGGATGGGACTTATTCAGACAGGATGGGACTTCTCAGGGTGGGACTTACTCAGACAGGATGGTACTTACTCAGACAGGATGGGACTACTCAGACAGGATGGGACTTACTCAGACAGGATGGTACTTACTCAGACAGGATGGTACTTACTCAGACAGGATGGGACTTACTCACTTTCAACTACTCATATCAGACAGGATGGTACTTACTCAGACAATGGGACTTACTTGGAACAACTGACTCTTACTCAGACACGATGGGACTTACTGAGGTACTTACTCAGACAGGATGTACTTACAGACAGGATGGGACTTACTCAACAGGATCGTGCTTACTCAGACAGGAGGGACTTACTCAGACAGGATGGACTTACTGATGGTAAATGGGACTTACTCAGACAGGATCTTACTGACAGGATTGGACTACTCAAGACTTACTCAGACAGGTTGGTACTTACTCAGACAGGAAATACCACATCTAGTATCGGGCCCTTACTCAGACAGGATCGGGGACTTACACAGACGACAACAAGGAAATGAGTGAAATATTGAAATCCCAGTACGACTCTGTGTTTAGTGAACCACTAATCGGTCTGAGGATCGACGACCCAAATGATTTCTTCATGAATGAGCCTCAAAACTCCATAAATGTATGCCAGATTTCCGACATTACCCTAACTCCGATAGATGTCGAAAAAGCCATTGACAACATGCCCATGCACTCAGCCCCAGACCCAGACCCATTAAGAACTGCAAGAAACCCTTCTCACGTGCCCTAAGTACACTATGGAGGAGGAGCTTGGACATGGGTGAAATTCCACAGTCACTTAAAACAACGGATATAGACCCACTCCATAAAGGTGGCAGCAAAGCATTAGCTAAGAACTATAGACCAATAGCTCTGACGTCCCACATCATAAAAATCTCTGAAAGAGTTCTAAGAAGCAGGATTGCAAATCACCTGGATTCCCAAAATCTGCACAATCCAGGGCAACATGGGTTCAGGGCAGGTCGCTCCTGCCTCTCACAACTACTGGATCACTATGACATGGCCTTGGATGCACTGGAAGAAAATCAGAATGCAGATGTAATATACACAGACTTTGCAAAAGCATTTGACAAATGCGATCGTAGCGTAATAGCCCATAAAATACGTGCTAAAGGAATAACTGGGAAAGTGGGGAGATGGATCTTCAACTTCCTAACAAATCGAACACAAAGAGTAGTGGTCAACAGAGTTAAATCGGAGGCTGCCAGAGTGAAGAGCTCTGTTCCACAAGGCACAGTACTCGCCCCCATCTTATTCCTTATCCTCATATCAGACATAGACAGAGATATACACCACAGCACCGTATCATCCTTTGCTGATGATTCTAGGATCTGCATGAGGCTGTCATCTGCTGAGGACGCGGTTAACCTCCAAGAAGATATAAACAAAGTTTTCCAGTGGGCAACGGTAAACAATATGATGTTCAATGAGGACAAATTCCAACTACTCCGTTATGGAAAACTGGAGGAGATAATAACTAGAACAGAGTATACTACTGACTCCGGCCATACAATAGAGCGGAAAAATAATGTAAGGGACCTGGGAGTAGTAATGTCTGAGGATCTCACTTTCAAGGATCACAACAGTGTCACGATCGCACGTGCAAAGAAAATGATAGGATGGATAATGAGAACGTTCCAAACGAGAGATGCCAAGCCAATGATGATCCTTTCAAATCACTTGTTCTCTCTAGGCTGGAATACTGCTGTGCATTAACATCTCCATTCAAAGCAGGTGAAATCGCAGATGTAGAGAGTGTACAGAGAACCTTTACTGCACGTATAAGTTCTGTCAAGCACCTTAACTACTGGGAACGCTTGGAAGCACTTGACTTGTACTCGTTGGAACGCAGAAGGGAGAGATATATCATAATCTACACTTGGAAAATCCTGGAAGGAATGGTCCCAAATCTGCACACAGAAATCACTCTCTACGAAAGTAAAAGACTGGGCAGGCGATGCAAAATGCCCCCAATTAAAAGTAGGGGCGCCATTGGTACACTAAGGGAAAACACCGTAAGTGTCCGGGGTCCAAGACTGTTCAACAGCCTCCCATCAAGCATTAGGGGAATTACCAATAAACCCCTGGCTGCCTTCAAGAGAGAGCTGGACAGATACCTAAAGTCAGTGCCGGATCAGCCGGGCTGTGGCTCGTACGTCGGACTGCGTGCGGCCAGCAGTAACAGCCTGGTTGATCAGGCCCTGATCCATCGGGAGGCCTGGTCATGGACCGGGCCGCGGGGGCGCTGATCCCCGGAATAACCTCCAGGTATGTGTCTAATTTATCAATGAAGATATTTGTTTCCGTGACTTATTCTCTGAATGCTTGACATGTCAAGTGTTTTAATCTTGTTTAGTATGTAAGTAGTGTATGGACATCCTGGGATAATATCCATCGTTTTATTCTACTATCTTTCTCGAGTTCTCCAGCCTTCACCCTGACACAGTTCTCCAGCCTTCACCCTGACACAGTTCTCCAGCCTTCACCCTGACACAGTTCTCCAGCCTTCACCCTGACACAGTTCTCCAGCCTTCACCCTGACACAGTTCTCCAGCCTTCACCCTGACACAGTTCTCCAGCCTTCACCCTGACACAGTTCTCCAGCCTTCACCCTGACACAGTTCTCCAGCCTTCACCCTGACACAGTTCTCCAGCCTTCACCCTGACACAGTTCTCCAGCCTTCACCCTGACACAGTTCTCCAGCCTTCACCCTGACACAGTTCTCCAGCCTTCACCCTGACACAGTTCTCCAGCCTTCACCCTGACACAGTTCTCCAGCCTTCACCCTGACACAGTTCTCCAGCCTTCACCCTGACACAGTTCTCCAGCCTTCACCCTGACACAGTTCTCCAGCCTTCACCCTGACACAGTTCTCCAGCCTTCACCCTGACACAGTTCTCCAGCCTTCACCCTGACACAGTTCTCCAGCCTTCACCCTGACACAGTTCTCCAGCCTTCACCCTGACACAGTTCTCCAGCCTTCACCCTGACACAGTTCTCCAGCCTTCACCCTGACACAGTTCTCCAGCCTTCACCCTGACACAGTTCTCCAGCCTTCACCCTGACACAGTTCTCCAGCCTTCACCCTGACACAGTTCTCCAGCCTTCACCCTGACACAGTTCTCCAGCCTTCACCCTGACACAGTTCTCCAGCCTTCACCCTGACACAGTTCTCCAGCCTTCACCCTGACACAGTTCTCCAGCCTTCACCCTGACACAGTTCTCCAGCCTTCACCCTGACACAGTTCTCCAGCCTTCACCCTGACACAGTTCTCCAGCCTTCACCCTGACACAGTTCTCCAGCCTTCACCCTGACACAGTTCTCCAGCCTTCACCCTGACACAGTTCTCCAGCCTTCACCCTGACACAGTTCTCCAGCCTTCACCCTGACACAGTTCTCCAGCCTTCACCCTGACACAGTTCTCCAGCCTTCACCCTGACACAGTTCTCCAGCCTTCACCCTGACACAGTTCTCCAGCCTTCACCCTGACACAGTTCTCCAGCCTTCACCCTGACACAGTTCTCCAGCCTTCACCCTGACACAGTTCTCCAGCCTTCACCCTGACACAGTTCTCCAGCCTTCACCCTGACACAGTTCTCCAGCCTTCACCCTGACACAGTTCTCCAGCCTTCACCCTGACACAGTTCTCCAGCCTTCACCCTGACACAGTTCTCCAGCCTTCACCCTGACACAGTTCTCCAGCCTTCACCCTGACACAGTTCTCCAGCCTTCACCCTGACACAGTTCTCCAGCCTTCACCCTGACACAGTTCTCCAGCCTTCACCCTGACACAGTTCTCCAGCCTTCACCCTGACACAGTTCTCCAGCCTTCACCCTGACACAGTTCTCCAGCCTTCACCCTGACACAGTTCTCCAGCCTTCACCCTGACACAGTTCTCCAGCCTTCACCCTGACACAGTTCTCCAGCCTTCACCCTGACACAGTTCTCCAGCCTTCACCCTGACACAGTTCTCCAGCCTTCACCCTGACACAGTTCTCCAGCCTTCACCCTGACACAGTTCTCCAGCCTTCACCCTGACACAGTTCTCCAGCCTTCACCCTGACACAGTTCTCCAGCCTTCACCCTGACACAGTTCTCCAGCCTTCACCCTGACACAGTTCTCCAGCCTTCACCCTGACACAGTTCTCCAGCCTTCACCCTGACACAGTTCTCCAGCCTTCACCCTGACACAGTTCTCCAGCCTTCACCCTGACACAGTTCTCCAGCCTTCACCCTGACACAAGAGTAAGCACAGGTGCGGAAACACAAAATTGTAATAATTATAAACGTAGTTTTTTAAGGGGTTGAGGGGTAAGCCGGTGGAAGGCCTCGGTCAGTTGACCAAAAACTCCAGCTGTGGGTCATCATATGACTAAAATCCGCGGCAGGAAACACTTGCCCTGTTTCCTGACAAATCTTACCTAAGCTGAACTAACTAGTGATCTGATGTAAGGAAGATACAACGTTTTCATTAGTACCATAACCAGGGTGATATCCCGCCCCAGTGTGCCAGTGTGCTGGCAACTGTGTGGCTACACCAAGTCTGGATCAAGAGCACCTGGCACGAGGGAACATAGCTGGAAGCTCAACACTTAGATCAGGAATAATAATAAAAACAGCACTTTTTCTCAGTCTCAGAGAGTTGAAAAGTTGAATGAAGGAGTTGTTGAGGGGAAACATGAGAGTTTTGAGAAATAACTGCCTAGCAATGGTGGGTAGGCCTACTGCGGCGGCGCTCTTACATTCTCAAAAACAGCCTTACGATGCGGTGTCCATCACAGCAGTCGTGGAAGACAAGGTCAGTAGCCGAGACTCAACCCAGTACATACAATTCGGTGAGTACACACACACACACACACACACACACACACAGACACACACACACACAGCAAATGTAGTTCCCATTTTCAAAAAAGGAGACAGAAAAGAGGCACTAAACTATAGACCTATGTCATTGACGTGTATAGTATGCAAAATTATGGAGAAGATTATCAGGAGGAGAGTGGTGGAGCACCTGGAACGGAACAGGAGTATAAATGCCAACCAGCACGGATTCACGGAAGGCAAATCCTGTGTCACAAACCTTCTGGAGTTTTATGATAAAATAACAGAAGTAAGACAAGAGAGAGAGGGGTGGGTTGATTGCATCTTCTTGGACTGCAAGAAGGCCTTTGACACAGTTCCTCACAAGAGATTAGTGCAGAAGCTAGAGCATCAGGCGCATATAACAGGAAGGGCACTGCAATGGATCAGAGAATACCTGACAGGGAGGCAACAACGAGTCATGGTACGTAATGATGTATCACAGTGGGCACCTGTGACGAGCGGGGTCCCACAGGGGTCGGTCCTAGGACCAGTGCTATTTTTGGTATATGTGAACGACATGACGGAAGGGTTAGACTCAGAAGTGTCCCTGTTTGCAGATGATGTGAAGTTAATGAGGAGAATTAAATCTGATGAGGACCAGGCAGGACTTCAAAGAGACCTGGACAGACTGGACACCTGGTCCAGCAAATGGCTTCTCGAATTTAATCCTACCAAATGCAAAGTCATGAAGATAGGGGAAGGGCACAGAAGACCACAGACAGAGTATAGGCTAGGTGGCCAAAGACTGCAAACCTCACTCAAGGAGAAAGATCTTGGGGTGAGTATAACACCGAGCATGTCTCCGGAAGCACACATCAATCAGATAACTGCTGCAGCATATGGGCGCCTGGCAAACCTGAGAACAGCATTCCGACACCTTAGTAAGGAATCATTCAAGACACTGTACACCGTGTATGTCAGGCCCATACTGGAGTATGCAGCACCTGTTTGGAACCCGCACTTGATAAAGCACGTCAAGAAACTAGAGAAAGTACAAAGGTTTGCAACAAGGTTAGTTCCAGAGCTAAGGGGAATGTCCTATGAAGAAAGATTAAGGGAAATCGGCCTGACGACACTGGAGGACAGGAGGGTCAGGGGAGACATGATAACGACATATAAAATACTGCGTGGAATAGACAAGGTGGACAAGGACAGGATGTTCCAGGGAGGGGACACAGAAACAAGAGGCCACAATTGGAAGTTGAAGACACAAATGAGTCAGAGAGATAGTAGGAAGTATTTCTTCAGTCATAGAGTTGTAAGGCAGTGGAATAGCCTAGAAAATGACGTAGTGGAGGCAGGAACCATACACAGTTTTAAGACGAGGTTTGATAAAGCTCATGGAGCGGGGAGAGAGAGGGTCTAGTAGCAACCGGTGAAGAGGCGGGGCCAGGAGCTAGGACTCGACCCCTGCAACCACAAATAGGTGAGTACAAATAGGTGAGTACACACACACACACACACACACACACACACACACACACACACACACAGACACACACACACACACACACACACACACACACACACACACACACACACACACACACACACACACACACACACACACACACACAGACACACACACACACACACACACACACACACACACACACACACACAGACACACACACACACACACACACACAGACACACACAGACACACACACACACACACACACACACACACACACACACACACACACACACACACACACACACAGACACACACACACACACACACACACACACACACACACACACACACACACACACACACACACACACACACACACACACACACACACACACACACACATGAAGGAGCATGATCGCACAAACACAGCCTAACAAGGAATGATAAATAAACTCAAGACCAACATAAACAATTTAGAACACAAGGACCTGTTCCTGCCGGGGGGGGGAGTGGGAGGGGGAGGAGGACAGGGAGAGCAGTGGGAGAGGAGGGGTGGGAGATGGGGAGATGGGGGGGAGGTATAAGATGATACCCAAGGAGTGAGAGTCTGTGAAACTGAGAGGGGGAGTAGGGGATGCTGACAGGGAAGTAAGGGATGCTGAGACGGGAGTAAGGGATGCTGAGAGGGGAGTAGGGGATGCTGAGAAGGGAGTAGGGGATGCTGAGAGAGTGAGTAGAGGGATGCTGAGAGAGGGAGCATTGGGGATGCTTAGAGGGGAGAAGGGTGACGCAGGAAGGAAAAGGTGTGAAAGAAGCGAGGGGGAGAACTGATACACTTAGTATGGTGTTGCACTCCATCTCCCGCCAGCACCAACAGCCTGACCGTCCAGGTGGTGAACAGCAGTCCCGCTCAGTGACTGAACAGAAGAAACAATGGTTCCTGGGATAATCCATGTGTAACACTCACCACTCTTCCCAAATCAGCATTTTCCTGCACTCTTCCTCAGTCTTAATGCACCAACTTGAATTCATAGCTGGCAGTCCCATCTATTATTCCTACTTTCCATCTCTACGCTTCCACAATCTCCCACAAAATTCTGCATCTTTCCAGAGAATAAAAATGTATTATCTTCACTATATCTTTCTAGGAAAGATTTCTTATACATGGGATCAACTTCGTCAACTGTCTCTGTATAGTTGCCAGCATATTTATGTTCGTTCTGTAATGTGGAGACCATAATTATGCTGTCTAATGAGGCTTTACTGACGACTTACAAAGTTGAAAATAATCTTGTTACTTGTATATGAAGCCAAGATGTCTATTAGCTTTATTGCAAACATTTATGCATTGTTGTCTTGACTTTAAAAAAGTACACAGAAAAGCAATGCTGGAATGACTAATTTTTATGAGATGTTGACACCAAGGTAATGAGAGACAAATGTTGTTATATGGAAACCTTTACCTGCGACTTTTCGCCCACAAAGACGGCTTTACCAAGGATAATACACTTAGTAAGAGAAGATGGACATATAGTGTGTAGAGGTGAGGCGAAGAAGAAGAAGTGAGGTGTACGTCATGTCACACACAGAATCCCTAACGAAAGAAATTCAGCTAAAATGCAGAAACAGTTGTTTTTGTTGAGGTTGATGGAGATAATGATGAATGCTGATTAATGTATTTTCCTTCTCTGAGAGTCGTCCTCCTTGGCAACCAGTAGTGAGCAGTTGTAGTTTGTCAAGTGGTCGTATGAATCATGGTGTATAATGTAGGCTTTGTTAAGGTCGTCCATTCTGCTCACATCCTGCCCTTCTGACATGCCTTTGTGAGGTTCTATGATTGTTTCACCTATGTTGATTCTGTTACAACCGTTGCATGGGAGTGTGCATACCCGTACGGCAGTGGATCTGTTACGGTAGTGAATATGTTGGGGTGGTGGATCTGTGTTGAGGTAATGGATCTGGTGTGGTAGTGGATCTATGGTAAGGTAGTGATCCATGTTACGGTAGTGGATCTATGTTGGTTGTGTTTCAGTCTGGGGATGTTTTAGGTATAAGTATCCGGTATTGTTTTCAACGATGCGTTTGCAGCTGAGGAACATATTACTCAGTGTTTTAAGAACATAAGAACATAAGAACGAAGGAACACTGCAGAAGGCCTACTGGCCCATGCGAGGCAGGTCCAAGTCTCCTACCAGCTTAAGCCAATGCACCCAACCTAGTCAGGTCAGGTCACATTGACTTAAGGGAGGAACACGGCAACCGACCTGTTAGCACAAGCTATCAGGTCTAACTCACACCCACCCACATCTACTCATGTATTTATCCAACCCATTTTTAAAGCTACACAACGTTCTGGCCTCTATAACGGTACTTGGGAGTTTGTTCCACTCATCCACAACTCTATTACCAAACCAGTACTTTCCTATATCCTTCCTGAATCTGAATTTTTCCAACTTAAAACCATTGCTGCGAGTCCTGTCTAGGCTAGATATTTTCAGCACACTATTTACATCCCCTTTATTTATTCCTGTCTTCCATTTATACACCTCAATCATATCCCCCCTAATTCTACGTCTTTCTAGAGAGTGCAGTTTCAGGGCCCTTAGTCTATCCTCATAGGGAAGGTTTCTGATACATGGGATCATCTTTGTCATCCTCCTTTGTACATTTTCCAGAGAATTTATATCCATTCTGTAATACGGTGACCAAAACTGTGCAGCATAATCTAAATGAGGCCTAACCAAGGATGTATAGAGTTGAAGAACAACCTGAGGACTCCTATTATTTATGCTTCTTGATATGAAGCCAAGGATTCTATTAGCTTTATTGCGAACACTTATGCACTGTTGTCTTGGTTTCAGATTACTGCTAACCAGAACTCCTAAATCTTTTTCGCAATCCGTAATATTAAGATCTACATTATTTAGTTTATATGTGGCATGGTTATTGTCCTGTCCAACATTTAGAACTTTGCATTTGTCTATATTAAACTGCATCTGCCACTTCTCCGACCACTGCATCAGTCTATTCAAATCTTCCTGGAGTGCTCGAATGTCCTCGTCAGAATGAATTCGACGGCCTATTTTGGTGTCATCGGCAAACTTGCCGATGTCGCTCTTTATGCCCTCATCTATGTCGTTTATGTAGATTGTGAACAGCAGGGGGCCCAACACTGACCCCTGTGGAACACCGCTCGTGACGCTTCCCCACTCTGATTTCTCCCCATTTATGCAAACTCTCTGCTGCCTATTTGTCAACCATGCCTCTATCCAGGAAAAAATTTCTCCTCCTATTCCATGTGCTTTAATTTTCCTCAATAGTCTCTGATGTGGGACCCTGTCAAAAGCCTTACTGAAGTCCATATACACAATATCATATTCATTACCATGATCTACCTCCTCAAATACCTTAGTGAAAAAAGTTAATAAATTCGTAAGGCAGGAACGCCCCTTTGTAAAACCATGCTGAGATTCGTTGATTAATTTATGCTTTTCAAGATGGCTACGAACTGCCTCGGCAATTATTGATTCCATAAATTTTCCCACTATGGAGGTTAGGCTTATTGGTCTATAGTTCGAAGCTAAGGACCTGTCACCTGTTTTGAAAATAGGTATCACATTTGCCATTTTCCACTTATCTGGCACCATGCCAGTTTGTAGTGATATGTTGAAAAGATTAGCCAAAGGTGTGCTAAGCTCCTCTTTACATTCCTTTAGAACCCTTGCATACAGTTCATCAGGGCCTGGGGATTTGTTAGGTTTTAATTTATCTATTTGCCTAAGGACCATGTCACTTGTGACCCTAATAGTGCACAGTTTATTATCGTCCTGTTCTACATAATTTATCATTACTGGAATATCGCTGGTATCCTCCTGTGTAAAAACTGAGAGGAAGTATGTGTTAAAAATTCTACACATTTCCTTATCACTGTCAGTGAGCTGACCCGAGGAACTTTTGAGTGGGCCTATCTTGTCCCTGTTCTTACTTCTGTATATCTGAAAGAATCCTTTTGGGTTAGTCTTCGATTCTTTTGCAACTTTAACCTCATAATCTCTTTTTGCTTTTCTAATTCCTTTTTTTATTTCTCTCTTTAACTGAATATATCGATTTCTTAATTGCCCCTCTCCTCTTATGATTTGCCTATATATGCCTCTCTTTTGACCAATCAGATATTTTAATCTATTGTTCATCCATTTAGGATCATTTTTGTTTGATCTGATTTCCCTATTTGGAACATAATTTGACTGAGCAGCTAGAACTATGCCCTGGAAAGCATCATATCGGCAACCATCACCACCTACTTGACCCTTAGTCAGGTCATTCCAGTTCAGCCCACCTAAGTAATTTTTCAGTCCTATGAAATCAGCCAAGCGAAAGTCAGGGACGGAGACTTGATTGCCATTATTAGGGGAATTCCATGATATATTAAAACTGAGTGATTTGTGATCACTCTCCCCAAGCTCATCATTAACCTCAAGATTATTAATTAGTGTTTCCCTACTGGCAAGAACCAAGTCAAGGAGGTTATTTCCCCTAGTTGGCTCTGTCACAAACTGTTTTAAAAAACAATCCTGGATCGTGTCAAGAAAGTCACCCGACTCTAAATTTCCTGTCAAATTGCTCCAGTCAATCTGTCTATAGTTGAAATCTCCCATTAGCACAACATTTTCGTATGTAGATGCCTTACGAATTTCGTCCCATAGAAGTTTACTGCACTCCCTATCAAGATTTGGGGCCCTGTAAATCACACCCAAAATTAGTTTTTCTCGGCCCTCGAGAAGCTGTAACCAAACAGATTCAGTGGCTGACGCTTCTAATTTAATATCTTGTCTAACACAACAATTTAAGTTGTCTCTGACATACATCGCTACTCCACCACCTTTCCTGTTGACCCTGTCAGTGTGGAATAATTTATAGCCTTGTATGTGACATTCAGAGGGCATCTCTCTATCTTTCAGATTGAGCCAGGTCTCTGTTATAGCAATAATATCTATGTTTCCTGCACTTGCAATTAATCTTAGCTCATCTATCTTATTTCTAACACTCCTGCTATTAGTATAGTAAACCTTAAGGGAGCTAGTCCCTTGCTGCCCTCTGCTGTCCCCCTTTGTTTGCTGACCTGTTCTATTGTCTTTATTTATAACTTCATGCTGAATGCCTTTTATACATTTACTGTTTCCAACCCTAGTGTTGCAACCTGCTTGTTTCCCACACACACCCATACCTCTATCTTCCATCAGTTTAAAATCATAGGCATTTCACCAATGGCCTTCTCAATCGAGTCTGCAAGTGCTACCACCCCTGCCCCAGAGAGATGTACCCCATCCCTTGCATACATATCATGTTTGCCATAAAAGTTGTTCCAGTTGTCAATGAATGGGATTGCAAGTTCCTTGCAGTATCTGTCTAGCCAGCAATTTACACCAATTGCCCTAGACAACCATTCATTTCCTACTCCCCTTCTAGGCAAGATGCTACATATGATTGGGATCCCTCCCTTAGACTTAATGAAATCTATAGCTGACCTGTACTTATCTAGCAGCTCTTCTCTCCTACCCTTCCCAATATCATTTCCACCAGCACTGAGACAGATAATGGGCTTGTTCCCATTACCTGACATGATATTATCCAGCCTGTTGACAATGTCCCCAACACCAGCTCCAGGGAAGCACACTCTATCTCTCATCTTCTTATTCCTATTACAAAAAGCACGGTCAATATATCTTACCTGAGAGTCACCAACCACAAGAATGCGCTTACCTTCATTAGCAGGGGCAGTAGTACCCTTACCTTCACTGGCCACTGAAGTACATTCATCCTGGAGAACAGAGAAGCGATTTCCTACCTTCAGATCTTCACTCTTAACTTTCCTTACTCTGATGCGCCTCCCATTACTGTGAACAACTCGCCACTTGTAGCAGGTGCTGGGCTGCACCTCACTGCTGGTAGCCGTTGCTACCTCCCC
Organism: Cherax quadricarinatus; assembly: GCF_038502225.1. Lineage (NCBI taxonomy): Eukaryota > Metazoa > Arthropoda > Malacostraca > Decapoda > Parastacidae > Cherax > Cherax quadricarinatus. Next base: position 92,111,218 of record NC_091292.1, read on the forward strand.
AACTACAGCCTCATCACAGCGAGAGACAGACTGCACCTCACTGCTAGAAGTCTCATTCCCCACAACTCCAGCCACCTCATACTCTCTCCCAGACCCATTGAGGTGGACCTTCAGCCTCCTAATCTCCTCCTGGAGAAGCAAGACCTCCTCCTTCAACTCTCCAACCTCAGTTTTTAAAACACTGCAGAAGCAAGCCATGCTTTGTAACCGTCCACGCTAATCCCCAAAGCAGCTCAACACCTATCAACCTCTCACCACTACTCAAGTGGACAACCTCTCTTAAGCTTTCCCTTACAAGGCACAACACCTTACAACTCTCTGAACAAAGAAGAAATAAGCCTCATAGCCCTCACCGAGCAAGGGTGTTGTCAGGGTTGTTATGCTGCAGACGATCGTAACAATGGTTGTCTGCAACACGATGGGATGAGGCTTAGTCAGTCATTCGTGAAAATGATGTACGCAAAGGAAAATGTCTGAAGGCCGCCTTATTTGTTGTCACTGTCACCATCCTAGAGACCTGCGGCACTGTCATCACATCCAGACTCTTGAAAAGTAAGATGTTGAGAAATGCTCTGGTGATACCGACATGTACAGATTGGGACTTTTCATAAAGAAAACGTTTCGTCACGAAGTCACTCGTGGCGAAACGTTTCGTCTAATAAATGTCCTGAACTGTACATAACTGTTTTTTTTATGCCACAAAGATGTTAGGTTTACTGGAGATGCTGCCCCACGACACCTACACAGTACTCCTAGCACTGGTTTAGAAAGACACGTAAGCAAACACTATGACATATTTATTAGAAAACGTTTCGGTCTTGGGACCTTGATCACTTCTAACATGCAGAGGTAGAAAAACATTATATATAGGCGGAGAGTGAGGTGATGCATGGTGACCTGAAGAATGTCATGTTGGGATGAGGACGGGTAGACGATGAGATCATGTGACTCCTGTGTTGTTGGGTTGGTTGTGCTTAGCCTGCTTAAGTAACATGTATGCTGTAATAATGTTGGTAGAATTACCGACAATATGTAAAGTAAAAGGACACAAGTGCAACTAATGTGACATTTTATTGTGGCAACGTTTCGCTCTCCAGGAGCTTTGTCAAGCCGTTACAAACAGTACATGGACACAGAGGGTATATATAGACTCAGAGTGAGGTGCAATACTAGAGGTAGTAGTAGTAGTAGTGACATAAGTTGTAGTAGTAGTAACACAATAGGGTAGAGCAATTAACTCGTACATGAGTAAAAGGATATAAAAACTATTGTGAAAGAATGGTATATAATACCGACAAGATGAAATTAAGACACGTGCAATATCTGGGTATCTTTATTGTAGACGTTTCGCCATCCAGTGGCTTTATCAATAAAAATTCCAGGATATAACTTGAAGACAGTAGAACTATGTACAGAAGATGAGGTAATCAGTCCCTCAACCTTGGAGTAGGTGCGAAGAGCACCGTAGTCGTGGAGATTCTGAAGCAGAAGCAAGGAACCTGACGCTTATATACTAACGTCAGGTGTAGCAGACGAAGGCATAGTCACTTGTAGGCGGGATTCCCCAGTGGAAGTAGGTATTTCCCAAAGAGATGGGTTAGTTGTAGTAGTAGTTGTCGTAGTCGTGAAGGTTATGTACATGTCCTCAGAATCAAGATTCCATGATGTTGCAGTGTCTGACAAGTTGTGCATAACCTTCACGACTACGACAACTACTACTACAACTAACCCATCTCTTTGGGAAATACCTACTTCCACTGGGGAATCCCGCCTGCCAGTGACTATGCCTTCGTCTGCTACACCTGACGTTAGTATATAAGCGTCAGGTTCCTTGCTTCTGCTTCAGAATCTCCACGACTACGGTGCTCTTCGCACCTACTCCTAGGTTGAGGGACTGATTACCTCATCTTCTGTACATAGTTCTACTGTCTTCAAGTTATATCCTGGAATTTGTATTGATAAAGCCACTGGATGGCGAAACGTCTACAATAAAGATACCCAGATGTTGCACATGTGTCTTACTCTCATAAAAGCTATTACTTGGGTAACATAAAAATAGGTTAGACAAATATAGACTGGATAGAGAAGGCCTGTTTCAGTGTTCACTCTCTGTAATGTGCTTTGTGTAGTATTAACAGGAGAGACTATGTGATGGCAGGGTTTACTGTTTTCAGGAGGATTCTTGCTATGACTTCAGAGAAGGTGAAGCTGCCTTTGTTTTGTTTAATTGTATTCGAAACAGCGATTAGTGCTGACTCGAGGCACTTGTGTCTGCGGAAACTTGTTTCTTTGATCACTAATTGGGCGTCTCTGAATTTCATGAGATGATTGGAGGAATTTCGGTGTTGTACACAGGCGTTGTTCAAGTTATCGTTCCTACATGCGTAAATGTGTTCATTGAGGCGGGTGTCGAGGTTTCTGGCTGTTTTACCTACATAAATCTTGTCGCAGCCTCCACAGGGTATAGTGTAAACCCCTGCATTGACTGGTTCGTGGTGCTCTGATTTTGTCCTGGTCAGATCCTTTATTGAAGTGCTGGAAGCGATGGCGACTCTGTTGTTAGCTTGTGAAAGTACTTTAGAAACGTTCAGTGCAACCAGGTTGTTGGGAAGAATTATAACTTTGTTGGGAGTGGTGTTGGTGCGTGGAGAATTAATGATCTGAAGAGCTCTTTTCTTGCAGTCTTTGATGAAAAAGGAAGGAAAATGTAACTCAGGAAAGGTTTGGTGAGTGTATGTACATTCCTCGTCAAGAAACTCAGGACTACAAATTCGGTATGCTCTTAGGAAAAACCCGATGATGATGCCTGTTTTGGTCTTGGTATCTTGACTGGAATAGAAGTGTGTGAGATAATTTTTATTGGTAGGTTTCTGTGAAGGCTTACTCAGCCCTGTAACAACTTCAGACAGTATTACCAAGGCTGGCTCCTCCTCAGGAAAATTAATGAATAGAAAAAGAACAAAAACTGACAAACATAAACAATTTATTATTTAGAAAATATAAAATATAAAACACTTAAATATGAAATATTAATCCTACATTAAAGAAAATGAAAAATATAAATAACTGAATTCAACGCTAATATATATATATATATATATATATATATATATATATATATATATATATATATATATATATATATATATATATATATATATATATATATATATATATATATATATATATATCTATATATATAACTTGGGTGTCTGGTGTTGGTGACACTGTGTGTTGTTGAAATCGTAGCCGTTGCTGATGATGGGGGGGGGGTCACAGGTGTTGGTGACAACCCACCGGCTCGTTCTTCACAGATTTTATAGCCGTCAATAATCCTTCCAGATGACAGGAAAGCAGGTTTTCTCCACTGCAATGATGAGGGGTTATATCCTGCTACTTGCATACACAAACAGGTAAGCGGATCAGAATTTGGGACATCTCAGAACGTTAGTCCGTCTCCTTTAATTTCTACTCATTGATTAGCAGGTGACCCTCTCTGTCCTTTCAAGCTGTAAAGAGAGACAGATTACCCACTGCTTAAGAAATCACTCTCCATGATAAGTACAATACCTAAAAGATGTGGTGATTATTAAAACATTTAACCTATCAAGACTGAAAGGACTAAGTTAATTATTGGTCAAAAGTGAAGCTTTCAACCAATAAGTCCACTAAAATATGATCAGGCGTGTACTTACAGTAGTGTTGGGAGCTGTGAGTCGAGTGATTTACTGTTTGACCGGAGCCCCACACGTCACCTTTCGGGGGGGGGAGGAAGAGGGAGGGGAAGGGATAGCGGGAGCTAGACTGACCCTACCTTAACAAGCAGCCGGCAATGAAACTATTGTTACTATATACTCCCTCGCTATTCCTATCTATTGAATTTTTCCCTCACAGTTTCCGATAAACTTGAAATCTTAGGTTGTTGTCTACTTTGTGAATGAGGACATCGAGGAAAGGTAGCTTGTTAGGTAAGACACATATGCAACAGTTAGGTATCTATTTCGAAGCGTTTCGCCTACACATTAGGTTTCTTCAGTCGAGTACAGAAAAGTTGATAGAAGCAGAAGAGACTTGAAGACGATGTAATCAGTCCATCACCCTTGAAGTTTTGAGGTGGTCAGTCCCTCAGTCTGGAGGAGAGTATTATTCCGTAGTTTGAAACAATGTGGAGTTGAAGTGACAGCGAAACGTTTCGAAATAAAGATACCTAACTGTTGCATATGTGTCTTACCTAACAACCTGTCGATATTTTATACCATTTTAAAGGTAGCTTGTCATTAGACTCTTCTTCTAGTGTAAACTGGATCGCCGGTTCAACTGCGTTGAGCCTTGCCTGAAGATTCCGTACATCAAAACGTTTGGGAGTTCTTGCCAAACATCTTTCCTGCCTTCTGGGGACCATCAGCCCCGCTCATCTTAGACACTCAGGGGACCTTCTCAACCGCATCCGAAACCTCTCCATCCATAACAAAAAACTAAGTAGTTTGGACGTGACTTCCCTCTTCACAAAAGTACCTACCACTAAAGCCATCGAGGTTCTACGAATCAAAGTCAATCTTCCTCTACCTCCCGGAGATTTTGTTGACTTGATTGAACTCTGTGTTAATTTCAACTGTTTTTCTTTCAATAATAAGCTTTACAAACAAACCTACGGCATGGGAATGGGGTCCCCATCAGTGCCGTCCTAGCCAACTTATACATAGAACACCTAGAGTCCGAACACTTCGCAAACATCATCCCTTCAAGTGTCACTTGGTTACGTTACGTGGACGACGTCCTCGTAATAACTCCCAAACGTTTTGATGTACGGAATCTTCAGGCAAGGCTCAACGCAGTTGAACCGGCGATCCAGTTTACACTAGAAGAAGAGTCCAATGACAAGCTACCTTTCCTCGATGTCCTCATTCACAAAGTAGACAACAACCTAAGGTTTCAAGTTTATCGGAAACCTACCAGTAAAAATGATCTCACACACTTCTATTCCAGTCAAGATACCAAGACCAAAACAGGCATCATCATCGGGTTTTTCCTAAGAGCATACCGAATTTGTAGTCCTGAGTTTCTTGACGAGGAATGTACATACACTCACCAAACCTTCACTGAGTTACATTTTCCTTCCTTTTTCATCAAAGACTGCAAGAAAAGAGCTCTTCAGATCATTAATTCTCCACGCACCAGCACCACTCCTAACAAAGTTATAATTCTTCCCAACAACCAGGTTGCACTGAACGTTTCTAAAGTACTTTCACAAGCTAACAACAGAGTCGCCATCGCTTCCAGCACTTCAATAAAGGATCTGACCAGGACAAAATCAGAGCACCACGAACCAGTCAATGCAGGAGTTTACACTATACCCTGTGGAGGCTGCGACAAGATTTATGTAGGTGAAACAGCAAGAAACATCGACACCCGCCTCAATGAACACATTTACGCATGTAGGAACGATAACTTGAACAACGCCTGTGTACAACACCGAAATTCCTCCAATCATCTCATGAAATTCAGGGACGCCCAATTAGTGATCAAAGAAACTAGTTTCCGCAGACGCAAGTGCCACGAGTTAGCACTAATCGCTGTTTCGAATACAATTAAACAAAACAAAGGCAGCTTCACCATCTCTGAAGTCTTAGCAAGAATCCTCCTGAAAACAGTAAACCCTGCCATCACATAGTCTCTCCTGTTAATACTACACAAAGCACATTACAGAGAGTGAACACTGAAACAGGCCTTCTCTATCCAGTCTATATTTGTCTATCCTATTTTTATGTTGCCAAAGTAATAGCTTTTATATCCTTTTACTCAAGTACGAGTTAATTGCTCTACCCTATTGTATTACTACTACTACAACTTATGTCACTACTATTGCTACTACTACCTCTAGTATTGCACCTCACTCTGAGCCTATATATACCCTCTGTGTCCATGTGCTGTTTGTAACGGCTTGACAAAGCTCCTGGAGAGCGAAACGTTGCCACAATAAAATGTCACATTAGTTGCACTTGCGTCCTTTTACTTAACATGTATGCTAATGTTTTTGAAATTTTGTGGTTTCCAGTGTTACGTTCTATTGTGTCGGTGACGGCGATTAGTGAGGCTTCTAGGCACCGTCGGCGTCTGAGATCTGGTTCGGTGAGAACGGGTTGTGTCTCATTCCAGTTCATCAAATGCCCCGTGGAGTCTCTGTGGAGGACACAGGCGTACCTTAAATCGTCTCTGTTACAGGCACTTCGATGCTCGTTCAGGCGGACCCCAAGATCTCTTCCTGTCTCGCCTACATATTTCTTGGGACAGAATCCACAGGGGATTGTGTAGACGCCTGCTGTAGAAGTTAGAGGTGTGGGGCTGCGTGTTGTAGTGAGGTCTTTGATAGATGATGTGTTTATGGTGGAAACGTTGATGTTACTCTTAGAAAGTGCCCGGCGAGTATTCGCGGCAACATCACCACATTAGAGCACTATGAACTGCATAGAGGGCTGTTCCATGGGCGGTTTGTTGAGGATAGCTTGTGCCTTGAGTCTGCAACCTCGGATGAAGAAAGATGGAAACTGAAGACGTGTATGCATGTATGTATAATGTTCGCCAAGACCATAGTCCTGGCACGGGTCCCAATCTTGCGATGACCCGTCTCTGGCTCCCGATGGAGAAAGGTTTCCACAATGATGCGACGCATGCCGCTCAAGCGCCCCTCTGGTCAGTTCAACTGGTGCATCTCATAAGCGACACCATATGTAACTATGGACACTAGCGAGGAGGAGGATATGTCATTATTACAGGTAACAGCTTGTCTGGTTCGTTGACCCCATGGTACATTAGTGTGGCCGCAGTCATCTCTGGGTCCTCTTCGGGAGGGAATATCACCCCTAGTTGCCTGCGGAGTGTCTCAGTAGCTTCGCACTCTAGAAGATAGTGTGTTAGGGGCCGCTGGACAACGTGCTGACAGTACTGGCACATCTCCTCCTCAGCCTTGTCTACCATCATCTTGGCTGTGGGAAAGCCCAAACGAAGCCGATGGATGGCGGTACACTGCGCTCTGGACCAGCTTCTATCATATGGAGGGGGTTCTCCCTGAGTCGCTGCTCGGTACCACTGTTGAGATGGGGTATCACCTAAGACCTCCCCCATAAGTCTCGTGGCTCTGGCAGCCACCAGTTTGGTCTGTCGTAGGCTGATTGGGACAGTAATCCCAACATGTGGATAGTCTGAACATTAAAATGGTATAAAATACCGACAGGTTGTTAGGTGGATAGTCTGTTGCTGCCTTGGCTGCATCATCTGCCGCCTCATTTCCCCGGATGCCAGCATGGCTGGGGATCCAGTTCAATGTCGATCTATTACCCTGAACTTCTAAGGCTGTCATTATGCTCAGGATCGATGTGATGAGGTGAACATTATCCTGTGGTTGAGGATGGGAGAGGGCATTGATTGCAGAGGTGGAATCAACATGTATGACAGGTCGGAGTCGATGTCGTAGGGCATGTGACAATGCCTGCTGAATCGCCACCAGCTCAGCTTGAAGGATCGTGCAGTGGTCAGGGAGTCGCCAGCCTATTGTGGTACAGTCCAGCTGCTGCTCTCTTCCTGTCAGGGTCGACAGAACCATCTGTGAAATACACTGCACATGTGCCTCCCTCTGCCAGTGCCATGCTTGTCTCAGCATGATTGCTGAGGGTGTCTTGACTGCAGAGACACTTAGAGATGGGTAGCTGCATGATGAAAACATCGGCTGGATCTGGGCGCCAGGGAGGTGGTGGATGGTACCCAGCAACAAGGAAGGTCACAACTCTTCTCACAGAGCAGCTGTACAGGCAGCAGCTTCCGCCCAGCAGCACAAAACGAACGAATCCAGGAGTAGTCCGTGAAGAGTGTGGGATCTTGTGACATGGTTGTTAATATCCGTCTCCTTAGTGGGGTACCTTGCTGCCGGTGCAGAATCGTGACCACTTTGCAGGCGTTTATGTATCTTACTCTGTCAGCCAAGGAAGGAAGCCGGGCCTCAGATCTGAGACATACTGTGTTGGTCCAGATGGGGGCACCAAGCATAGTTCTTATCGCCTGGTTTTGTACGACCTCCACCCTTTGCCTGCTCTGCGGGAAGAGATGAGCTAAAGCCGGTGCACCGTAGTCAATGAGCGAGCGTATAGCTTGTATATAGTACAAGCGAAGTACTTCTTTGCTTGCCCCTGCACGGTGCCTCGTCATGGCTCTCATGGCGTTGAGTCTGAGTAGAGCACGTGACCTGACATACTCGGTCTGTTTCTGAAAGGTCAGCTTTTTATCAATGTAGATTCCCAAGTACAGGTAGGAGCCTATCCACTCAAGTTCTATATCCTGAATACGTAATCTATTCACAGGATCTGGTCCCTTGAACATCATTGCAAGAGATTTCTCGTCCGAGATCTTGAAGCCTAGTTCCTTGCAAGACTGCGTAATTAGGTCCAAAGCTCTCTGAGCCTGTCGTTCTAAATTGCCTTTCCCATTCACTACTAGTGCAAGATCATCAGCATAGCTGAGGAGCTGTGTACCACTATGAAAGGGAAGGCTCACAAGTTCCTGCATAAGAATGTTAAACAGGGTAGGACTGAGCACACCTCCTTGTGGCGTACCGTTTTCCAGGGTTTTAAAGGAAGAGTAGTGTCCCTGAAAGCTGACACAGGCCTGCCTGCCCCTAAGGTAGGACTCTATCCAGGCCAGGAGGCGTCTTTTGATTCCCTTCCGAGCTAGTATTGCCAGAATTACTGTGGGGCTGGCTAGCTCAAATGCCTTCTCAAGGTCGAGGTAAACACAGTTAAACAAGATACCCTTGTGTTGCAGTGTCTGACAGATTGAACATTAAAATAGTATAAAATACCGACAGGTTGTGTCTTACCTAACAACCTGAAGAAGCCTACTGTGTAGGCGAAAAATTTCGAAATAAAGATACCTAACTGTTGCATATGTGTCTTACCTAACACCCTCAGTACTTTATTAATATCTCCCTTGTTTATGCCCGTCATACACTTATACACTCATTCTACGCCTCTCTGATGTTGGTGAGGGGCTCTTCATTTAGGGAATTGGATCTGTGCTCCAGTTCCCCGAATTAAGCCTGAATACCTTCCACATCCCCCCCCCCCAGGCGCTGTATAATCCTCCGGGTTTAGCGCTTCCCCTTTGATTATAATAATAATAATAATAATAATCCAGAGAGTGGAGATTTAAGGCTTTAAGTCTGTCTTCATACGGGAGGTTCCTTACACAGTAAATCATTTTAGTCATTCTTCTCTGTATGTTCTCTAATGAGTCTATATCCATCCTGTAGTAAGGGGACCAAAACTGAGCAGCATAATCTAAGTGAGGCCTCACTAGTGATGTATAGAGCTGTAAAATAACTTTTGGACTTCTGTTACTTATACTTCTTGAGATAAATCCAAGTAATCTGTTGGCCTTGTTGCGCACACTAAGGCACTGCTGTCTTGGCTTTAGATTTCTGCTTACCATGACTCCCAAGTCTTTTTCACATTCTGTATGATCAAGCTCTACTTCACCTAGATTATAGCTTCGAGGGTTATTTTCATTACCAAGGGCAAGTACCTTACACTTATCCACATTGAACTTCATCTGCCATTTTTCAGACCAGGACATTAATTTGTCTAAATCCTCCTGGAGTTCATTGATATCCTCCTCAGAGTGAATTATACGGCCTATCTTTGTATCATCAGCAAACTTACTCATGTCACTCGTAATCCCTTCATCAAGGTCATTAATGTAAATTATGAACAAGAGAGGGCCTAAAACTGATCCTTGTGGAACGCCACTAGTGACTAATCCCCATTCAGATTTCACACCATTAATGGCAACTCTCTGCTTTCTATTGGTAAGCCATGCCTCTATCCAAGCTAGAACATTACCTCCTATACCATGAGCTGCCACTTTTTTCAAGAGTCTCCTGTGAGATACTCTATCGAAGGCTTTACTAAAATCCAAATAAACAATATCATATTCCTTATCACTGTCAACTGCCTCAAATGTTCTATTGAAGAACGTCAGCAAGTTTGTCAGGCAGGAACGACCTCTCGTGAATCCATGCTGAGATTCATTTATCAAGTTATGCTCTTCAAGGTGACTTCTAATAATGTCAGCTATAATTGATTCTAATAACTTGCCCACTATAGATGTCAGGCTTATTGGACGGTAATTTGAAGGAGTGGACTTATCCCCTGATTTGAATATAGGAACCACATTAGCCATCTTCCACAACTCTGGCACAACACCGGTAAGGATGGACGCATTAAACACACTCGTTAATGGCTGACTAAGCTCCATCTTGCATTCCTTAAGCACCCTGGACAACAACTCATCTGGTCCCGGGGACTTATTTTGCTTTAGTTTGTCTATTTGTTTAATAACCATGTCCCTCGTGACAGTAATATTAGTTAATTTAAATTCATCAGGAACTAAGTAATCGTTAATTACTGGAATCTCATTTACATCTTCCTGTGTAAAAACTGACCAAAAATAGTTATTCAATAAGGAACACATTTCCAGTTCGTTATCCGTCAGCTGTCCATTCCCAATTTTCAGAGGTCCTACTTTTTCCTTCACCTTCGTCCTATACACTTGAAAGAACCCCTTTGGATTAGTCTTTGATTCACTAGCAACTCTAATTTCATAGTCACGTTTAGCCTTTCTAATCCCCTTTTTTACTTCTCTTTTAAGCTGAACATATTGGTCAGTAAGGTTAACCTCTCCTCTTCTGATGCGCCTATAAATTCCCCTTTTCTCCCCTAATAGATGCTTTAGCCTCCTGTTAACCCATTTGGGATCGTTATTATTAGACCTAATATCTCTCTGGGAAATGTATATACTCTGGGCACTGTGTACATTATTAAGAAAAAAATCATAAAAGCAGATCCCTTCATATTCATAAGTATGATCATCGCCAATAAAATAATTAGCTAGATAACCCCAATCAAGATTAGACAGATGTTCCCTAAGTTCATTATAGTCGGCAGAACGGAAATCAGGGATTTTTACTGTATTATCATTATTCTTGCATTCCCAGTTAATGCTAAAAGTGATGGATTTGTGATCACTTGCGCCAAGCTCTTCAGTGATCTCCAGATTATTTACGAGTGTTTCCTTATTTGACAAAACTAGGTCTAGCAAATTATTACCCCTGGTAGGCTCTGTTACGCTCTGCTTCAGAAAACAGTCCTGAACTGTTTCCATAAAGTCACTGGACTCTAGATTACCTGTCAAAGAATTCCAGTCAATTTGACTAAAGTTAAAGTCCCCTACTATGACTATGTTATTGTGTCTAGAAGCCCTAACAATTTCGTCCCAAAGAAGTCTCCCTCTATCGTGATCCAAGCCTGGAGGTCGGTATATTACACCTAGAATTAGTTTTTCTTGACCCTCTACAAACTCTACCCAAACAGATTCTGTTACTGCTCCATCTATTTTTATACCTGTTTTTATGCAACAATTAATATTTTCTCGAACATATAATGCAACTCCTCCCCCCTTCCCATTACATCTATCCACATTGAACAACTTAAATCCCTGAATATTACTCTCAGCAGTCATATCCCGACTCTTTAAATCATACCACGTTTCAGTTAATGCAATGATATCAAAGTTCCCAGCACATGCTACCAAACGTAGTTCATTAATTTTATTTCTTGCACTTCGACTGTTAGCATAAAATACCATCATATGTTTTTTCTTCTGCACATTTTTCCTATTCATCTTTGTTTTTACACAATTTCTGAAATTATCATTACCCAGAGTTACTCCATGACAGTTACTATTAAGAGTCTTAATATCAGAGCATAAGTCAATGTATCCATACTCATTATTTATCATTTTTAAACCCATACCTCTAACTAATCCTAGTTTAAAGTCCTAACAACTCCCTCAACTGAGTTAGCAAGAAAACCCACACCTGCCCTGGATAAGTGAACCCCATCCCTTGCATACATGTCATTTCGGCCATAGAAGTTGTCCCAGTTGTCAATTAATGGTACTGCATTATCCTTACAGTGTTTATCCAGCCAACAATTAATACCAATTGCTCTGGACAACCATTCATTACCAACACCTCTTCTTGGCAAAATGCCACATATAACAGGGCGCCCCCCCCTTCTTCCTAATTATGTCTATAGCTATCCTGAACTTCCTAACTAAATCCTCCCTTCTACGCCTGCCTACAATGTATCATTGCCTCCAGCACTGAGGCAAATAATAGGATTGATCCCATTACTGGTCATGATGTCAATATATCAACGTATCATAGCCAGGTAACGGTTACCGTTGCCTGGCTAAGATATGTTGGTACCTGATCTCATTGCCTACCCATCCTCATCTCAACATGTCATTCTTCTGATCACCATGCGTCACTCACACCTCACTCTCCGCCTATGTATAATGTCTTTCTACCTCTGTATGTTAGAAGTGATCAAGGTCCCAGGACCGAAACGTTTTCTAATAAATATGTCATAGTGTTTGCTTACGTGTCTTTCTAAACCAACTTGTCGATATTTATTACCAAGGTTTATACAACTCCTAGCACTATCTTGACACTGGAGATGCTGCCTCATGACACCTACACAGTACTCCTAGCACTACTGCTAGTACTGAGGAAGTCACGCTTGTCTGAACGAGTGATAATAAAGTTAATAAAGTCGTGATCCTCAAGAACCGTGTCTCGTACCTTCCACATCACAGCCTCTTACTGAAGCTGGTGACCAGCTCTTGTTACAGGGATTTCAAGCTACCCTTCTCTGCCTCGGATCAAGTCGAGTGACTCCCGTTGACAAGGTCTTGTATAATCCTGACGGGTTTAGCGCTTTCCCATGAAGATAATAATAATTCCACTATTTGCCAGAATACCAGCTTAGAGAAATCTAATAAAGACACTTCTTAACGTCTGGTGGAATTCCTCTTTATATATATATATATATATATATATATATATATATATATATATATATATATATATATATATATATATATACATACATAATATTGCCGAATAGGTTAAACTTGTTATTTTGGCTTAAATAGCAATGCTCTCTTCTTGCCGAATAAGGCAAGCGAAAATTTAAATATGCAATAATTTCGCAAAAATCATTCCGAACCTTACGAAAAAAAAATATTTCATTGTATTTGTTTACTGTTAAATTATTGGAAACTTATCTAAAATATATTTAGTTGGATTAGGCTAAATTAAATTGAGCTTGTTATAATAAGGTTAGGTAAGTTTTCTAAGCTTCTTTTGGTACAAAATTATTAATTTTTTACATTAACATTAATGAAAAAAATATACCTTTAAACGTATAAGAGAAAATTTTAGAAAGGACTTTATTTTAAATAAGTTCTTGCTAACTGACCAGTTTTACCTATTCGGAACGACATATACAAATGAACGCCGTCTGTCTTCCACTATGACTGTGGCATGCAAAGAGTACGTAACCTTTATTCGGCGCATGTACACACCCTCATTGAAAGGCTATCTCCCCCAACCAGCGAACCAGGTGTTAAGGGTTAACGATGGGGCCCCATCGTTCAACCAGTACCCAGGTTCCAGCCAACGACAAGATGGTTTTGGCAATTGCAGAGGTGTTGTGGGTACCACACACCTGTCTGCCCTTGTCATTTCCATTCTAGAGCTGGTTGAAGCACGGTCTGCTCTCTAGTGGCTTCTATTCTGCCTTGCTTACCGTGGAGTGCACTAATACCTATTGTTGTACATAGTGTATATAGTGTACATACTTCTGTTCTTACTTGGTGAAGGGTAATAAAAGTTAAAAGTTTTTCTGCTGTGCATATTTTGCTTCCTTTACACCCAGGATAACAAGTCTTTGGACTCCTGGGTTGTATTAGTGACCTGAAAGAATCCCTTCATAAATGCTGTCTTGCTCACACTCCAACAGCACGTTAAACCATGAAGCCCACGTCTTACTATTCACTCCTATCTAACCTGACTACACATGCCTGCATGATGCTTAAGCCCCCTAGCACTCCAAGCCTCCTTCATCCCTCTCCCTCCTTTCCTTCCTGAGACGACCACTATGACTCCTTCACACTTTCTTATCTGTAGCTTCAGTACTTTCCCTCTTCCTTCCATCACACCTTCCTTCATTACTTCTTTTCCTCTTAATCCAAGCCTTTTGTTCCTTCTCTTTCTTTTGCTCCTTCTCAGTCTTTTCCCCTCACTTCCTTCCCTCTTCTTCCTCTCCTTCTTTCCCTCTTCTCCTATTCCTCCTTCCTTCATCTCATTTTCCCGGTATCTTCCCTTCCTCCTCCTCCTCGGGTGCAGCTAAGCGTGGAGTCATGTAGGGCGAGGAATTATACCATCATCAATTACTTGGTGTAACTTGGACGATGATGAAGTGTGTTACGAGTGGTGGTGGTGGTGGTGGTGGTGGTGAGTAGAGGTGGTGGTGGTCTTGGTGGTAGTCTTGGTAGTGATAGTGGTGGTGGAGGTAGTGGGGGTAGAGAGGGTAGTGATGGTAGTGGTGGTGGTGATCTTGGTGGTAGTCTTGGCAGTGGTAGTGGTGGTGGGGGTTGTGGGGGTAGTGGTGGTAGTGATGGTGGTGGTGGTCTTGGTGGTAGTCTTGGCAGTGGTAGTGGTGGTAGGGGTTGTGGGGGTAGTGGTGGTGGGGGTAGTGGTGGTAGTGATGGTGGTGGTGGTAGTGGCGGTAGTGATGGTAGTGGTGGTGGTGGTCTTGATGGTAGTTTTGGTGGTGCATTCACAAGTTGCTGTCGCAGAAGAATTGGTCAATCAAAAGCTTGATGATGGAGTTATTGCACCTAGCAATTCACCTTGGAATGCGCCCTTGATCCTAGTACCTAAGAAGGATGGTACTTGGCGCCCAGTGATTGACTTTAGGAAGCTAAATGCGAAAACTATTCCAGATCGCTTCCCACTTCCTGTGCTTGGTGATCTTTTACGTAACATCGGAGATAACAAAGTCTTTTCAACCCTGGACTTGTTACAAGGGTTTAGGCAAGTCCCTCTTCACGAGGACAGCCAAGAGCTAACTGCATTCTCCACTCCTACAGGTCATTATCACTTCCTCCGTATGGCCTTTGGATTACGACCCTCCCCTATCACATTCTTAAGGCTCATGACTAATAACTTTAGAGGTCTCATAGGTGTACTTAGACGACGTAATCGTCATGTCTAAAGACGTGGATACACACTTGAAAAGACTTGATGTAGTACTTCGTAAGCTTGAAGAAGCCAATTTAAAGATCAAACTGTCTAAATGTTAATTTCTCAGATCAGAAATCAAGTTTCTTGGTCACGCAGTCACTCCTAGAGGGGTTACGACTGACCAAAGTAAAGTAACTGCAGTACTAAATTTTCCATCTCCCAAAACTGCTGATGCTTGTAAGATCCTTTGTGGGCTTAGCAGGTTTTTATAGATCGTTCATTGCCAATTTTTCTTCCATAGCTGCTCCTCTAACTGAGTTGCTTAAGAAAGAGCATTCCAAACCCTAAAAGAAAAGCTACCATCTGCTCCAATTTTGAAATTTCCAGATTTTTCTAAGCCCTTCTATCTGACAACTGATGCTAGTTCAATTGGCATAGGTGCCGTACTAGCTCAGAAGACTGATGGTAAGTACAATGCAGTTGCATTTGCTAGCCGAGTCTTTATGAAGGCTGAACGTAATTATACAGTAACTGAGCAAGAAGCTTTAGCAATAATATGGTCTTTAAAGCACTTCCGAAACATTATTTATCAGTACCCTGTTCATGTCTTGACAGACCACGCTCCACTGATACCTTTATTCCAGAACAAACAACCTACTGGAAGGTTAGCCAGATGGACCTTGACTATCCAAGAGTTCAATCCTACCTTTGAACACTTACCTGACAAGTCAAATGTAGTTGCAGATGCTTTATCGCAACATGTTAGTATAGTAACTGCAGACCCTCCATTTACTGCTGAGGATGTAAAGAATGCTCAACGAACAGATCCCATGTGGTCTGGTGTGATTCGATAACTGCTCCAGGAAGATCTTATTCTGACTGTGAAGCCACCAGCACCCATCAGTGACTTTGTCATGAACCAAGAATTACTGTATTGAATAGCCGAGTTGGGTACTCCTAGCAGAAGGGTATACCAGTGTATACCATGTGTATCCAACTACTAGCGAACCATGGGAAAGAGTTATGCTAGATTTGTTAACTAATTTCCAATGTTCCCTCCAGGGCAACAAACATCTGTGTGTTATGGTAGACCATTTCACCAGATATTGTGAGTTAGTTCCTATTGCAGATAAGACTGCAGAGACAGTAGCTAAAGTATTTAAAGAACGCGTTATCTGCATGCATACCACCCCTAAGTCCCTAGTAACAGATAATGGAGGTGAATTCTGTAAAGAGATTCTTGAAAATTTATGTACCTTGTACAAGATCTCTAAATCCACCATTGTTCCTCATCATCCAGCCAGCAATGGGTTAGTAGAACGAACCAATAAGAAAATACTTGATGTCTTGAGAGCCACTTTCAGTCCCAACAGTGAAACTTGGGATGAAGTTATACCTGATGTGCAGTGTGCTATAAATTCTACTTAATGTTTCTATAGGTGACACTCCACATTATGCATTGTACAGTATAGATAAACGTTTGCATTATGAGTTGCTATATTCTAACCCGAAACCAAATTACAACCCTGATGATTTCATAGCAACTCGTACCAGCTTAGCTCAAAGCGTCTTTAGAAGAATCCGTGAAACACTTCATAAATCAACAGCAGAATTTACAAGAGTCGCAAACACTCGAGCAAAGCCTATACAAAATCAAAGTAGGTTCGAGAGTTATGCTGACTAACTTTAACAAAATGTCTGCAATGCCTAAGCTTGATCAAAAGTTTGTTGGTCCTTATCGAGTAGTTGAACATATCACTGGCAATAAATATAAGGTTAGAGAAATTAGTACTGGTCAGTATAAAGAATCACATTTAGATCATATGAAGTTAGTATGTGATGATAATGATGTTCCAACCCAGACTATGTGACAGACTCAAGAAATCGTAATGACACGATTGCAAATAAACCATACCCCCGGCCGGGATTGAACCCGCGGTCATAGAGTCTCAAAACTCCAGCCCGTCGCGTTAGCCACTAGACCAGCTAGCCACAATAAGATTCATCCAACTAGGTATATTTCTACACCATAGGAAAGTTAGCACAGGCACCTCTGTGACCACAAATGCAAGTTTTTACAGACGATTCGTCTGTAAAAACTTGCATTTGTGGTCACAGAGGTGCCTGTGCTAACTTTCCTATGGTGTAGAAATATACCTAGTTGGATGAATCTTATTGTGGCTAGCTGGTCTAGTGGCTAACGCGACGGGCTGGAGTTTTGAGACTCTATGACCGCGGGTTCAATCCCGGCCGGGGGTATGGTTTACTATGTGACAGACTCTGACAATCCTCCTGATCCTGTACTCTCTACCTCTAATACTCAGTCAGACGATCAACCTGAATGTCGTTATTCCCTACGTACACGACAGGTATTGAGAAATCCTCAAGTATCATTTGTAACTACCAATTCAGATTTGCCTCAAATACAGCATGAGTTAGCCAGTGCAACAGAGTTTGATCCTCCCAGAGATGACACCCATTCTGCATATGTCAATCTCACCCTAGCAGAGTTGGGGTTAAATGTAAATAACCTGTATAGATGAATAATTACAGTATCAACTTATTAATATTCAAGAATTTTTTTTTGTATTTGTGTTCTCTCCGAATTCTGAGATTTAACAGTCTAGAGATATGAGTGCACCAAGTCTGCCTTTCTGTTAAACACTTCTTTCTTTGTATATATTTCTTCCTCAGAATCCGTAGATCACATGAATACAGATCGATCGATCAAAATTTTTTTTTATCACTTCTATTGTGTAATTCCAACGTTGAGTTTCATTCGATGAGTTGTGCTATATCATACCTTGTAATGCATTACAGTTTCATTACAGTAAGTTTCATTATAGTCAATTACTTAAGCTTCCATTCCAATATTCTACTTATGTATGTTATAATGTTCAACTGTTGTGTACTTTGACATTGTATAGAATCAGCCCAAGCCGTACACCTGCCGTCTCTAGTTTGTATTAGCTGTATGTTGGGATGACATACATTAGCATCGCCAAGCTCTCAGTAGTATCAATTCCTAGTAACCAGTTACCAGTAACCAGTTACCAGTAGTATGACTCACTACCAACCGTCTGTGTGAATCACTTTTATTCACTGTTCAGCTGACCTAGCATGTTTTGAATGCCACTACCCTCCGTGGCACTCAGCAAGCCAGTTCCAGGTAAGACACATATGCAACAGTTAGGTATCTTTATTACGAAACGTTTCGCCTACACAGTAGGCTTCTTCAGTCGAGTACAGAAAAGTTGATAGAAGCAGAAGAGACTTGAAGACGATGTAATCAGTCCATCACAGAAAAGTTGATAGAAGCAGAAGAGACTTGAAGACGATGTAATCAGTCCATCACCCTTAAAGTTTTGAGGTGGTCAGTCCCTCAGTCTGGAGAAGAGCATTGTTCCGAAGTCTGATGGACTGATTACATCGTCTTCAAGTATCTTCTGCTTCTATCAACTTTTCTGTACTCGACTGAAGAAGCCTACTGTGTAGGCGAAACGTTTCGTAATAAAGATACCTAACTGTTGCATGTGTCTTACCTAACAACCTGTCGGTATTTTATACCATTTTAATGTTCAAGCCAGTTGCAGTAGAGACGTTAGGACAGATGGTAGGTCAGTCTTGGTGCTCCACAGATATTCCACCCAATATACTAGAACATCCGACGCGAGTGTTATTACCCAATCCACGTTATCGAACCCCCACATGTTAGTGGTAGTGGAGGTGGTAGTGGATGCTTGTAGTATATTAGAGTCATTCATCTCTTCTCCTGTACATACATTTGTACGTACAGGAGGGGTCCAGACTCAGCTCCTGGCCCCACCTCCATGATCGGTATTGCTGCATTCTGACTTCCAGGGTCTTATTATATAATCTCTTGAAGGTGGGTATTGTGTGTGTATCCAGTACTGCCTCACCCAGGTCACTCGACTTTCCAACAAGCCGGAAACTGAGG
>NC_091292.1:92132814-92150314 GCF_038502225.1 Cherax quadricarinatus
CAGGTGTAGACAGGAAGAAGACCCAACGGGACTCCAGGTGTAGACAGGAAGAAGACCCAACGGGACTCCAGGTGTAGATAGGAAGAAGACCCAACGGGACTCCAGGTGTAGATAGGAAGAAGACCCAACGGGACTCCAGGTGTAGATAGGAAGAAGACCCAACGGGACTCCAGGTGTAGACAGGAAGAAGACCCAACGGGACTCCAGGTGTAGACAGGAAGAAGACCCAACGGGACTCCAGGTGTAGACAGGAAGAAGACCCAACGGGACTCCAGGTGTAGACAGGAAGAAGACCCAACGGGACTCCAGATGTAGATAGGAAGAAGACCCAACGGGACTCCAGGTGTAGATAGGAAGAAGACCCAACGGGACTCCAGGTGTAGATAGGAAGAAGACCCAACGGGACTCCAGGTGTAGATAGGAAGAAGACCCAACGGGACTCCAGGTGTAGATAGGAAGAAGACCCAACGGGACTCCAGGTGTAGACAGGAAGAAGACCCAACGGGACTCCAGGTGTAGATAGGAAGAAGACCCAACGGGACTCCAGGTGTAGATAGGAAGAAGACCCAACGGGACTCCAGGTGTAGATAGGAAGAAGACCCAACGGGACTCCAGGTGTAGATAGGAAGAAGACCCAACGGGACTCCAGGTGTAGATAGGAAGAAGACCCAACGGGACTCCAGGTGTAGATAGGAAGAAGACCCAACGGGACTCCAGGTGTAGATAGGAAGAAGACCCAACGGGACTCCAGGTGTAGACAGGAAGAAGACCCAACGGGACTCCAGGTGTAGACAGGAAGAAGACCCAACGGGACTCCAGGTGTAGACAGGAAGAAGACCCAACGGGACTCCAGGTGTAGACAGGAAGAAGACCCAACGGGACTCCAGGTGTAGACAGGAAGAAGACCCAACGGGACTCCAGGTGTAGATAGGAAGAAGACCCAACGGGACTCCAGGTGTAGACAGGAAGAAGACCCAACGGGACTCCAGGTGTAGACAGGAAGAAGACCCAACGGGACTCCAGGTGTAGATAGGAAGAAGACCCAACGGGACTCCAGGTGTAGATAGGAAGAAGACCCAACGGGACTCCAGGTGTAGATAGGAAGAAGACCCAACGGGACTCCAGGTGTAGATAGGAAGAAGACCCAACGGGACTCCAGGTGTAGATAGGAAGAAGACCCAACGGGACTCCAGGTGTAGACAGGAAGAAGACCCAACGGGACTCCAGGTGTAGACAGGAAGAAGACCCAACGGGACTCCAGGTGTAGACAGGAAGAAGACCCAACGGGACTCCAGGTGTAGACAGGAAGAAGACCCAACGGGACTCCAGGTGTAGACAGGAAGAAGACCCAACGGGACTCCAGGTGTAGACAGGAAGAAGACCCAACGGGACTCCAGGTGTAGACAGGAAGAAGACCCAACGGGACTCCAGGTGTAGACAGGAAGAAGACCCAACGGGACTCCAGGTGTAGACAGGAAGAAGACCCAACGGGACTCCAGGTGTAGACAGGAAGAAGACCCAACGGGACTCCAGGTGTAGACAGGAAGAAGACCCAACGGGACTCCAGGTGTAGACAGGAAGAAGACCCAACGGGACTCCAGGTGTAGACAGGAAGAAGACCCAACGGGACTCCAGGTGTAGACAGGAAGAAGACCCAACGGGACTCCAGGTGTAGACAGGAAGAAGACCCAACGGGACTCCAGGTGTAGACAGGAAGAAGACCCAACGGGACTCCAGGTGTAGACAGGAAGAAGACCCAACGGGACTCCAGGTGTAGACAGGAAGAAGACCCAACGGGACTCCAGGTGTAGATAGGAAGAAGACCCAACGGGACTCCAGGTGTAGATAGGAAGAAGACCCAACGGGACTCCAGGTGTAGACAGGAAGAAGACCCAACGGGACTCCAGGTGTAGACAGGAAGAAGACCCAACGGGACTCCAGGTGTAGATAGGAAGAAGACCCAACGGGACTCCAGGTGTAGATAGGAAGAAGACCCAACGGGACTCCAGGTGTAGACAGGAAGAAGACCCAACGGGACTCCAGGTGTAGACAGGAAGAAGACCCAACGGGACTCCAGGTGTAGATAGGAAGAAGACCCAACGGGACTCCAGGTGTAGACAGGAAGAAGACCCAACGGGACTCCAGGTGTAGATAGGAAGAAGACCCAACGGGACTCCAGGTGTAGATAGGAAGAAGACCCAACAGGACTCCAGGTGTAGACAGGAAGAAGATCCAACAGGACTCCAGGTGTAGATAGGAAGAAGACCCAACGGGACTCCAGGTGTAGATAGGAAGAAGACCCAACAGGACTCCAGGTGTAGATAGGAAGAAAACCCAACAGGACTCCAGGTGTAGACAGGAAGACTCAACAGGACTCCAGGTGTAGACAGGAAGAAGAAGACCCAACAGGACTCCAGGTGTAGACAGGAAGACTCAACAGGACTCCAGGTGTAGACAGGAAGACTCAACAGGACTCCAGGTGTAGACAGGAAGAAGAAGACCCAACAGGACTCCAGGTGTAGACAGGAAGACTCAACAGGACTCCAGGTGTAGACAGGAAGAAGAAGACCCAACAGGACTCCAGGTGTAGACAGGAAGACTCAACAGGACTCCAGGTGTAGACAGGAAGAAGACCCAACAGGACTCCAGGTGTAGACAGGAAGAAGCTGACCCAACAGGACTCCAGGTGTAAACAGAATGGTGTTAGATCAACCGGGAACAAACCAATACTAGGCATATATAACCCTGTCCAGAGTCCATGTTACAAAGTAAACAACGAGCGTAGTGATATCAACGCTTCCAAGATCCCTGATCATGCCAGGGCAATGTACATCGCTTTAAACACTTTCAGCCTCTCTATATTCACACATGATGTAAACACAGGGTGATTTTCGTTAACCTAACCCAGAATATCGACTATTTTTTTTTTTTGTAGACGCTGAGATGGTGTGAAATAAACGTAGAACAACGCGTTTTAAAACGCACGACTTATCCGACGTCCAGGCGTCTGGTGAGGCAAGTACGTCTAACCTGCTATCCTGACCTGACGTTACCGGGAAGATGAGAGTTACCCGGTACTAGGGTGTTACAGGGTAGCTGTGTGTTCCACACACACACACACACACACACTGTGAACTGGGACTGGAGTTCCCAGTACTACTCGCGTGGGCCAGCGATCAATGTTTCAGGGGAGTGGGATGCAGTTCCCGGTATCAGTGACCAGTTCATGTAACTGTTACACTGATGAGGTTACAAAGGCTGAGTAACCCACACAAGTGACGAACAAACTGGTCGAATTTAAGCCAGGTTAGGTCAGATTATGTTAGGTCAAGTTAGGTTAGGTTAGGACAGGTCAGGTTAAGTTAGTACAGATTAGGTTAGATTAGGTTACGTTAGATCAGGTTAGGTTAGGTTACGTTACGTTACATAACGTTAGATTAGGTTATGTTACGTTACGTTACATTACGCTAGATTAGGTTATGCTACGTTACGTTACATTACGTAAGATTAGGTTAGGTTAGCTTACGTTACGTTACATTACGTTAGATTAGGTTAGGTTACGTTACGTTACATTACGTTAGATTAGGTTACGTTACGTTACGTTACGTAAGATTAGGTTAGGTTAGCTTACGTTACGTTACATTACGTTAGAATAGGTTAGGTTACGTTACGTTACATTACGTTAGATTATGTTAGGTTAGGTTAGGTTAGGTTAGGCTAGGTTAGGTTAGGTTAGGTTAGGTTAGGTTAGGTTAGGTTAGGTTAGGCTAGGTTAGGTTAGGTTAGGTTAGGCTAGGTTAGGTTAGGTTAGGTTAGGTTAGGTTAGGTTAGGCTAGGTTAGGTTAGGTTAGGTTAGGTTAGGTTAGGCTAGGTTAGGTTAGGTTAGGTTAGGTTAGGTTAGGTTAGGTTAGGCTAAGTTAGGTTAGGTTAGGTTAGGCTAGGTTAGGTTAGGTTAGGTTAGGTTAGGTTAGGCTAGGTTAGGTTAGGTTAGGTTAGGTTAGGTTAGGTTAGGTTAGGTTAGGTTAGGTTAGGTTAGGCTAGGTTAGGTTAGGTTAGGTTAGGTTAGGTTAGGTTAGGTTGGGTCGGTTAGGTTAGGTTCGGTTAGGTTAGGTTAGGTTAGGCTAGGTTAGGTTAGGTTAGGTTAGGTTAGGTTAGGTTAGGCTAGGTTAGGTTAGGTTAGGTTAGGTTAGGTTAGGTTACGTTAGGTTAGGTTAGGTTAGGTTAGGTTAGGTTAGTACACTTCAAGTTACTGAAGTCTTCTTTAATAAGCGTACCTAAGTTCATTACTGCTTCTTCGTGGTCTCTTAGAAGCCCATATATGCGCTGTATCCCATGTCTATACTGTATCGTGTATATATATATATATATATACTGCGTGGCAACCCTTGCATAACAGATACTTGTGTTGGGTTCGCTGTATTCCAACACTGGATCCACAATATTTCAAGTTGATAATTTACTGAGTATAACCACTGAAGATAATCAAATACGTGTATCTCTGTATACACAAAAGAGGCGTGTATATCTAGGCGTATATATATACATGTGTGTGTGTGTGTGTGTGTGTGTGTGTGTGTTATTGTTTATATACCTGAAGGTGTACAAACACCTTCTGGTGTATATACACTATGAGGTGTGTACTTTATATACACAGACAGGTACATATTAGTGTATATATACAGAGGTTTCATTTCAATCCCTGTCACTAGTAAGTATCCTTGGCAGGTGGTGTTCAGGTGGTGTTCAGGTGGTGTACAGGTGGTGTACAGGTGACCAACCAACCAACCAACCTGCCAACCTGCCAACCAACCAACCAACCAACCAACAATCAACCAACCAACCAACCAACCTGCCAACCTGCCAACCAACCAACCAACCAACCAACAACCAACCAACCAACCAACCAACCAACCAACCAACCAACCAACAACCAACCAATCAACTAACCAACAACCAACCAACCAACAACCAACCAACCAACCAACCAACCAACCAACCAACAACCAACCAACCAACCAACCAACCAACCAACCAACAACAAACCAAGCAACCAACCAATCAACCAACCAATAACCAACCAACCAACCAACCAACCAATCAACCAACCAACCAACCAACCAACCTGCCAACCAACCAACCTGCCAACCAACCAACCTGCCAACCAACCAACCAACCAACCAACCAACAACCAACCAACCAACCAACAACCAACCAACCAACCAACCAATCAACCAACCAATAACCAACCAACCAACCAACCAACCAATCAACCAACCAACCAACCAACCAACCTCCCAACCAACCTACCCTCCCTCTATGAATCACCCAGGTTACTGGTTGTATCTGTCGTCTTGACTGAGCACACATGCCAATACATACGCAGCTTCAGCACTGTGACCTACAATGTGATGTACATTGTGACCTACAATGTGACCTACAGTGTGACAGCACACATGGTGGGTAATTTTAAACCTACGGTAGATAGGTGAGTGGTAATGTGTGGGTGGGAGTTCCCCCCCCTCTCTCTCTCTCTCTCTCTGGCATAGGCCAGTAGGCCTGCTGTGCTCTTCAAGGGTTCTATTATTGAACCTATGAAGAGCACAGCGATAGGCCTACTGGCTCACTGTAGTTAAGTCCTTCTCACACTCAGCTCACTCCTCTTATTTGTCTACCATGCTACTCTGGATGCAAACACTGGGGCCAGGGGCTGTGACTCGACCCCTGCAACCACATATAGGTCAGCACACAGTAACATGACACAATTCTTTTATTATCCTCTCTTAAAGGTCTGGTTTTTATGGTATTGTAAATGTGTTTATCTTAAAGTGTGTGTGTGTGTGTGTGTGTGTGTGTGTGTGTGTGTGTGTGTGTGTGTGTGTGTGTGTGTGTGTGTGTGTGTGTGTGTGTGTGTGTGTGTGTGTGTGTGTACTCACCTATTTGTACTCAGCTATTTGTGGTTGCAGGGGTCGAGTCCTAGCTCCTGGCCCCGCCTCTTCGCTGATTGCTACTAGGTCCTCTCTCTCCCTGCCCCATGAGCTTTATCATACCTCGCCTTAAAACTATGTATGGTTCCCGCCTCCACTACGTCACTTTCTAGGCTATTCCACGGCCTGACTACTCTATGACCGAAGAAATACTTCCTAACATCCCTTTGATTCATCTGAGTCTTCAACTTCCAATTGTGACCTCTTGTGTCTGTGTCCCTTCTCTGGAATATCCCGTCTTTGTCCACCTTGTCTATTCCGCGCAGTATTTTATATGTCATTATCATGTCTCCCCTGACCCTCCTGTCCTCCAGTGTCGTCAGGCCGATTTCCCTCAACCTTTCTTCGTAGGACAATCCCCGTAGCTCTGGGACTAGTCTTGTTGCAAACCTTTGCACTTTCTCTAATTTCTTGACGTGCTTGACTAGGTGTGGATTCCAAACTGGTGCTGCATACTCCAGTATGGGCCTGACGTAGATGGTGTACAGAGTCTTAAACGAATCCTTACTGAGGTATCGGAACGCTATCCGTAGGTTTGCCAGGCGCCCGTATGCTGCAGCAGTTATCTGATTGATGTGCGCCTCAGGTGTTATACTCACCCCCAGATCTTTTTCCTTGAGTGAGGTTTGCAGACTTTGGCCATCTAAACTATATTGTGTCTGCGGTCTTCTTTGCCCTTCCCCAATCTTCATGACTTTGCATTTGGCAGGGTTAAACTCAAGGAGCCAGTTGCTGGACCAGGCTTGTAGCATGTCCAGGTCTCTTTGTAGTCTTGCCTGATCCTCATCCGATTTGATTCTTCTCATTAACTTCACATCATCTGCAAACAAGGACACTTCTGAGTCTATCCCTTCCGTTATGTCGTGTGTGTGTGTGTGTGTGTGTGTGTGTGTGTGTGTGTGTGTGTGTGTGTGTGCGTGTGTGTACTCATCTATATGTACTCACCAATATGTGGTTGCAGGGGTCGATTCATAGTTCCTGACCCCGCTTCTTCACTGGTTGATACTCATTCACTCTTTTCCTGCTCCATGAGCTTTATCATACCTCTTCTTAAAGCTATGTATGGAACTTGTTTCCACTACTTCACTCAGCAGATTATTCCACTTCCCGACACCTCTAAGGTTAAAGAAATACTTTCTAACATCCCTATGACTCATCTGGGTTTTCAGTTTTCAATTGTGGCCCCTTGTTCCTGTGTCCCATCTCTGAAACATTCGAGCCCTGTCCACCTTGTCAATTCCTCTCAGTATTTTATACGTTGTTATCATGTCCCCCCCCCTATCCCTCTTATCTTCAATAGACATTCCCCTCAGTTGCGTGTTGCAAATTTTTGCATTTTCTCCAATTTCGTGATGTGTTTGACAAGGTAAGGGTTCCATGCTGGTGCTGCATACTCCAGTGTAGGCCTGATGTACACGGTGCACAATGTCGTGAATGACTCCTTACTCAGATGTCTAAACGCTAATCTCAGATTTGCCAATTGCCCATATGCTGCAGCAGTTATTTGACTGATGTGTGCCTACGGAGACATGTTCGTTATAATGCTTACCCCAAGATCCTTTTCTTTAATTGACGCTTGCAGCCTTTGATTCCCTAACCTGTAAGCCGTGTGTGGTCTTCTGTGTCCTTCCCCAATCTTCATGACCCTACACTTACTGGGGTTAAACTCCAGGAGCCATTTGTCGGACCAGACTCGTAGTTTGTCCAGATCCCCTTGTAATCTTAACTGATCCTCGCCCACTTGTATTCTCCTCATCAGTTTCACATCATCAGCGAACAGTGACACTTCTGAATCTATTCCTTCCACCATGTCATTCACGTATACAAGAAACAGCATCGGACCTAGGACTGACCCTTGTGGAACCCCACTCGACACATGCGCTCACTCCTACATTTTATCACGTACCAACACTCTTTGTTTCCTTCCTGTCAGGTATTCCCTGAACCATTGCAGTACTTTCCCTATTATTCTGAATATTCCTCTAATTTTTGCACCAGTCTCTTGTGTGATATTGTGTCAAAAGCCTTCCTGCAGTCTAAAAAGATGCAATCTACCCATCCCTCTCTCTCCTGTCTTACTTCTGTTACCTTATTGTAGGACTCGAATAGATTTGTGACACAGGATTTCCCATCTCTGAAGCCGTGCTGACTATCATGTATGAGCCCAATTTTTTCAATGTCTTCAACCGCTCTTTTCCCTGATAATCTTTTCCATGACTTTACACACTATACAAGTCAGTGACACTGGTCTGTAGTTTAATGCTGCCTGTCTGTCCCCTTTCTTAAAAATCGGAACTACATGTGCTGTCTTCCACGCCTCAGGCAACTGCCCAGTTTCGATAGATTAACTGAAGATTTCGCGCGCGCGTGTGTGTGTGTGTGTGTTTCTGTGTGTACTCACCTATTTGTGTTTGCAGGCGTCGATCCATAGCTCCTGGCCCCACCTCTTCTCTTATCACTTCTAGGTCCTCTTCCTGCTCCATGAGCTTTATCATACCTCGTTTTGAAACTATGTATGGTTCCTGCCTCCACTACATTACTTGCCAGACTATTCCACTTCTGACAACTCTATGACTAAAGAAATACTTCCTAACATCTGTGTGTGTGTGTGTGTGTGTGTGTGTGTGTGTGTGTGTGTGTGTGTGTGTGTGTGTGTGTGTGTGATACAAAAACACACAAGTACACGGGACGGGGTTGACAGTAGACCGAGGGAGAGTGGGGGAAGAGGGGGGGGGTGAAGTGGATGGGGGAACGGGAAGGGGGAACTCAAGAGGGGGAGGGGGAACCAAGTATGCTTGTCTTCAACATCAAGTATGTGTATGTATCGAAATTCCTCCTCCCCCTCCTCTCCGCCCCTCCAAACAACCCCTCCTCTCCGCCCCTCCAAACAACCCCTCATATCCGCCCCTCCAAACACCCCCTCCTCTCCGCCCCTCCAAACAACCCCTCCTCTCCGCCCCTCCAAACAACCCCTCCTCTCCGCCCCTCCAAACAACCCCTCCTCTCCGCCCCTCCAAACAACCCCTCCACTCCGCCCCTCCAAACAACCCCTCCTCTCCGCCCCTCCAAACAACCCCTCCTCTCCGTCCCTCCAAACAACCCCTCCTCTCCGCCCCTCCAAACAACCCCTCCTCTCCGCCCCTCCAAACAACCCCTCATCTCCCTACCCACCAAACAACCCCTCCTCTCCGCCCCTCCAAACAACCCCTCCTCTCCGCCCCTCCAAACAACCCCTCCTCTCCGCCCCTCCAAACAACCCCTCCTCTCCGCCCCTCCAAACAACCCCTCCTCTCCCTACCCTCCAAACAACCCCTCCTCTCCGCCCCTCCAAACAACCCCTCCTCTCCGCCCCTCCAAACAACCCCTCTTCTCCCTACCCTCCAAACAACCCCTCCTCTCCGCCCCTCCAAACAACCCCTCCTCTCCGCCCCTCCAAACAACCCCTCCTCTCCCGACCCTCCAAACACCCCCTCCTCTCCGCCCCTCCAAACAACCCCTCCTCTCCGCCCCTCCAAACAACCCCTCCTCTCCGCCCCTCCAAACAACCCCTCCTCTCCCTACCCTCCAAACAACCCCTCCTCTCCGCCCCTCCAAACAACCCCTCCTCTCCGCCCCTCCAAACAACCCCTCTTCTCCCTACCCTCCAAACAACCCCTCCTCTCCGCCCCTCCAAACAACCCCTCCTCTCCGCCCCTCCAAACAACCCCTCTTCTCCCTACCCTCCAAACAACCCCTCCTCTCCGCCCCTCCAAACAACCCCTCCTCTACGCCCCTCCAAACAACCCCTCCTCTCCGCCCCTCCAAACAACCCCTCCTCTCCGCCCCTCCAAACAACCCCTCCTCTCCGCCCCTCCAAACAACCCCTCCTCTCCGCCCCACCAAACAACCCCACCACTCCCCCCCGCCAAACAACCCCTCCTCTCCCTACCCTCCAAACAACCCCTCCTCTCCGCCCCTCCAAACAACCCCTCCTCTCCGCCCCTCCAAACAACCCCTCTTCTCCCTACCCTCCAAACAACCCCACCTCTCCGCCCCTCCAAACAACCCCTCCTCTCCGCCCCGCCCAACAACCCCTCTTCTCCCTACCCTCCAAACAACCCCTCCTCTCCGCCCCTCCAAACAACCCCACCTCTCCGCCCCTCCAAACAACCCCTCCTCTCCGCCCCTCCAAACAACCCCTCCTCTCCGCCCCTCCAAACAACCCCTCCTCTCCGCCCCTCCAAACAACCCCTCCTATCTGCCCCTCCAAACAACCCCTCCTATCTGCCCCTCCTCTCCGCCCCTCCAAACAACCCCTCCTCTCCCTACCCTCCAAACAACCCCTCCTCTCCGCCCCTCCAAACAACCCCTCCTCTCCGCCCCTCCAAACAACCCCTCCTCTCCGCCCCTCCAAACAACCCCTCCTCTCCGCCCCTCCAAACAACCCCTCCTCTCCCTACCCTCCAAACAACCCCTCCTCTCCGCCCGTCCAAACAACCCCTCCTCTCCGCCCCTCCAAACAACCCCTCCTCTCTGCCCCTCCAAACAACCCCTCCTCTCCGCCCCTCCAAACAACCCCTCCTCTCCCTACCCTCCAAACAACCCCTCCTCACCGCCCCTCCAAATAACCCCTCCTCTCCCTACTCTCCAAACAACCCCTCCTCTCCCTACCCTCCAAATAACCCCTCCTCTCCGCCCCTCCAAACAACCCCTCTTCTCCCTACCCTCCAAACGAACCCCTCCTCTCCGCCCCTCCAAACAACCCCTCCTCCCCCTAACCTCCAAACAATCCCACCTCTCCGCCCCTCCAAACAACCCCTTCACTCTCTCCCCTCCAAACAACCCTTTCTCTCCCTGCCCTTCAAACAGCCCCTCCTCTCCCTACCCTCCAAACAACCCCTCCTCTCCCTACCCTCCAAACAACCCCTCCTCTCCGCCCCTCCAAACAACCCCTCCTCTCCGCCCCTCCAAACACCCCCTCCTCTCCGCCCCTCCAAACAACCCCTCCTCTCCGCCCCTCCAAACAACCCTTTCTCTCCCTGCCCTTCAAACAACCCCTCCTCTCCGCCCCTCCAAACCCCTCCTCTCCGCCCCTCCAAACAACCCCACCGCTCTGCCCCTCCAAACAACCCCTCCTCTCCGCCCCTCCAAACAACCCCTCCTCTCCCTACCCTCCAAACAACCCCTCCTCTCCCTACCCTCCAAATAACCCCTCCTCTCCGCCCCTCCAAACAACCCCTCCTCCCCCTAACCTCCAAACAATCCCACCTCTCAGCCCCTCCAAACAACCCCTTCACTCTCTACCCTCCAAACAACCCTTTCTCTCTGCCCCTCCAAACAACCCCTCCTCTCCGCCCCTCCAAACAACCCCTCCTCTCCCTACCCTCCAAACAACCCCTCCTCTCCCTACCCTCCAAATAACCCCTCCTCTCCGCCCCTCCAAACAACCCCTCCTCCCCCTAACCTCCAAACAATCCCACCTCTCAGCCCCTCCAAACAACCCCTTCACTCTCTACCCTCCAAACAACCCTTTCTCTCCCTGCCCTTCAAACAGCCCCTCCTCTCCCTACCCTCCAAACAACCCCTCCTCTCCCTACCCTCCAAACAACCCCTCCTCTCCCTACCCTCCAAACAACCCCTCCTCTCCCTACCCTCCAAACAACCCCTCCTCTCCCTACCCTCCAAACAACCCCTCCTCTCCCTACCCTCCAAACAACCCCTCCTCTCCATACCCTCCAAACAACCCCACCTCTCCCTACCCTCCAAACAACCCCTCCTCTCCCTACCCTCCAAACAACCCCTCCTCTTCCTACCCTCCAAACAACCCCCTCCTCTCCCTACCCTCCAAACAACCCCTCCTCTCCCTACCCTCCAAACAACCTCTCCTCTTCCTACCCTCCAAACAACCCCCTCCTACTTACGTGGAGTCTACCAGGATGGTGTTTCGGGGATCAACGCCCCCGCGGCTCGGTCCATGACCAGTCCTCATCGTGGATCAGGGCCTGATCAACCAGGTTGTTACTGCAGGCCACACGCAATCGAACGTACGAACCACAGCCTGGCTGGTCAGGTACTGACTTTAGGTGCCTGTCCGGTTAACTCTTGAAGACAGATAGGAGTCTATTGGTAATCCCCCCTTGTGTGTGATGGAAGGCTGTTGAACAGCCTTGGGCCCCTGACACTTATTATATTTTCTCTCTGTATTCACGGCGACCTTGATTATCAGTGGGGGGACGTTGCACCGTCTGTCGAGTCTTTTTCTGTGTGCAGATTTAGGACCAGTCCTTTTAGGATAAAGATGTATCTTTGTCGCCTGCGCTTCAAGGAATGCAGGTCAAGGGCCTTCAAACGTTCCCAGTAAGTGAGGTGCATCACTGAACGTAACCGTCTAGTGAAGGTCCGATGTACATTCTCCAGATCTGCAATTTCGCTTGTCTTGAAAGGGGCCGTTAGTGTACAACAGTATTTCAGCCTAGAGAGAAGAAGTGACTTAAAGAGGATCATAACTGACTTGGCTTGCCTTGTTTTGAAGGTTCTCATTATCCATCCTATCATTATCAGCTGTGATAACTACACTGTTGTGATCCTTGAAGGTGAGATCCTCTGACATTATCACTCCTAAGCCCTTATCCCTACCCTCCAAACACACCCGTCACCGCCCACACCTGCCTCCGCCCACACCTGCCTCCGCCCACACCTGACTCCGCCCACACTAGGAGCCAAGAGCTATGAATCGACCCGTGCAACCACAATTAGGTGAGTATACCTGCCTCCGCCAGCGGTGGTTTTGGTCCCTGACGCTAGTAAAGGATATGTTAAGTAACAGGACACAAGTGCAACTAATGGGACATTTTTCTGTGGCAACGTTTCGCTCTCCAGGAACTTTGTCAAGCTGTTACAAACAGTACAGTACTCCACACTTCTGGTCATGGCAGGTGTCATAGAGTACACTTCAGTGTGTCTGTTACTCTGGACTCTGCCCATCAGGGTGCCAGCAGGTGCTCCTCTCAGGACCTGTTACCCGACTTAAACAAATGCTTCAGCTTCTCCCCAGACGAACACAGGTCAATAAGACACACCTGCAGCCCTTCTTTTGTAACTTTCAAGGTGTACGTACTTGTGTACACGCATGTACTTGTCTAAGTACTGGAGTGCCATCATGGTCGCCTACGGACACTATGTCCGTTGATCATGACGCGATAGCTTAACACTTGTGCTCGTTGTTTGCAGTTATCGTTGATTCAGAACACTGCACCAACTGATCACCTTGAGTGCACATCTCGTGCACTCACAGTCAACACTGTGCACCTCCCACCCACCTGGCTACACTAGCGTCGGTCGGGTTCAAACCTCAGGTGAAGCAACACTGACTCGGTCCCATAACAATGTGTCCTCTTGTGCAATAACACGTGTGCAACACTTGCGATTCTTTAATTTCTTAGAAATAACAAGTGTTTCACAAGTGTTCCACAAGTGTTTCACAAACGTTCCACAAGTGTTTCACAAGTGTTCCACAAGTGTTTCACAAGTGTTTCACAAATGTTTCACAAGTGTTTCACAAGTGTTTCACAAGTGTTCCACAAGTGTTTCAAAAGTGTTCCACAAGTGTTTCACAAGTGTTTCAAAAGTGTTCCACAAGTGTTTCACAAGTGTTTCACAAGTGTTTCATAAGTGTTCCACAAGTGTTCCACTAGTGTTTCACAAGTGTTTCACAAGTGTTTCACAAGTGTTTC
The DNA here is from genome assembly GCF_038502225.1 of Cherax quadricarinatus. NCBI lineage: Eukaryota > Metazoa > Arthropoda > Malacostraca > Decapoda > Parastacidae > Cherax > Cherax quadricarinatus. The sequence goes on from NC_091292.1 coordinate 92,146,511, forward strand.
AAAAGTGTTCCACAAGTGTTTCACAAGTGTTTCACAAGTGTTTCACAAGTGTTCCACAAGTGTTTCACAAGTGTTTCACAAGTGTTCCACAAGTGTTCCACAAATGTTTCACAAGTGTTTCACAAGTGTTCCACAAGTGTTCCACAAATGTTTCAAAAGTGTTCCACAAGTGTTTCACAAGTGTTTCACAAGTGTCTCACAAGTGTTCCACAAGTGTTTCACAAGTGTTCCACAAGTGTTCCACAAGTGTTTCACAAGTGTTCCACAAGTGTTTCACAAGTGTTTCACAAGTGTTTCACAAGTGTTCCACAAGTGTTTCACAAGTGTTCCACAAGTGTTTCACAAGTGCTCCACAAGTGTTCCACAAGTGTTTCATTCTTCAACTTGTCGGTTTTTGTATACCATTTATCCCACTATGGCAACTATCTGTACCATGAACCACCATTTATCATACTATGGCAACTATCTGTACCATGAACCACCATTTATCACACTATGGCAACTATCTGTACCATGAACCACCATTTATCACACTATGGCAACTATCTGTACCATGAATCACCATTTATCACACTATGGCAACTATCTGTATCATGAACCACTATTTATCATACTATGGCAACTATCTGTACCATGAACCACCATTTATCCCACTATGGCAACTATCTGTACCATGAACCACCATTTATCCCACTATGGCAACTATCTGTACCATGAACCACCATTTATCATACTATGGCAACTGTCTGTACCATGAACCACCATTTATCACACTATGGCAACTACCTGTACCATGAACCACCATTTATCATACTATGGCAACTATCTATACCATGAACCACCATTTATCCCACTATGGCAACTACCTGTACCATGAACCACCATTTATCATACTATGGCAACTATCTGTACCATGAACCACCATTTATCCCACTATGGCAACTATCTGTACCATGAACCACCATTTATCATACTATGGCAACTGTCTGTACCATGAACCACCATTTATCCCACTATGGCAACTATCTGTACCATGAACCAACATTTATCATACTATGGCAACTATCTGTACCATGAACCACCATTTATTCCACTATGGCAACTATCTGTACTATGAACCAACATTTATCATACTATGGCAACTATCTGTACCATGAACCACCATTTATCCCACTATGGCAACTATCTGTACCATGAACCACCATTTATCCCACTATGGCAACTATCTGTACCATGAACCAACATTTATCATACTATGGCAACTATCTGTACCATGAACCACCATTTATTCCACTATGGCAACTATCTGTACCATGAACCACCATTTATCCCACTATGGCAACTATCTGTACCATGAACCACCATTTATCACAATATGGCAACTATCTGTACCATGAACCACCATTTATCACACTATGGCAACTATCTGTACCATGAACCACCATTTATCACACTATGGCAACTATCTGTACCATGAACCACCATTTATCACACTATGGCAACTATCTGTACCATGAACCACCATTTATCATACTATGGCAACTATCTGTACCATGAACCACCATTTATCACACTATGGCAACTATCTGTACCATGAACCATCATTTATCACACTATGGCAGCTATCTGTACCATGAATCACCATTTATCCCACTATGGCAACTATCTGTACCATGAACCACCATTTATCCCACTATGGCAACTATCTGCACCATGAACCACCATTTATCACAATATGTCAACTATCTGTACCATGAACCACCAGTTATCATACTATGGCAACTATCTGTACCATGAACCACCATTTATCCCACTATGGCAACTATCTGTACCATGAACCACCATTTATCCCACTATGGCAACTATCTCCACCATGAACCACCATTTATCCCACTATGGCAACTATCTGTACCATGAACCACCATTTATCACAATATGGCAACTATCTGTACCATAAACCACCATTTATCCCACTGGCAACTATCTGTACCATGAACCACCATTTATCATACTATGGCAACTATCTGTACCATGAACCACCATTTATGCCACTATGGCAACTATCTGTACCATGAACCACCATTTATGCCACTATGGCAACTATCTGTACCATGAACCACCATTTATGCCACTATGGCAACTATCTGTACCATGAACCATCATTTATCCCACTATGGCAACTATCTGTACCATGAACCACTATTTATCACACTATGGCAACTATCTGTACCATGAACCACCATTTATCCCACTATGGCAACTATCTGTACCATGAACCACCATTTATCCCACTATGGATATCTGTACCATGAATCACCATTTATCATACTATGGCAACTATCTGTACCATGAACCACCATTTATCCCACTATGGCAATTATCTGTACCATGAACCACCATTTATCACACTATGGCAACTATCTGTACCATGAACCACCATTTATCCTACTATGGCAACTATCTGTACCATGAACCACCATTTATCCCACTATGGATATCTGTACCATGAATCACCATTTACCATACTATGGCAACTATCTGTACCATGAACCACCATTTATCCCACTATGGCAACTATCTGTACCATGAACCACCATTTATCATACTATGGCAACTATCTGTACCATGAACCACCATTTATCCCACTATGGCAACTATCTGTACCATGAACCACCATTTATCACAATATGGCAACTATCTGTACCATGAACCACCATTTATCACACTATGGCAACTATCTGTACCATGAACCACCATTTATCCCACTATGGCAACTATCTGCACCATGAACCACCATTTATCACAATATGGCAACTATCTGTACCATGAACCACCATTTATCACACTATGACAACTATCTGTACCATGAACCACCATTTATCCCACTATGGCAACTATCTGTACCATGAACCACCATTTATCATACTATGGCAACTATCTGTACCATGAACCACCATTTATCCCACTATGGCAACTATCTGTACCATGAACCACCATTTATCCCACTATGGCAACTATCTGTACCATGAACCACCATTTATCCCACTATGGCAACTATCTGTACCATGAACCACCATTTATCCCACTATGGCAACTATCTGTATCATGAACCACCATTTATCACAATATGGCAACTATCTGTACCATGAACCACCATTTATCCCACTATGGCAACTATCTGTACCATGAACCACCATTTATCCCACTATGGCAACTATCTGTACCATGAACCACCATTTATCCCACTATGGCAACTATCTGTATCATGAACCACCATTTATCACAATATGGCAACTATCTGTACCATGAACCACCATTTATCCCACTATGGCAACTATCTGTACCATGAACCACCATTTATCCCACTATGGCAACTATCTGTATCATGAACCACCATTTATCCCACTATGGCAACTATCTGTATCATGAACCACCATTTATCACAATATGGCAACTATCTGTACCATGAACCACCATTTATCACAATATGGCAACTGTCTGTACCATGAACCACCATTTATCACAATATGGCAACTATCTGTACCATGAACCACCATTTATCCCACTATGGCAACTATCTCTACCATGAGCCACCATTTATCACAATATGGCAACTATCTGTACCCTGAACCACCATTTATCACAATATGGCAACTATCTGTACCATGAAGAACCATTTATCACAATATGGCAACTATCTGTACCATGAACCACCATTTATCCCACTATGGCAACTATCTCTACCATGAGCCACCATTTATCACAATATGGCAACTATCTGTACCATGACCCACCATTTATCAC
>NC_091292.1:92155314-92157814 GCF_038502225.1 Cherax quadricarinatus
TCTCTCTCTCTCTTTTGCTCTCTCTCTTGCTCTCTCTCTCTCTTGCTCTCTCTCTCTCTTGCTCTCTCTCTCTCTTGCTCTCTCTCTCTCTTGCTCTCTCTCTTGCTCTCTCTCGCTCTTGCTCTCTCTCTCTCTCTTGCTCTCTCTCCCTCTTGCTCTTGCTCTCTCTCTCTTGCTCTCTCTCTCTCTTGCTCGCTCTCTTGCTCTCTCTCTCTCTTGCTCTCTCTCCCTCTTGCTCTCTCTCTCTCTTGCTCTCTCTCTTGCTCTCTCTCTCTCTCTTGCTCTCTCTCTTGCTCTCTCTCTCTCTCTTGTTCTCTCTCTTGCTCTCTCTCTCTCTCTTGCTCTCTCTCTTACTCTCTCTCTCTCCTGCTCTCTCTTTCTCTTGCTCTCTCTCTCTCTTGCTCTCTCTCTCTCTTGCTCTCTCTCGTCCCCATTTTCCCTTCTAACTCTCCCCTCTCCTACTCTTAAAAAAAAACAAAAAAAAAAAAAAAAAAAAAAAAAAAAAAAAAAAAAAAAAAAAAAAAAAAAAAAAAAAAAAAAAAAAATGGTGGGGACTCGCAGGACCCAAGGATCAGATGAGAATGGTTCGGGTAGGGAGGAGTGGATGGAGGAGCAGTGGAAAAGGATGGAACAAGAGTGGGAGAGAAAATTAGGAGAGCTTTCTGAAAAAATGGAGAAAGAGCTCTCTGTGAAATTGGAAAGGTGGTTGGAGAAGGAGACAAAGAATTGGGAGGCACAAGTCGAAACTGCAGTAGCCAAGATAAGGGTCCTAGAAGTTGAGATAAATAGGCTGGAGCGAGTTACAGGGGCAGTGACCAGAGAAGACACAGCATATGAAGCTGCGAGGCTGAACAGGAAGGAAGGAATTATGAATTATGCTAAGGCCACATCAATCTGCCAAGGAGGACCAAGGAGTGAAAGGGAAGATCAACTGGTTGCAGATGGAGAGGGTGATAGGTCGAATGCTGAGGCACAACAAGGCTATCAAGAGCCACTGGAAAAATCAAGGGAGAAACTGACCACACACAGGCAGGATCCAGAGCCACAGAGGGTGAGGCAATGCGAGGAAGAAAGGGCAAAATCAGTGTTTATCCATGGGCTTCAGGAGAGAGAGGAAAGGACACACACTGAAAGGAAGCAGGAAGAAAGGAAGGAGATTGAGAAAATCATAACAGAAATAGGTGAAGAGAGGGACGAGATTGTAAATTTTCAGAGAATAGGGGGGTACTCGAAGGTGAGAAACCGACCAATCAAGCTGATTCTCAGGACGGAAACAGTGCGGAACAGGATCCTCCAAGAGAAACCACGATTGAAATACTCGGAAGAGTACAAGAGGGTGTTCCTAGACAGAGACAGAACAAAATCAGAACGACAGCAGCTGAGGGAGAGGACAAAAAAGCGAAAGGAGCTAGGAAAAGAGACAAGGAGGGAACCAGCAGAGGTCAGTCAGAGCAGGACAGAACAGCAAGGGCAAGCACACACACAACTACTCTCAGAACCACACAACCTATCACACCATCCCAACACACCCTACAATCCATACCCACAGCCTCCACCCAACACCAAGCTATAGAACCCCACAGTATGCCACCAGGTCTCCCACCCTCACAGGCCCCCCAAACCACAGTGTTGGAAAGGAAACTGAAGGTATGGTACACAAACGCTGATGGAATAACAAATAAGTGGGAGGAGTGGCAAGAAAGAGTCAAAGAAGCATCACCGGACATCATAGCTCTCACAGAAACCAAGCTTACAGGTATGATAACAGATGCCATCTTTCCAACGGGATACCAAATCCTGAGGAAAGACAGAGGGAACAGGGGGGGTGGAGGAGTGGCGTTGCTGATCAAAAATCGCTGGAATTTTGATGAGCTGGAGAGAGAAGATAGCGGAGAAGAAAGTGATTACATAGTGGGAACACTTCACTCTGGAGGTCCCAAGGTGGTAATAGCAGTGATGTATAACCCACCACAGAACAGCAGGAGGCCAAGGCAAGAGTACGACGAGAGCAATAGAGCGATGGTTGACACACTGGCTAGAGTGGCCAGAAGAGCTCATGCATGCAGGGCAAAGCTCCTGATCATGGGTGACTTTAACCACAAGGAGATAGATTGGGAGAACTTGGACCCACATGGGGGCCAAGATACTTGGAGGGCTAAGATGATGGAGGTGGTACTGGAGAACTTCATGTACCAACACGTAAGGGACACTACAAGAGAGAGAGGAGAGGATGAACCAGCAAGGCTGGACTTAGTATTCACCTTCAGTAGTGCAGATATCGAGGACATCACATATGAAAGACCCCTTGGGGCCAGTGACCATGTGGTTGTAAGCTTCGAATACACAGTAGAGCTACAAGTGGAGGGAGAAGCAGGAAGGCCAGGACGAATGAAGCCAAACTACAAGAAAGGGGACTACACAGGAATGAGGAACTACCTGAACGGGGTTCAGTGGGACAGAGAACTGGCAGGGAAACCAGTTAATGAGATGATGGAATATG
>NC_091292.1:92162814-92172814 GCF_038502225.1 Cherax quadricarinatus
CAGCAGAACAACACAGGAGACAGCAAGAACAACACAGGAGACAGCAGCAACAACACAGGAGACAGCAAGAACAACACAGGAGACAGCAGGAACAACACAGGAGACAGCAAGAACAACACAGGAGACAGCAGAACAACACAGGAGACAGCAAGAACAACACAGGAGACAGCAGAACAACACAGGAGACAGCAGGAACAACACAGGAGACAGCAAGAACAACACAGGAGACAGCAGGAGCAACACAGGAGACAGAGAACAACACAGGAGACAGCAAGAACAACACAGGAGACAGCAGGAACAACACAGGAGACAGCAAGGAACAACACAGGAGACAGCAAGAGCAACACAGGAGACAGCAGGAACAACACAGGAGACAGCAAGAACAACACAGGAGACAGCAGGAACAACACAGGAGACAGCAGGAACAACACAGGAGACAGCAAGAGCAACACAGGAGACAGCAGGAACAACACAGGAGACAGCAGGAACAACACAGGAGACAGCAGGAACAACACAGGAGACAGCAGGAACAACACAGGAGACAGCAAGAGCAACACAGGAGACAGCAGGAACAACACAGGAGACAGCAGGAACAACACAGGAGACAGCAAGAACAACACAGTAGACAGCAGGAACAACACAGGAGACAGCATGAACAACACAGGAGACAGCAAGAACAACACAGGAGACAGCAGGAACAACACAGGAGACAGCAAGAACAACACAGTAGACAGCAGGAACAACACAGGAGACAGCAGGAACAACACAGGAGACAGCAAGAACAACACAGGAGACAGCAGGAACAACACAGGAGACAGCAAGAACAACACAGGAGACAGCAGGAACAACACAGGAGACAGCAAGAACAACACAGGAGACAGCAGGAACAACACAGGAGACAGCAGGAACAACACAGGAGACAGCAAGAACAACACAGGAGACAGCAAGAACAACACAGGAGACAGCAGGAACAACACAGGAGACAGCAGGAACAACACAGGAGACAGCAAGAACAACACAGGAGACAGCAAGAACAACACAGGAGACAGCAAGAACAACACAGGAGACAGCAAGAACAACACAGGAAACAGCAAGAACAACACAGGAGACAGCAAGAACAACACAGGAGACAGCAAGAACAACACAGGAGACAGCAAGAACAACACAGGAGACAGCAAGAACAACACAGGAGACAGCAAGAACAACACAGGAAACAGCAAGAACAACACAGGAGACAGCAAGAACAACACAGGAGACAGGAACAACCCAGGAGACAGCATGAACAACACAGGAGACAGCAAGAACAACACAGGAGACAGCAAGAACAACACAGGAGACAGCAAGAACAACACAGGAGACAGCAGGAACAACACAGGAGACAGCAAGAACAACACAGGAGAACAACACAGCAGGAACAACACAGGAGACAGCAAGAACAACACAGGAGACAGCAAGAACAACACAGGAGACAGCAAGAACAACACAGGAGACAGCAAGAACAACACAGGAGACAGCAGGAACAACACAGGAGACAGCAAGAACAACACAGACAGCAGACAGACAGGAACAACACAGGATACAGCAAGAACAACACAGGAGACAGCATGAACAACACAGACAGAGACAGACAGCAGAACAACACAGGAGACAGCAAGAACAACACAGACAGAGACAGCAGGAACAACACAGGAGACAGCAGGAACAACACAGGAGACAGCAAGAACAACACAGGAGACAGCAGGAACAACACAGGAGACAGCAGGAACAACACAGGAGACAGCAAGAACAACACAGGAGACAGCAAGAACAACACAGGAGACAGGAGCGTGTGTAAACAATCACAGGAGACAGCAAGAACAACACAGGAGACAGCAAGAACAACACAGGAGACAGGAGCGTGTGTAAACAATCACAGGAGACAGCAAGAACAACACAGGAGACAGCAAGAACAACACAGGAGACAGCAAGAACAACACAGGAGACAGCAGGAACAACACAGGAGACAGCAAGAACAACACAGGAGACAGCAGGAACAACACAGGAGACAGCAAGAACAACACAGGAGACAGCAAGAACAACACAGGAGACAGCAAGAACAACACAGGAGACAGCAAGAACAACACAGGAGACAGCAAGAACAACACAGGAGACAGCAAGAACAACACAGGAGACAGCAGGAACAACACAGGAGACAGCAAGAACAACACAGGAGACAGCAAGAACAACACAGGAGACAGCAAGAACAACACAGGAGACAGCAAGAACAACACAGGAGACAGCAGGAACAACACAGGAGACAGCAAGAACAACACAGGAGACAGCAAGAACAACACAGGAGACAGCAAGAACAACACAGGAGACAGCAAGAACAACACAGGAGACAGCAAGAACAACACAGGAGACAGCAAGAACAACACAGGAGACAGCAAGAACAACACAGGAGACAGCAGGAACAACACAGGAGACAGCAAGAACAACACAGGAGACAGCAAGAACAACACAGGAGACAGCAGGAACAACACAGGAGACAGCAAGAACAACACAGGAGACAGCAAGAACAACACAGGAGACAGCAAGAACAACACAGGAGACAGCAAGAACAACACAGGAGACAGCAAGAACAACACAGGAGACAGCAAGAACAACACAGGAGACAGCAAGAACAACACAGGAGACAGCAAGAACAACACAGGAGACAGCAAGAACAACACAGGAGACAGCAGGAACAACACAGGAGACAGCAGGAACAACACAGGAGACAGCAGGGACAACACAGGAGACAGCAGGGACAACACAGGAGACAGCAGGAACAACACAGGAGACAGCAGGGACAACACAGGAGACAGCAGGAACAACACAGGAGACAGCAGGGACAACACAGGAGACAGCAGGAACAACACAGGAGACAGCAGGAACAACACAGGAGACAGCAGGGACAACACAGGAGACAGCAGAAACAAAACAGGAGACAGCAGGAACAACACAGGAGACAGGAGTGTGTGCAAACAATCACAGGAGACAGCAGGAACAACACAGGAGACAGGAGTGTGTAAACAATGACAGGAGACAGCAGGAACAACACAGGAGACAGGAGTGTGTGTAAACAATGACAGGAGACAGCAGGAACAACACAGGAGACAGGAGCGTGTGTAAACAATGACAGGAGACAGCAGGAACAACACAGGAGACAGGAGCGTGTGTAAACAATGACAGGAGACAGCAGGAACAACACAGGAGACAGGAGTGTGTGTAAACAACCACAGGAGACAGCAGGAACAACACAGGAGACAGGAGCGTGTGTAAACAATCACAGGAGACAGCAGGAACAACACAGGAGACAGGAGTGTGTGTAAACAATCACAGGAGACAGCAGGAACAACACAGGAGACAGCAAGAACAACACAGGAGACAGGAGTGTGTGTAAACAATGACAGGAGACAGCAGGAACAACACAGGAGACAGCAGGAACAACACAGGAGACAGGAGCGTGTGTAAACAATCACAGGAGACAGCAGGAACAACACAGGAGACAGGAGTGTGTGTAAACAATCACAGGAGACAGCAGGAACAACACAGGAGACAGCAAGAACAACACAGGAGACAGGAGTGTGTGTAAACAATGACAGGAGACAGCAGGAACAACACAGGAGACAGGAGTGTGTGTAAACAATGACAGGAGACAGCAGGAACAACACAGGAGACAGCAGGAACAACACAGAAGACAGGAGTGTGTGTAAACAATCACAGGAGACAGCAGGAACAACACAGGAGACAGGAGTGTGTGTAAACAATCACAGGAGACAGCAGGAACAACACAGGAGACAGGAGTGTGTGTAAACAATCACAGGAGACAGCAGGAACAACACAGGAGACAGGAGTGTGTGTAAACAATCACAGGAGACAGCAGGAACAACACAGGAGACAGCAGGAACAACACAGGAGACAGGAGTGTGTGCAAACAATCACAGGAGACAGCAGGAACAACACAGGAGACAGCAGGAACAACACAGGAGACAGGAGTGTGTGTAAACAATCACAGGAGACAGCAAGAACAACACAGGAGACAGGAGTGTGTGCAAACAATCACAGGAGACAGCAGGAACAACACAGGAGACAGGAGCGTGTGTAAACAATCACAGGAGACAGCAGGAACAATACAGGAGCGTGTGTAAACAATGTCAGGAGACAGCAGGAACAACACAGGAGACAGGAGCGTGTGTAAACAATGACAGGAGACAGTAAGAACATCACAGGAGACAGCAGCAGCAACACTGGACGCAGGAGCGTGTGTAAACAATCACGAACTGCCCATTAGGGTTGATAACAGCTGGTAATAAAAGTGGCAGACTGTGGCGCTGTCTTGAATGCTCGCGTGACCCCAACTGACCTTTAAAAGCTCTTAAATAAATAGGGCATAAATCTTCACACACACACACATACACGCACACATACACACACACACACACACACACACACACACACACACACACACACACACACACACACACACACACACACACACACACACACACACACACACACACACACACACACACATGGCTCCTGGAGTTTAACCCCACCAAGTGCAAAGTCATGAAGCTTGGGGAAGGTCAAAGAAGACTGCAGACAGAGTACAGGCTGGGTGATCAAAGGCTGCAAATCTTACTTGAGGAAAAGGATCTTGGGGTGAGCATTATACCAAGCACATCTTCTGAGGCGCACATCAACCAAATGACTGCTGAAGATTGAGACACTTATGCAGCATATGGGAATCTTTATTCAGGAAACGTTTCGCCACACAGTGGCTTCATCAGTCCAATACAAAGAGGAAGGCGTAAGGAGAGGAGGAGTATGAGGTAATCAGTCTACAAGATTGATGGACTGAACACATCGACTCCAGGCTGAGGGACTGATTACCTCATACTCCTCCTTTCCTTACGCCTTCCTCTTTGTATTGGACTGATGAAGCCACTGTGTGGCGAAACGTTTCCTGAATAAAGATTCCCATATGCTGCATAAGTGTCTCAATCTTCAACTTGTCGGTTTTTCAAACCATTCATCACAAATGACTGCTCCAGCACATGGGTGCCTGGCAAACCTGAGAATAGCATTTCGACATCTAAGAGTCATTCACGACACTGTACACCGTGTACATCAGGCCCATATTGGAGTATGCAGCACCAGTATGGAACCCACACTTGGTCAAACATGTCAAGAAATTGGAGAAAGTGCAAAAGTTTGCAACAAGACAAGTCCCGGAACTAAGGGGTATGCCTAATGAGGAGAGGTTAAGGGAACTGAACTTGAAGACACTAGAGGATAGGAGGGATAGGGGGACATGATAACGTATAAAATACTGAGAGGAATTGACGTGGTGGACAGGGCTAGAACGTTTCAGAGATGGGACACAGGAAAAAGGGGACATAGTTGAAAGTTCAAAACTCATGCGAGTCATAGGGATGTTAGGAAATATTTCTTTAGCCTTAGAGTTGTCAGGAAATGGAACAATATGGAGAGTGATGTGAAGGCAATATTTATATAGTTTTCAGGTGAGGTATGATAAGGGTCTTGGAGTAGGAAGAGAGCGACCCAGAAGCGACTAGCGAAGAGGCGGGGCCAGGAGTTGTGACTCGACACCTGCAACCATATATAGGTAACCACATATAGGTAGGTGAGTACAGAGGAGCTGGACTCGATCCCTGCAACACATAGAGATGAGGACACACACGCACACACACACTCGTGTACATTATGTATATGAACTCTTCACATAATCAAGTACACCCAACACCAGCACATCTTCAAGATGCACTCTTCTTATCTTAACTAAAACAAGAAGGCTGCAACATCACAGGGACACACCATAAACTGTTCTACTCCCGGTACTTACACCAAGAAGACTGCAACATCACAGGGACACACCATAAACTGTTCTACTCCCGGTACTTACACCAAGAAAACTGCAACATCACAGGGACACACCATAAACTGTTCTACTCCCGGTACTTACAACAAGAAAACTGCAACATCACAGGGACACACCATAAACTGTTCTACTCCCGGTACTTACACCAAGAAAACTGCAACATCACAGGGACACACCATAAACTGTTCTACTCCCGGTACTTACACCAAGAAGGCTGCAACATCACAGGGACACACCATAAACTGTTCTACTCCCGGTACTTACACCAAGAAAACTGCAACATCACAGGGACACACCATAAACTGTTCTACTCCCGGTACTTACACCAAGAAGGCTGCAACATCACAGGGACACACCATAAACTGTTCTACTCCCGGTACTTACACCAAGAAAACTGCAACATCACAGGGACACACCATAAACTGTTCTACTCCCGGTACTTACACCAAGAAAACTGCAACATCACAGGGACACACCATAAACTGTTCTACTCCCGGTACTTACACCAAGAAAACTGCAACATCACAGGGACACACCATAAACTGTTCTACTCCCGGTACTTACACCAAGAAAACTGCAACATCACAGGGACACACCATAAACTGTTCTACTCCCGGTACTTACACCAAGAAAACTGCAACATCACAGGGACACACCATAAACTGTTCTACTCCCGGTACTTACACCAAGAAAACTGCAACATCACAGGGACACACCATAAACTGTTCTACTCCCGGTACTTACACCAAGAAGGCTGCAACACTTCTTAGAAACGTAAATATAAAACACAGGTGTCTCTTAGGTGACACAGTGTAAACAAAGGCAGCCAGAACCACTCACATTGCTCACCAAATTAAAAAAATAGCATTCGCTGTTTGATATGTCAGGATATCTTATTAACGAAAATAAGATGCCAGAAATAAGTAAACTTCCTATATTTGCTTGTAACATGATTCAACAGCAGATCTAAATCCAGATGTATGCCTGTTAATCCTTTTGGGGCCTAGTTCCTAGGCCTTTTGTGTATTCATATGCTCTTTGGCTACCCTCCACCGGATGATCTGGGGTGCTCAATAAACTAGCCGCTTCCGCAACAAAATCTAATAAAAAAATCTAGAGCCCTAGACGCTAGACTCTTGACTATGTCTAGTATGATAAAAAAGTTGCTTGTGTTATCTCATTCCCTCAACTAGCCAGAATGAATATAATGGTGGTGACCTACTCAGTTGGATAAAAGATTATCTCAAACAGAGCATCCTCTGTTCGCTACCATGCTTTTAGAAGCTGGTGTAAAGACATGTCCTTAGGTACACCACAGGGAGGAGTTCTCAGTCCCATGCTACTTAATGTCCTGATTAAGGCTCTCCTAAATACTCTACCTGTCTCATCTAAACATATTAGCTATAAGCTATGCTGATGTCAGCATAATCACACAGCAGGACATGAGTTGACGAGAAACATTCTTAACAAAGTTCAAGCAATTTGTATTCAATTAGGCCTCATCATATCTTCATCTAAAACTGAGATATTAACAAGCACACGACATCCCCCACCCATCTGTTTGCAATGTGAAAAAATCAGCTACGTTAAATCTTACAGATATCTTAGTGTAGACGTACCTTTCAATAAATCCCTCATCCACAAGTAAATAAGAAATATAAAGATAGTGTAAATGCTGGCAAAACTGTTGTTGGCTACAACTTCACTTGCTAATGTGAGAATAGGGAGAGTGATGTACACAGATAATATTAGATCCTTAATTCATTATGCTGCGCCAATGCTAATATTAGCTAAGGAAAATTCTCTACTGTCCTTGGAACTAATGTAAAACGAAGCTCTCAGAATTATTCTTGGCTGTCGTAAATCCACCGAGGTTGTTAATATGAGGCAGAAGCTTGGTGTTGCTAGTATCTGTGACAGGATTACTGATATTAACACTGTACTAAGTATTACAATATTTTACCAATGCACCAGACAACGTCACTACAAATCATATTAAATGTATACAAGTAAATAAAAACAAATCTAAATGGGGTGTTAAAATATGTAATTATATTAAGTTATATTTTTTTATCCTACAAGAACTACATTACTGTAGATAACAAGAGCTTGTCACCCTCCATAGATGTGTTCATTTAACATCACGTACCTACAAGCTCCTCCCAGCAAGATTATCACTAGTAATCTCTTCCTTAAATCACTTGTAAAAGCAACTGCTCAAGAAGAAAGTTCTGACTTAACTCTTAGTAATAATCTATCACAAGTTATATACAGTGATGGATCTAAGTAGGAGTCTACTGTCAGGTCTGCATCTACTGTTACTATCACCTCTCTAGTTAAGAACTATAACAACCATGTTAAGTTAGACAAACGAACTAAGAACCGGTCGTCTACACTCTAAACTGAATTGTTTGTCATCCTAATGGCGCTAAAATTAACTTATGGGGTAATCTGTTCCTCAGTTGAGGGACTGATTTCCTCATCTTTTGTATATAATTCTAATGTCTTCCAATTATGTCCTTGAATTCGTAGTGATAAAGCCACTGGATGGCGAACCGTCTACAATAAAACCCAAATGTTGCACACGTATTTTGTTCTTCCTTTTGTCGGTATTGTGTAACGTTCATGTATAACTTAAAAACAATCATTTAAAAAGGCGAAAAAATAAATAAATCTGTCTTGTTTAATGGTTCTTCCGCTGTTGATGTTCATTAGTGTTGATGTTGATACTAGAAATAACTACAAATGAGATCACTTACCTCCAGACGGTTTCTAGTCTTTGTTTTTCATGCACAGAAGTGTTGAAGACGTTGTCTCACACAAACAGGTGGTGGCAAATAACACAGAGAACCTCCGAGACTTCTTTCGTTGACTGCGGGAACTTTCTGAGTAGTGGACACCAGAACTTTTCTATCCTCGTTGATTTGAGTTCCATTTTGTCTCCTTCATTGGCTTTCAGTTTAGCAGTGTTCTGCTTCATTATATCCATAACATCCATGGAATCCGGATAAAAAAATGCAGCAAATGGGTTCTTGCTCCCTCCCTCAGTTACAGAAACTTCTCCCTGAGGCATAGTAACCTCTCCCTGAGCCTTAGAAACCTCTCCCTGAGGCATAGTAACCTATCCCTGAGGCACAGAAACCTCTCCCCAAGGCACAGAAACTTCTCCCTAAGCTGTTAGTTGTTAGGTAAGACACATATGCAACAGTTAGTTATCTTTATTTCGAAACGTTTCGCCTACACAGTAGTTTTCTTCAGTCGAGTACAGAAAAGTTGATAGAAGCAGAAGAGACTTGAAGACGATGTAATCAGTCCATCACCCTTGAAGTTTTGAGGTGGTCAGTCCCTCAGTCTGGAGAAGAGCATTGTTCCATAGTATGAAACAATATGGAGTTGAAGTGACAGGATGGAGCCTCATATACCGCCAGGTGGTGAGATGTTGGCGAAACGTTTCGAAATAAAGATACCTAACTGTTGCATATGTGTCTTACCTAACAACCTGTCGGTATTTTATACAATTATAATGTTCACTTCTCCCTAAGCTACAGAAACATCTCCCTGAGGCACAGAGGGTTCTCCTTGAGGCACAGAAACCTCTCAGTCGTGACGGACGATTCCTTCTCGCCATCAGCAGCCTCGTCACCTATAGGAAAATTATCAAAATTTTTGTTCCAGATACACTTCGTCCAAACTGAAAACTTTCCGAGTGAAGGCTGACAATTCTTCCCCGCCAGCGATCACAGTCATTCCTCTTCCTCGGATGAAAGTGTTCAGTTTGTACACTTCTGCCTCGTTCCCCTAGCTTCATTTTTTTTCATACCTCCAAGGGATACAGGAACCCCTGGTTAAGGGCCACTGCCCTACAGACCACTGAGTTACATGATGAAGTTCATAAATTAAATTAACCAAAGAAATTACCCTGAAGGAAAAATGTTGATCATATAACTTGGGTATACCTGTGTCTGGTACCTCACATAACCCTAATTTTTAAACGGGTGGACCGGTAAGCCAGCGAAAGATCTCAGTCAGATGAATAAAAGCTCCAGCGGAGGGTCATCATATGACTTAGACCCG
>NC_091292.1:92175314-92185314 GCF_038502225.1 Cherax quadricarinatus
TAACCTAACCTAACCTAACCTAAGCCTAACTTATCCTAACCTAACCTAACCTAACCTAACCTTACCAAACCTAACCTAACCTATGTCTAGCATTAAGAATAACAGCAGAAGTGCACGATGAAGCCTCAACACATGTCACCTCAACACATGTCACTCACAATGATAACATGAAGGTAGATAAGTTAATAGAGCAACTTGCAATGTGAACGGTGTCCTGTAACTCGCTTGCTAGCGCACTCAGCTCACACACTGAGGTCCGTGGTTCGATCCCCGATACGGATGGAAACATTAGGACGTTATTCCTTAAGACACCTCCAGTGTTCACCCATCAGTAAAATAGGTACCTGGGTGTGAGTCGACTAGTGTGAGTCGCATCCTGGGGACAAAATTGACCTAATTTGCACGAAATGTTCTGCATAACAAGCGGCTTTCTATATAGTAGTATGTTATTGATGTCACTTAGGCCTGTATACCTTGTATTATGATTATTATTATTATTATTATTATTAGTAGTAGTAGTAGTAGTAGTAGTAGTAGTAGTAATAGTAGTAGTAGTAGTAGTAGTAGTAGTAGTAGTAATAGTAGTAGTAGTAGTAGTAGTAGTAGTAATAGTAGTAGTAGTAGTAGTAGTAGTAGTAGTAGTAGTAGTAATAGTAGTAGTAGTAGTAGTAGTAGTAGTAGTAGTAGTAGTAGTAGTAGTAGTAGTAGTAGTACTAACAGACTGGGTGATGGCGTAGCGGCCAGGCTTAGGTTTGCTTGAAGTACGTCTGGCATGTACACAGATGATGATCTTAATATAACATCCCCTCGTCTGAATGTAACATTTTCCCCTCTGAAACCTAATTACTTCCCCCGTGCTGAAATTACCTCAATTACGATTACACTAACCTTAGTTATCATTCCTGCCTCATTTACGACTCCTGCCTCAATTACAATTCTTATCAAACGTGTCAATTAAAATAATTAATGCAATCGTTATTACGTAATTCCCTTGCCTGTAACTACAATTATCGTAGTAATTACTTAAATAATCCTGCTACCACGGGAACGAAACCAAAGTTACTTTGCTGAAATGTAACCGGGCAAATTACATTACTCTTCTAAGGTAATACTTAATGTAATTTAAGTGTGTCTTATACCCATCAGAGTAAGGTAGTGTGGCGACAACACGCTGCCTCACTCTGAGAAAACTTTTCCTCATTCCTCCTGTTACTACTCTTGCAACATTGCATAGCTCCTGATGACGCATGGAGACGTGTGAAAGTACTTGAGTTGAAGATGTCCGTCCCCCGTGGCTTGTCCTGCATGGTTGTTATGGTTCTTAACTAGAGAGGTGATAGTAACAGCAGATGCAGCCCTGACAGCAGACTCCTGCTTAGATCCATCACTGTATATAACTTGTGATGGATTACTACTAACAGTTAAGTCAGAAAGTTCTGCTTGAGCAGTTGCTTTTGAAAGTGATTTAGAAAGAATCATCATGCGCTTGTTTTTAAGGTTCTCGTTATCTATCCTATTATTTTTGAAGGTTCTCATTGTATGTCCAATCATTTTTGAAGGTTCACATTATCCATCCTTTCATTTTTGAAGGTTCTCATTGTCTGTCTTATTACTTTTAAACGTTCTCGTTATCCATCCTATTACTTTTCAAGGTTCTTGTTATCCGTCCTATAATTTTTGAAAGTTCTCATTATGCATCCTATCTTTTTGAAGGTTCTAGTTATCCATCCTACCGTTTTTGAAGGTTCTAGTTATCCATCCTACCATTTTTGAAGGTTCTAGTTATCCATCCTACCATTTTTAAAGGTTCTAGTTATCCATCCCATCATTTCTGAAAGTTCTCATATTCATACTATGATCTTCCCCCCTCCCTCCCCCCGGCAGATGTGAACATGACACTGATGTGATTTCTGCTGAAGGTGAGATCCCCTGACGTTGTCACTCTGGTGATGTGCTCTCGGTGGGAGGAAGTGGAGCCCAACACGCACGGCTGAGGACAGACCACCGCCCCCTATCCTCTTCAAGCCCCACCCAGCGCGGGTTTAGCGCTCAGGGGCGCGACAACCGGTCTCAGGTTCCAGAAATGCTTACTCTAAGTGATGTGTGAGTTTCTCTCTCTCTCTCTCTCTCCTCCAAAGGACCACTAATATCCTCCCACCAACAGCCGCCTCACATACTAATGTGACGTCACCATATTTATTCTCCCCCTCCCTTCCCCCTCCACACCTCCCTTCCACCCCCACTGTCCCCTCCTTTCTCCACTCCGCCCCTCCCCGTTACCCCCTCCCTCAGCGTAGATGGGGAGAGATCCAATATTGCTAAAAAAAGAAAGACGGAGAGAGTAAAGAAAGGAATATTAATGGGATGTAAGAAGGAGGGAAAAGGAAGGAGATGATCTGGTGGGAGGGAAGAGGGAGGGGTGGAGCTGGTGGGAGGGAAGAGGGAGGGGTGGAGCTGGATGGAGCAAGGGGGGAGGAGAGTTGAGGGAGCTTGTTTGTGGAGGGGAGGGGTGATGTAGAGTGGGGTGGAGGGGAGGTGGGTTAGAGGGGAGGTGTGGTGGAAGTTGTGAGTGGAGAGAGGGGGAAGGGAACGAAGGTGGGTGGGAGAGGGGAGAAGGGAAGGATGGAAGGACGAAGGGATAGAAGAAGGAAGGATAGGAGGGAGGGAGGGAAGGACTGAAGGAGGGAGGGAAGGATAGGAGGGAGGGAGGGAAGGACAGAGGGAGGGAGGGAAGGATAGGAGGAAGGGAGGGAAGGATAGAAGGAGGAAGGGAGGGAAGGATAGAAGGAGGAAGGGAGGGAAGGCATAAGAGATGGAGCATAAAGCTCTACACAGAGTGAAGCCTGATGTAATAAGGCTCTACACAGAGTGAAGCCTGATGTAATATGGCTCTACACAGAGTGAAGCCTGATGTAATAAGGCTCTACACAGAGTGAAGCCTGATGTAATATGGCTCTACACAGAGTGAAGCCTGATGTAATAAGGCTCTACACAGAGTGAAGCCTGATGTAATAAGGCTCTACACAGAGTGAAGCATGATGTAATAAGGCTCTACACAGAGTGAAGCCTGATGTAATAAGGCTCTACACAGAGTGAAGCTTGACGTGATAAAGCTCTACACAAAATGACGTAGACAAGTTATATTAGATCCTTAATTCATTACGCTGCGTCCATGTTAACGTTACTTGAAAAACATTGTGTGGGAGCCTCGCAACACATAACGAAGCTCTCAGAACTATTCTTAAGTGTCGTAAATCTACCAAGGTTCTTAATATGAGGCAGGAACTTGGTGGTCCTAGTATCTCTGATAAGATTATTGAGATTAACACTGTACTTGGTATTACAATGTCTTACAAATGCACCAGACAACGTCACTACAAATCTTACTAAATGTCTACAGATACGCACAGATCTAAATGGGTTGTAAAAAATATACAGGCATATCCTACAAGAACTGTATCACTGTAGACAACAACAGCATTTCACCGCTTGTGTTTACTTATTAATATTACAAAGACTCCAGTGGATATAAGTCACTTTGATCATTTTTTTTTTGGATTATCCTGGTGGGTAATTTATATATATGTTACTATGTAATAATCGCGAATAAACGATACAAGTTGCAAAACTCCCACAGGGGGAGTTGAATGATAGCTCTAGGCCTTTCGTGTTGCAATCAACACATCATCAGGAGCTTTCAATGTTGCAGAAATGAGTAGGAAGTCCAGGTAGATTCGTTCAGGGGAACTTTCTTGCTGGAATCAGGTAGTGAGGCAGGAGAGACTTAAGTGCCTCATTACCTCCTTCCAGCAAGAACGTTCCCTTGAAAGACTCTACCTGGACTTCCTACTCATATCTGCAACACTGAAAGCTCCTGATGATGTATTGATTGCAACACGAAAGGCCTAGAGCTATCATTCAATTCCCCCTGTGGTTGTTTTGCATATGTTACTAAGTAGGATAATTTGTATAAATGTATTTATGTGTACCCGTACCTAAATAAAGTTAACTGAGTGGAAAAACGGTGTTTTGCGCATATAACAGTTCTATCTTAGAAAGCAGAGGATAAAGGGAGTGAGGTGAGTTGTTGGTAGCGTGTCGTGTCCTGCCAAACCTTCATTGAAAAACCTTGATTGCGAGGCTTATTAGTCGTAAGTCATGAGTAAGGTATAGTTACACAGGTAAGCTAGGCCTGGAATGTACAGGCTTAGTGTCTTCAAAGTCTTTCGCAATAGGTCTATAACTTTGGCAACACCTGACGGCCAGGTCGAGGGCCAGGTCGAGAGCCAAGTCGAGGGCCAGGTCGAGAGCCAAGTCGAGGGCCAGGTCGGGGGCCAGGTCAAGGGCCAGGTCGAGGGACAGGTCGGGGGCCGGGCAGTCAATTGTGTTAGACACTACAATATCTTGAAAGAGCGAAGGTGCTCTCCTACCTCGTCTTCACGCACCGGCTGTGTAATCACTGGTTCGGTAATGGCATTTCTCGGGAATTCTAAGACATCGTAACCAGTTACCCCAGCAGACCTCATTTGGAAACCAGTTACCCCAGCAGACCTCACATGGTAACTAGTTACCCCAGCAGACCTCACATGGTAACTAGTTACCCCAGCAGACCTCACATGGTAACTAGTTACCCCACCAGACCTCACATGGTAAGGCCTCATTATCGGTGTTAAGACATGCGTATTTCGTCGTAGGTACGATAATGTCAGCTAGTGTGTCTCATCAGTGGAGTGAATTCCTTTTGAAACACCATAACATCACCTACACCCAGGTAAGTTACAGCCCTGAGTGTAGATGTGCAGGCCTTGTTACCTAGGTATGATATGGATGGTGCCTAGATTGACAGATGATTTCAATGACTAATCAGGTCGTCAGTCACGACAGTACTCCTCTATTCAGTACAACCTGCGAGCCTCTCACTTGTTCCCTCTAGGCTGGAACACTACTGTGCATTAACAACCCCTTCCAAGGCAGGCGAAATTGCAGATCTGGAGAATATACAGAGAACTTTCGCTGTACTTATAAATACAATGAAGAACCTAAATTAATAGAAATGGTTGAAGTCCCTTGACCTGTACTCCTTGGAACGCAGGCGAGAAAGATACATGATAATATGCACTTGGAAAATCCTAGAGGGACTAGTCCCAAATGTACACACGGAAATCACTCCCCTCGAAACCAAAAGACTCGGCAGGAGGTGCGACATCCCCCCACCCCCCCACCCCCACCCCATGTAGGTGAACTCTTCTCCAGGCTGAGGGACTGACCACCTCAAATACTTTTTCTTCAAGTGATGGACTGATTACATCATCGCTGTTTCATTGCTACCGCTGACTTTGAATTTGACTGAAGAAACTTACTGTGTAGGCGGAACGTTTCATTAATAAAGATTCCCAACTGTTCATATCTGTCTCAACCATCAACTTGTCGGTATTGTACACAATTTTCAACAACAACAACAACAACACTGGAGGTATCCTACACCGCCTGTCAGCCATCTTGTCTCCGTAAGTAGTTATTTCAGTGTGCAGGTCTGAGACCAGTCCTGAGTTAGCCAGGGAAAGTTGTCCTCTCAGTCTCACTGTATATATAACGAATGTAAGCGATACCTAACTCTGCTTTCTAACCCAGTATTGCATACACGGCAGTGTTGCAACAGTGTAACATACAACATTGCAGCATGCAAGACAGTGTTGCAAGCGATACATACACTGCAGTGCAGCATACAAGTTGGAAGAGATACATACACTACTTGAGAGTAGCAACACTACTTAAGTGCAGTGTTGCTACTCTCAGTGTTGGTGTTTACGTTCAGTGTAGACTAGTGTTTGATCCTCGGGATATCCATGACATTTGGAACATTTCCTTCTCTACTTGTAGTCCTACAGCATCTTTCACTCTCTCTCTCTCTCTCTCTCTCTCTCTCTCTCTCTCTCTCTCTCTCTCTCTCTCTCTCTCTCTCTCTCTCTCTCTCTCTCTCTCTCTCTCTCTCTGCTCCTCCCTCCCCTCCTATAATCCCCCCCTG
Source organism: Cherax quadricarinatus (assembly GCF_038502225.1). Classification (NCBI taxonomy): domain Eukaryota; kingdom Metazoa; phylum Arthropoda; class Malacostraca; order Decapoda; family Parastacidae; genus Cherax; species Cherax quadricarinatus. The sequence goes on from NC_091292.1 coordinate 92,181,340, forward strand.
TGATGTACATCTTACCTCATCCTGACACCTTACTAAGGGCTCTCCTTCCCTGCCCTTCTTAAGTTACAAAGTGGAAAGGAAGATGGAGGGATTTAGGGAGGGAGGGAAGGTGGGTAGACGTGGAGGGTAGGTATGAGGGCAGGGAGAATGTGACAAGGGAAAGGGTGTGATAGGAGGGAGGGAGGGGGTGCGGAAAGGTAAGGCATGCAAGAAGGGTGTGTATCGAACGAGGAAGTATAAGAAGGGTGTATAGGGAGAATGTATATGTAGGCTAGGAGGGTGTATAGGAAGGGGGGGGAGTATATAGGGAGGGAGAATGTATAGTGAAGGAGGGTGGATAGTGAGGGAGGGTGGATAGTGAGGAAGGGTGGATAGTGAAGAAGGGTGGATAGTGAGGGACGGTGGACAAACCATTTAATCTCTTCCATTCTTTCCTTCCATCACTGTTTTGCCTGTTAGTTCACTTTCTCTCCACGAGAGGTCTTTTTATTTCAGCACATTCAACCACAAGTGTATACACACCATTCGTTGTATATTTCTCGGTATTGTACATCATTCGTTGTATATTTCCCGGCATTGTACACCGAGAGGTGTTTATCTCTCATTGTACACACCGAGAGATATAGAACTTTCAGGGTATATGCAATGAGAGTTCAGTGAAATCGCCGTGTGTGCTGGAGTGCTGAGGGAGAGAATAACAACTATGTGACTCAATTGCAAAGACGTTTACCCAGTCTCTCCGGTCAAGACACTCGGTCTACCGGTCTACACACCTCCTACTCTTACTAAAGCCTCCTTGTTCATCTGTGACCCTGCTCTCCGTCTTACTCTTAATTCTTTCAATAATAACTCGACTACACACCTTACCAGACATACTTAACAGTAGTACCAGTTACCAGTAACCAGTTACGAGTGTCAGAAGTGACTCAAGTACCAGTTACCAGTAACCAGTTTCCAGCGGTTGGTAGTGAGTCACTACTGACACTGGTAACTGGTTACTGGTAACTGGTACTACTGAGATTATTCCCAAGGCGACATAACTTATAAATCGAACTTAAATAGCCGACGCTGCTAACAGGAAGCACATTACTGCTGTTCTAACATTTATGTACACATATTTAGGCACTGGTCATGCACCTAAAGATGTTACAGTATATGGAAATCCTTGAAACACTTCTCCAAACACAGCAGTGTTTTGCACATCTCTACACATATAATGTGTAGAGATGCGCACAACACTTTTGTGCCTTTCCGATGTAAAAAGGCAAATTTGGTGTCCATTTATAAAAAAGGGGAAGAGACTAGAGCCCTGAATTACAGTCCAGTATCCCTAACATGCATACTGTCAACACTTCTGGAGAAGATAGTAAGGAATGCAATATTACAGCACTTGGAGAAAGGGAGATTCTTTACAGAAATGGGTTTGTTGATGAAAAATCTTGTCTTACGAATCTACTGGAATTCTACCACAATACAACAAGAAAAACAGGGTTAGGTGGCTCGCATTTTCTTGGACTGTATAAAAGTATTTAAAACAGTACCACACCGGAGATTAGTCCAATTATTACAAGAAGTAGTAGGGTTAAAATGCAGAGTGTTCCAGTGGGTCAAGGAACACCTGAATGACAGAAGGCAGGAGTATCAATAAGGGACAAGACATCCGAATGGGAAAGAGTAACGAGTGGAGTTCCGCAAGGATCAACGTTGGGACCACTGCTGTTCATAATATACGTAAATAAACTATCAGAGGGGATTGAATCTTATGCTGACATGAAGCTAGTGAGAATAATCAGAACTTGGGAGGATAATGATTTGCTCCAGAGGCTAAACAGAATGCAGATGTGATCAAACATGTGGCTTCTTGGGCTCAATCCAAACAAATGCAAGGTCATCCGATACTCTAGTTGACACAAAACCTATTATCCAGCTGACTAGGTTGCCACCAATATTCGTATTGGTTAGTTCATGTAGGTTAATAATTCTGTTTGCGACAACAAATGCGTATTTTAGATCAGTGTGTTAAGACTAGTTGAAGAGTGCGCAGCGAGAAACGTGGTGATGCAATACACATATAAAACACGTACGGGTTATTTGTGTATTGTTCCAGTCACGGTATTGTGCCTTTCATGAAGCAACAGAGATGAGTCGAAAATGTTTGTTTGATTTTATAATATAAAGAATAAACAGTCACAACACAGTGGCTGGAACAACACAAATAATCTGCACTTATGTGACGACGTTTCTGTCCGCCTTGGACCATTAACTGTGTGACTTGTCTGTTGTGTAGTATATTAAGTATCATCCTTGTGAATATTAAAATGGTATACAATACCGACAGGTTTGTAAGTAAGACACATAGGCAACAGTTAGGTATCTTTATTCCGAAACGTTTCACCTACACAGTAGGCTTCTTCAGTCGAGTACAGAAAGTAGGCAGGAGCAGTAGAGATGTGATAGACTGATTGCATAGTCTTCACATTCTACTGCTCCTGCCTACTTACGGTACTCGACTGAAGAAGCCTACTGTGTAGGGGAAACGTTTCGGAATATAGATGCCTAACTGTTGCAAGGATGATACCAAGTATCATCCTTGCAAATATTTTTCAGAGTCAACTAGTTAAAGATACTGGTGTAAATATAACAGGTTCAACCGGCTTAGAAACAGATACAATGAGAGTGTTGGTCCAGGAAGTAAGAAGAACAACCCTTGATGTAATCAAGATTATACAGTGCTAAACAAAGGGGGTTTCAAGGGACCCTTGAAAGTCCTTTGTTATAGTAACCTTGAGGTTATTATAACTTATACATTATCTAATTCATACTCAGTGAAGAGGCAATCACTTTTATCAATATTCTGGCTCATAAAATTAATAATTTTCAACCTCCCTGCAGAGGGACTCTCTAGGTTTGTTCTAGTATGAGATTATCAGAGACTTTCACACCTGGTTGTTCTAGACCAGTTATTTATCTAGAAAATGATGAGCAACATTGTCATTCCTTTTCCTAGTTATTGTATTGATGCTTTTCCAGGAAAAACTTAAGAGAGTTACGGCTATTTAATTAATACACTAACAAACTGTTCCCATTTCTAGTGTCTAGATTCCTGTAGTCTGGTTCTAGCATTAGTCAATGTTGTCTTGAAAGGTTCTGAATACGTCTGGGGTTCTACAATCACGATATTCCGTACTAGTCAGAAGTGTGGAAGACAGTAATGTAGTCCCAGGATTTAATACTTGTATTTTAAGTGTAGCGTTAAAGTCTGTGTCACTGACCTGAGTAACACGTAGTGTTAACCTCACAAGTCTGGTACAAGGAGAACGAAATCTGTAAATCATTAAAAATAATAATAATAATAATAATAATAATAATAATAATAAAAATAATAATAATAATAATAATAATAATAATAATAATAATAATAATAATAATAATAATAATAATTATTATTATTATAATAATAATAATAATAATAATAATAATAATAATAATAATAATAATAATAATAATAATAATAATAATAATATTATTATTATTATTATTATTATTATTATTATTATTATTATTATTTATTTATTATTATTATTATTATTATTATTATTATTATTATTATTTATTATTTATTATTATTATTATTATTATTGTTATTATTATTATTATTATTATTATTATTATTATGAAGTAGATGCGGTAAACCCACGTGGATGAGACAGTACTGAGAGCTGTGAGATGTTCCACAGCCTACTAGCACCTTCCTTCCCTACCTCCCTCCCTCCCCCCCTCTTTCCCTTCCTTCCTCTCTTCCTCCTTCCCTCCCTCTCCCTCCCTCCCTCCCTCTTTCCCTTCCTCTCTTCCTCCTTCCTTCTCCCTCTCTCCTTTCTCTCAGGCAGTCCCTCTCTCTCCCAACCCCCTCCCTTCCTGCCACCCCGTCCTTCCCAACCCATTCCCCATTGTCCTCCCTCTCCCATTTCCCGCCTC
>NC_091292.1:92200314-92210314 GCF_038502225.1 Cherax quadricarinatus
CCTTCTATATTTCTTTCATTCACTAGCACACTTGGTTTTTGCCTCCCTGCACCTTTGGGTAAACCATGGGCTCATCCTGGCTTTTCCATTATTCCTGTTACCCTTGGGTACAAACCTCTCCTCAGCCTCCTTGCATTTTGTTGCTACATATTCCATCATCTCATTAACTGGCTTCCCTGCCAGTTCTCTGTCCCACTGAACCCCGTTCAGGAAGTTCCTCATTCCTGTGTAGTCCCCTTTCTTGTAGTTTGGCTTCATTCGTCCTGGCCTTCCTGCTTCTCCCTCCACTTGTAGCTCTACTGTGTATTCGAAGCTTAAAACCACATTGTCACTGGCCCCAAGGGGTCTTTCATATGTGATGTCCTCGATATCTGCACTACTCAAGGTGAATACTAAGTCCAGCCTTGCTGGTTCATCCTCTCCTCTCTCTCTTGTAGTGTCCCTTACGTGTTGGCACATGAAGTTTTCCAGTACCACCTCCATCATCTTAGCCCTCCATGTATCTTGGCCCCCATGTGGGTCCAAGTTCTCCCAATCGATCTCCTTGTGGTTAAAGTCACCCATGATCAGGAGCTTTGCCCTGCATGCATGAGCTCTTCTGGCCACTCTAGCCAGTGTGTCAACCATCGCTCTATTGCTCTCGTCGTACTCTTGCCTTGGCCTCCTGCTGTTCTGTGGTGGGTTATACATCACTGCTATTACCACCTTGGGACCTCCAGAGTGAAGCGTTCCCACTGTGTAATCACTTTCTTCTCTGCTGTCTCCTCTCTCCAGCTCATCAAAATTCCAGCGAGTTTTGATCAGCAATGCCACTCCTCCACCCCCCCTGTTCCCTCTGTCTTTCCTCAGGATTTGGTATCCCGTTGGAAAGATGGCAGCTGTTATCATACCTGTAAGCTTGGTTTCTGTGAGAGCTATGATGTCCGGTGATGCTTCTTTGACTCTTTCATGACACTCCTCCCACTTATTTGTTATTCCATCAGCGTTTGTGTACCATACCTTCAGTTTCCTTTCCAACACTGTGGTTTGGGGGGCCTGTGAGGGTGGGAGACCTGGTGGCATACTGTGAGGTTCTATAGCTCAGTGTTGGGTGGAGGCTGTGGGTATGGATTGTAGTGTGTGTTGGGATGGTGTGATAGGTTGTATGGTTCTGAGAATAGTTGTGTGTGTGCTTGCCCTTGCTGTTCTGTTCTGCTCTGACTGACCTCTGCTGGTTCCATCCTTGTCTCTTTTCCTAGCTCCTTTCGCTTTTTTGTCCTCTCCCTCAGCTGCTGTCGTTCTGATTTTGTTCTGTCTCTGTCTAGGAACACCCTCTTGTACTCTTCCGAGTATTTCAATCGTGGTTTCTCTTGGAGGATCCTGTTGTGCACTGTTTCTGTCCTGAGAATCAGCTTGATTGGCCAGTTTCTCCCCTTCAAGTACTCCCCTATTCTCTGAAAATTTACAATCTCGTCCATCTCTTCACCTATTTCTGTGATGATTTTCTCAATCTCCTTTCTTTCTTCCTGCTGCCTTTCATTGTGTGTCCTTTCCTCTCTCTCCTGAAGCCCATGGATAAACACTGATTTTGCCCTTTCCTCCTCCCATTGCCTCACCCTCTGTGACTCCGGATCCTGCCTGTATGTGGTCAGTTTCTCCCTTGATTTTTCCAGTGGCTCTTGATAGCATGGTTGTGCCTCAGCATTCGACCTATCACCCTCTCCATCTGCAACCAGCTGTTCTTCCCTTTCACTCCTTGGTCCTTTTTGGCAGGCTGATATGACCTTAGCATAATTCATAATTCCTTCCTTCCTGTTCGGCCTCACAGCTTCATATGCTGTGTCTTCTCTGGTCACTGCCCCTGTAACTCGCTTCTGCCTATTTATCTCAACTTCTAGGACCCTTATCTTGGCTACTGCAGTTTCTACTTGTGCCTCCCAATTCTTTGTCTCCTTCTCCAACCTCTTTTCCAATTTCACAGAGAGCTCTTTCTCCATTTTTTCAGAAAGCTCTCCTAATTTTCTCTCCCACTCTTGTTCCATCCTTTTCCACTGCTCCTCCATCCACTCCTCCCTACCAGAACCATTCTCATCTGATCCTTGGTTCCTGCAAGTCCCCACCATTGTTTTTTTTGTGAGAGAAGAGAGAAGGGAAAGGTAGAAGGAGAGAGAGAGGGGAAGAGTGAGAAGGGAAAGGGGGAGAGAGATTGTGAGAGGGGGAAAGAGAGAGAAGGGAAGGGAAGGAGAGGGGGAGAGTGAGAAGGGAAAAATGGAGAGAGAGAGAGAGCGAGAGAGAGAGAGAGAGAGAGAGAGAGAGAGAGAGAGAGAGAGAGAGAGAGAGAGAGAGAGAGAGAAAGAGAGAGAGAGAGAAGGGAAGGTAGAGAGAGGGGGATAGTGAGGAGGAAAAAGAGGAAGAGAGTGTGAGAGTGAGAGAGAGAGGGGGAGAGTTAGAAGGGAAAATGGGGAAGAGAGAGAGCAAGAGAGAGAGAGAGAGAGAGAGAGAGATAGAGAGAGAGAGAGAGAGAGAGAGAGAGAGAGAGAGAGAGAGAGAGAGAGAGAGAGAGAGAGAGAGAGAGAGAGAGGGAGAGAGAGGGAGAGAGAGAGAGGGAGAGAGGGAGAGAGAGAGGGAGAGAGAGAGAGAAGGCAAAGAGAGGGGGAGAGAGAGGGGGGAGAGAGGGGGAGAAGGGGGAAAGAGGGGGGAGATGGAAGAGCGAGAGGGGAGAGAGAGGCTAGGGGGAGAGGGAGGGGAGGAGGGGAGAGAGATGGGGAAAGGGAGAGGGGAGAGATAATGGGAGGGAAGAGATGTTAGAGGGGGAGAGATGTTAGAGGGGGGGAGGTGTTAGAGGTAAGAGATGTTAGAGGGGAGAGATGGGAGAGGGAAGAGAGAGAGAGAGAGATAGGTTGAGAGTGATAGGTAGAGAGAGAGATATAGGTAAAGAGTGAGAAAGGTAGAGATAGGTCTCTACCTAGGATAGGAAGAGAGGGAGAGAGGAGTGAGGTTCAGATGGTCAGTTCACGTTATGGTGTGAAATCCTGTGTATGTGTGTGTTTGTGTGCGTACTACAGCTTACAAGTACTTGTTCCTGTGTGTGTGTGTGTTGTTATTACTGCTGAACAGCGGTTTAGTGCCGATGAAGGTAGCGTAGGTAGCAATGATACGGCTGTGGACTAGTTTGGCTTTATTTGGGTAGGAGTGAGTACACAACGGGCAGTGTGAGGGAGTGACTGCAAGCCAGTCCGTGGAGGGGGAGCACTTGTGTCTGTCAAGTCGGTCGGCCTAGGAGTGAGAGAGGAAACGAAGGACTGGAGACCACACAGGGTCCTGTCGTTGGGCTCTCTCGAGATCCTCAACAGAGAACGAATTGCCGACACTCACGAATGCTATATGTCTCGACAGGGCATCAGCTACAACATTTTGCTTACCTGGGACATAGCAAATTTCAGGGTTGTAGCCATTGAACGTGAGCGACCACCGAGCATGCTTTCCCGAGAGGTTCTTATTCACAAAAAGGGCCACTAAGGGTAAATGATCTGTATAAATCTTGATAGGATAATGATAGATGATATCCCGAAAATGACTCAGGGCCCATACAATGGCTAAAGCTTCTAGCTCTGTCACTGAATAATTGACTTCCGCTTTAGTAAGGACACGGCTAGCATAGGCAATAGGCTGTTGCTTACCATTAGATTCCTGTGACAAGACTGCACCGATGCCAACTTTGCTGGCATCAGTCGTCAAGGTAAATGCCTTGGTGAAATCAGGGAATCTAAGGGTTGGGGCTGATGTTAACTTGTTCTTAAGAATGACAAAAGCTCGTTCCTGATCACACGTCCACTCAAAAGGGGCATCCTTCTTGAGTAAGCGTGTCAGGGGTGCAGCAATGGTGGAGAAACCTGCGATAAAGGTGCGGTAGAAACCCACCAGGCCTATGAAGGACCGGACTGCATCCGCCGTCATGGGTCTGGGGAATTTCTGCACGGCCGAGATTTTAGACTCGTCCGTCTTTATGTCATTCTGAGTCACTACGTGACCCAGAAATTTTATTTCCTTCCGGAGGAAATGACATTTGGAGAGCTTTACCTTAAGATTTGCCTGAGCTAGCCTGTCCAATACCCTGTCAAGTTTCTCAAGATGTGACGGGACATCTTGCGACATGACTATGAGATCATCCAGGTAGACCATGAGCGTGCCACCTAGGAGGGTACGGAAAATTGTCGTCATCAAACGACTAAATGTGATTGGGCTTCCGCGCAAGCCGAAAGGCATCCTCCTGAACTGGTAATGACCAGTTGGAGTAGAGAAAGCTGTCAACTCTCTGCTCTCATCATCGAGGGGGATCTGCCAGAACCCTTGAAGAAGATCAAGAGTTGAAAAGACCTTATTATCGCCGATGTTCTGCAACAGGTCGTTCAGAACTGGCAATGGAAAGCGGTCTGGGATGGTACATGCATTCAGTTTCCTGTAATCGATAACAGGGCGCCAGGTTCCGTCTTTCTTGGGAACCAGAATAAGGGGAGCATTCCACGGGGAAGTGGACTCCTCAATAACTCCATCACGGAGCATCCGTGTAATGAGTTCTTCGGCGAAGACTCTTTGCGCATGTGGCAGGCGATACGCAGGTACATAAATGGGTTTAGTACCTTTGTCAAGTGGAATACGGTGAGAGATCAGTGGGGTCAAACCCATCGACTCACCATCTAGTGCAACTGCAGAACGTGCACGATTGAGAACCTGGAGAAGTTTTGGGACCTCTTCAGGATAGTCTGTCAAAGCTAGATCATCTTCCTGCACTGGCCGGGTGTTGGAAGAGTCAGCAGCAGACTCGCCTGGGAGAACTGCACTCACGAGGAAGTCAGCTGGGGCTTCACCCTCCACTCTCACCAGGAGAGGGAATCTGACAAGGTCGACAAGTGAGGTCTCTGACTAGTTCATATTTCGCGGCATTTTAGGTGCTGCCCTCTGTAGGCTTACCCACGTCAGTGGGAGGCTGAGCTCACCCTCTCTCACTCCTAGGCCGACCGACTTGACAGACACAAGTGCTCCCCCTCCACGGACTGGCTTGCGGTCACTCCCTCACACTGCCCGTTGTGTACTCACTCCTACCCAATTAAAGCCAAACTAGTCCACGGCCGTATCATTGCTACCTACGCTACCTTCATCGGCACTAAACCGCTGTTCAGCAGTAAGAGCAGTAATAACAGTGGTGGCAGCGGTGGGATACGAACCCACGCCTCCGACGAGACTGGTGATGAACTGGGAATGTAACAGCAAGGGAAAGAAAAAAAAATTAAACTGGGTAACACAAAAAAAAACTGCACTGGCTGGAGATACGTAGACGCTGAGTAGTTGTAGACACAATGATGAGTCACGAGCTGCTGTAGACACTGAACTGAGCTGGCTTAGGGGCTAAGCCAACTGGGTTCCCACGTGGTTAAGCAAGGTAGAACTTCTTGGAGGAAACTGGGAAGAACACAACACACATGGACAGCGAGATGGACGTCGTTGCGTAGCAGAGAAGGCTGTAGAGGAGGCTGGTGTGTTTACACGCTGATTAGGGTATCAACCAACCCCAGAGCTGCCTCGTGGTCACACGTGGAGCAACACGAAGCCAACACACTAAACTACCTCACCTCTACTTCTTGTAGCTGAGAAGGGTGTAGGGATGCTGTAGGAGGCAGGAGAATGGTGCTGGAGAGTGTTGAAGGGCTGTAGAGAGGGTGATGAGGTGAACACGTGACTGCTAAGGCTGGAGATTATGCCGTGACGCCTATGTCCAGATTTTGTGGGGAAAATCTAGGACGAAGATCTATCTCAGGTCCCGTCAAGCCACTGGGAGTAATAGATAACTCTTTAGGCCAGCAGGTGCGTTGGATGACGATGGATGATGTTGACTGGCGTCGACCGATGGTGTTGACCCCTCCACCCTGAAGAGGCTCACAATGCCGTTGACTCCGCTGTCACCACTGTTATTACTGTTCTTACTGCTGAACAGCGGTTTAGTGCCGATAAAGGTAGCGTAGGTAGCAATGATACGGCCGTGGACTAGTTTGGCTTTAATTGGGTAGGAGTGAGTACACAACGGGCAGTGTGAGGGAGTGACCGCAAGCCAGTCCGTGGAGGGGGAGCACTTGTGTCTGTCAAGTCGGTCGGCCTAGGAGTGAGAGAGGGTGAGCTCAGCCTCCCACTGACATGGGTGAGCCTACAGAGGGCAGCACCTAAAATGCCGCGAAATATGAACTAGTCAGACCAGACGGCTAGGCTGTGTGCTCTGACAGTACAGGCTGTCTACAGTGTGTGTGTGTGTGTGTGTGTGTGTGTGTGTGTGTGTGTGTGTGTGTGTGTGTGTGTGTGTGTGTGTGTGTGTGTGTATGTGTGTGTGTGTGTATGTGTGTGTATGTGTATGCATGTGTGTGTGTGTGTGTGTGTGTGTGTGTGTATGTGTGTGTGTGTGTGTGTGTATGTGTGTGTGTGTGTGTGTGTGTGTGTGTGTGTGTGTGTGTGTGTGTGTGTATGTGTGTGTGTGTGTGTGTGTGTGTGTGTGTGTGTGTGTGTTTGTGTGTGTATGTGTGTGTGTGTGTGTGTATGTGTGTACTCACCTAATTGTACTCACCTAATTGTGGTTGCAGGGGTCGAGACTCAGCTCCTGGCCCCGCCTCTTCACTGATCGCTACTGGATCCTCTCTCTCTCTGCTTCCTGAGCTTTGTCATACCTCTTTTTAAAACTATGTATGGTTCCTGCCTCCACTACTTCACTTGCTAGGCTATTCCACTTGCTGACAACTCTATGACTGAAGAAATACTTCCTAACGTCCCTGTGACTCGTCTGAGTCTTCAGCTTCCAGTTGTGACCCCTTGTCCCTGTGTCCCCTCTCTGGAACATCCTATCTCTGTCCACCTTGTCTATTCCCCGCAGTATCTTGTATGTCGTTATCATGTCTCCCCTGACCCTTCTGTCCTCCAGTGTCGTCAGTCCGATTTCCCTTAACCTTTCCTCGTACGACATTCCCTTGAGCTCTGGGACTAGCCTTGTTGCAAACCTTTGTACTTTCTCTAACTTCTTGACGTGCTTGACCAGGTGTGGGTTCCAGACTGGTGCTGCATACTCCAGTATGGGCCTAACATACACAGTGTACAGTGTCTTGAACGATTCCTTATTAAGGTATCGGAACGCTATTCTCAGGTTTGCCAGGCGCCCATATGCTGCAGCGGTTATTTGGTTGATGTGTGCCTCCGGTGATGTGCTCGGTGTTATGGTCACCCCAAGGTCTTTCTCCCTGAGTGAGGTCTGTAGTCTTTGTCCACCTAGCCTATACTCTGTCTGCGGTCTTCTTTGCCCCTCCCCAATCTTCATGACTTTGCATTTGGCTGGATTGAATTCGAGAAGCCAGTTACTGGACCACATGTCCAGCCTCTCCAGGTCTCTTTGCAGTCCTGCTTCATCCTCGTCCGATTTAATTCTTCTCATCAACTTCACGTCATCTGCGAACAGGGACACTTCAGAGTCTATTCCTTCCATCATGTCGTTCACATATATCAAAAATAGCACTGGTCCTAGAACTGACCCCTGTGGGACCCCGCTCGTAACAGGCGCCCACTGTGATACCTCTTCACGTACCATGACTCGTTGCTGCCTCCCTGTCAGGTATTCCCTCATCCATTGCAGTGCCCTTCCTTTTACGTGTGCCTGATCCTCCAGCTTCTGCACTAATCTCTTGTGGGGAACTGTGTCAAAGGCCTTCCTGCAGTCTAGGAAAACGCAATCTACCCAACCCTCTCTCTCATGTCTTACTTCTGTTACCTTGTCATAAAACTCCAGGAGGTTTGTGATTGTTTTCATTTATAATCTTGTTCCTTTCCAGGTGTTCAACCACTCTCCTCCTGATAATCTTCTCCATGACTTTGCACACAATACATGTCAGAGACACAGGTCTGTAGTTTAGTGCCTCGTTTCTGTTTCCTTTCTTAAATATGGGGACTACATTAGCTGTCTTCCATTTCTCAGGTAGTTGCCCAGTTTCAAGGGATGTGTTGAAGATTGTGGTTAGAGGCACACACAGCATCTCTGCTCCTTCTCTAAGGACCCATGGGGAGATGTTGTCCGGTCCCATCGCCTTTGAGGTGTCAAGGTCACTTAAGAGCTTCTTCACCTCCTCCTCAGTTGTTCGTATGTCATCCAACACTTGTTGGTATATTCCCTCTTGATGTTCCCTTCTGTTCTGTCTTCCCACAGCCCTTCCTGTCTCTACTGTAAAAACTTCCTTAAATCTCCTGTTCAGCTCCTCACATACCTCCTGATCATTTCTTGTGAGTTCTCCACCTTCTGTCCTTAATCTGATCACCTGGTCTTTGACTGTTGTCTTCCTCCTGATGTGGCTATACAACAGTTTCGGGTCTGTCTTGATTCTCGATGCTATGTCATTTTCATACTGTCGCTGGGCCTCCCTCCTTACCTGTGCGTACTCATTCCTGGCTCTGCGACTGATCTCCCTATTTTCGTGTGTTCTCTGCCTTCTGTACTTTTTCCATTCTCTATTGCACTTTGTTTTTGCCTCCTTACACCATCGGGTGAACCAGGGGCTTGTTCTGGTCTTCCCGTTGTTACTGTTGCCCTTGGGAATGAACCTTTCCACTGCCTCCTTGCATTTTGTTGCTACATATTCCATCATTTCATTTACTGGCTTTCCTGCCAGTTCTCTGTCCCACTGGACCTCCCGCAAGAAGTTCTTCAACCCTATGTAGTCCCCTCTTTTATAGTCAGGCTTTTCCCATTCTACTCCTGTTATTCTCTCCACTTGCAGCTCTACTATGTATTCAAAGCACAGAACCACGTGGTCGCTAGCTCCTAGGGGACTCTCATACTTGATGTCCTCAATGTCTGAGCTGCCCAGGGTGAACACAAGGTCCAATCTTGCTGGTTCATCCTCCCCTCTCACTCTGGTAGTGTCCTTAACATGTTGGTGCATGAGGTTTTCCAGCACCATGTCCAACATCCTGGCTCTCCATGTTTTGGGACCCCCATGTGGCTCCAGGTTTTCCCAGTCAATCTCCCTGTGGTTGAAATCCCCCATAACCAGCAACTTTGCTCTGCTGGAGTGAGCTCTTCTTGCCACCTCAGCAAGTGTGTCCACCATTGCTCTGTTGCTCTCTTCATATTCCTCTCTTGGCCTCCTGCAGTTCTGTGGTGGATTATACATCACTGCAATGACCACTTTGTGTTCCCCAGACTGAAGTGTACCTGCTATGTAGTCTCTTTCTCCCGTCTCATCTATTCCTTCCATTTTCTCGAATTTCCATCTGTTTTTTACGAGCAGAGCAACCCCACCTCCCCCCCTGCCCCTTCTATCTTTCCTCATGATCTGGTATCCTGGTGGGAAGATTGCATCTGTTATTGTCTCCATGAGTTTTGTTTCTGTAACTGCTATGATGTCTGGGGACTTCTCATTGATTCTTTCTTGCCATTCCTCATGTTTATTCGTTAATCCATCTGCATTTGTGTACCAAACCTTCAACTTCTGTTCTAATACTGTAACTGTGGTGCGGGGGGTGGAAACAGAGGGATCGGTGTGTGATGGTTGGTTTGGATTGTTCAGTTGCCTTGGGGGTGTCGTGGCTGGAGTCCTTCTGCAGGTGTTTCTGGGGGGTGCGCTTGTCCTTCCATTTGATCCTGGGTCATTCTGCTCTCCTTTTTCATTTCCTCCCATTTCTCCTTTCGTTTTTGAACTCTCTCTTTCATTGTCTTCCTTTCGTCCTGTGTTCTGTCTCGGTCGAGGTACACACTCCGGAACTCCTGCTTGCCTCTCAGCCGTGCTTTCTCCTGCAGGATCATGGTTCGGGTTGATTCTGCCTTGAAAATTACTTTGAGAGGCCGATTCCTTTTCTTTGTGAACCACCCAATTCTCCGAAAATTTGCCACCTGGGTCATGTCCCCCTCGCCTATCACCTTCATGATGTCTTCAATCGCTTTTTTCTCCTCCTGCTTTCTTTCATCATAAGTTTCCCCTTTAGCTTCGTCTAGCCCATA
>NC_091292.1:92215314-92220314 GCF_038502225.1 Cherax quadricarinatus
CCATACCCACAGCCTCCACCCAACACCGAGCTATAGAATCCCACAGTATGCCACCAGGTCTCCCACCCTCACAGGCCCCCCAAACCACAGTGTTGGAAAGGAAACTGAAGGTATGGTACACAAACGCTGATGGAATAACAAATAAGTGGGAGGAGTGGCATGAAAGCTCATAGCTCTCACAGAAACCAAGCTTACAGGTATGATAACAGATGCCATCTTTCCAACGGGATACCAAATCCTGAGGAAAGACAGAGGGAACAGGGGGGGTGGAGGAGTGGCGTTGCTGATCAAAAATTGCTGGAATTTTGATGAGCTGGAGGGAGGAGATAGCAGAGAAGAAAGTGATTACATAGTGGGAACACTTCACTCTGGAGGTCCCAAGGTGGTATTAGCAGTGATGTATAACCCACCACAGAACAGCAGGAGGCCAAGGCAAGAGTACGACGAGAGCAATAGAGCGATGGTTGACACACTGGCTAGAGTGGCCAGAAGAGCTCATGCATGCAGGGCAAAGCTCCTGATCATGGGTGACTTTAACCACAAGGAGATCGATTGGGAGAACTTGGACCCACATGGGGGCCAAGATACATGGAGGGCTAAGATGATGGAGGTGGTACTGGAGAACTTCATGTACCAACACGTAAGGGACACTACAAGAGAGAGAGGAGAGGATGAACCAGCAAGGCTGGACTTAGTATTCACCTTGAGTAGTGCAGATATCGAGGACATCACATATGAAAGACCCCTTGGGGCCAGTGACCATGTGGTTTTAAGCTTCGAATACACAGTAGAGCTACAAGTGGAGGGAGAAGCAGGAAGGCCAGGACGAATGAAGCCAAACTACAAGAAAGGGGACTACACAGGAATGAGGAACTACCTGAACGGGGTTCAGTGGGACAGAGAACTGGCAGGGAAGCCAGTTAATGAGATGATGGAATATGTAGCAACAAAATGCAAGGAGGCTGAGGAGAGGTTTGTACCCAAGGGTAACAAGATTAATGAAAAAGCCAGGATGAGCCCATGGTTTACCCAAAGGTGCAGGGAGGAAAAAGCCAAGTGTGCTAGGGAATGGAAGAAATATAGAAGGCAAAGGACCCAGGAGAATAAGGAGAACAGTCGTAGAGCCAGAAACGAATATGCACAGATAAGAAGGGAGGCCCAAAGACAATATGAAAATGACATAGCAGCGAAAGCCAAATCTGACCCAAAACTGTTGTACAGCCACATCAGGAGGAAAACAACAGTCAAGGACCAGGTAATCAGGCTAAGGAAGGAAGGAGGAGAGACAACAAGAAATGACCATGAAGTATGTGAAGAACTCAACAAGAGATTCAAAAAAGTGTTCACAGAGGAGACAGAAGGGACTCCAGAAAGACGGAGAGGTGGGGCACACCACCAAGTGCTGGACACAGTGCACACAACCGAGGAAGAAGTGAAGAGGCTTCTGAGTGAGCTAGATACCTCAAAGGCAATGGGGCCAGATAACATCTCCCCATGGGTGTTGAGAGAGGGAGCAGAGGCGCTATGTGTACCCCTAACAACAATATTCAATACATCTATCGAAACAGGGAGATTGCCTGAGGCATGGAAGACAGCAAATGTAGTCCCAATCTCTAAAAAAGGAGACAGACATGAAGCATTAAACTACAGACCAGTGTCACTGACATGTATAGTATGCAAAATCATGGAGAAGATTATCAGGAGAAGAGTGGTGGAACACCTAGAAAGGAATGATCTCATCAACAGCAGCCAACATGGTTTCAGGGACGGGAAATCCTGTGTCACAAACCTACTGGAGTTCTATGACATGGTGACAGCAGTAAGACAAGAGAGAGAGGGGTGGGTGGATTGCATTTTCTTGGACTGCAAGAAGGCGTTTGACACAGTTCCACACAAGAGATTGGTGCAAAAACTGGAGGACCAAGCAGGGATAACAGGGAAGGCACTACAATGGATCAGGGAATACTTGTCAGGAAGACAGCAGTGAGTCATGGTACGTGGCGAGGTGTCAGAGTGGGCACCTGTGACCAGCGGGGTCCCGCAGGGGTCAGTCCTAGGACCAGTGCTGTTTCTGGTATTTGTGAACGACATGACGGAAGGAATAGACTCAGAGGTGTCCATGTTTGCAGATGACGTGAAGTTGATGAGAAGAATACACTCGATCGAAGACCAGGCAGAACTACAAAGGGATCTGGACAGGCTGCAGACCTGGTCCAGCAATTGGCTCCTGGAGTTCAATCCCACCAAGTGCAAAGTCATGAAGACTGGGGAAGGGCAAAGAAGGCCGCAGACGGAGTACAGTGTAGGGGGTCAGAGACTACAAACCTCACTCAAGGAAAAAGATCTTGGGGTGAGTATAACACCAGGCACATCTCCTGAAGCGCACATCAACCAAATAACTGCTGCAGCATATGGGCGCCTAGCAAACCTCAGAACAGCATTCCGACATCTTAATAAGGAATCATTCAGGACCCTGTACACCGTGTATGTTAGGCCCATATTGGAGTATGCGGCACCAGTTTGGAACCCACACCTAGCCAAGCACGTGAAGAAACTAGAGAAAGTGCAAAGGTTTGCAACAAGACTAGTCCCAGAGCTAAGAGGTATGTCCTACGAGGAGAGGTTAAGGGAAATCAACCTGACGACACTGGAGGACAGGAGAGGTAGGGGGGACATGATAACGACATACAAAATACTGAGAGGAATTGACAAGGTGGACAAAGACAGGATGTTCCAGAGATTGGACACAGTTGGAAGCTGAAGACACAGATGAATCACAGGGATGTTAGGAAGTATTTCTTCAGCCACAGAGTAGTCAGTAAGTGGAATAGTTTGGGAAGCGATGTAGTGGAGGCAGGATCCATATATAGCTTTAAGCAGAGGTATGATAAAGCTCACGGCTCAGGGAGAGTGACCTAGTAGCGATCAGTGAAGAGGCGGGGCCAGGAGCTCGGACTCGACCCCCGCAATCTCAACTAGGTGAGGTGAGTACACACACACACACATACACACACACACACACACACACACACACACACACACACACACACACACACACACATACACACACATACACACACACACACACACACACACACACACATACACACACATACACACACACACACACACACACACACACACACACACACACACACACACACACACACACACACACACACACACACACACACACACACACACACACGTGGTGCTGGAAAACCTCATGCACCAACATGTTAAGGACACTACCAGAGTGAGAGAGGATGATGAACCAGCAAGATTGGACCTTGTGTTCACCCTGGGCAGCTCAGACATTGAGGACATCAAGTATGAGAGTCCCCTAGGAGCTAGCGACCACGTGGTTCTGTGCTTTGAATATATAGTAGAGCTGCAAGTGGAGAGAATAACAGGAGTTGAATGGGAAAAGTCTGACTATAAAAGAGGGGACTACATAGGGTTGAAGAACTTCTTGCGGGAGGTCCAGTGGGACAGAGAACTGGCAGGAAAGCCAGTAAATGAAATGATGGAATATGTAGCAACAAAATGCAAGGAGGCAGTGGAAAGGTTTATTCCCAAGGGCAACAGTAACAACGGGAAGACCAGAACGAGCCCCTGGTTTACCCGACGGTGTAAGGAGGCAAAAACAAAATGCAATAGAGAATGGAAAAAGTACAGAAGGCAGAGAACACACGAAAATAGGGAGATCAGTCGCAGAGCCAGGAATGAGTACTCACAGGTAAGGAGGGAGGCCCAGCGACAGTATGAAAATGACATAGCATCGAGAATCAAGACTGACCCGAAACTGTTGTATAGCCACATCAGGAGGAAGACAACAGTCAAAGACCAGGTGATCAGATTAAGGACAGAAGGTGGAGAACTCACAAGAAATGATCAGGAGGTATGTGAGGAGCTGAACAGAAGAGGCGGGGCCAGGAGCTGAGCCTCGACCCCTGCAACCACATTTAGGTGAGTATACACACACAGGATCTTAAAAAGACAATATTATTATAATAACTTGTTTTAACACTGTAAAACAAGGTTATTTGTATAACTTATACAAACATTAAACACATAAAACACCGCGTGAGTAGAACACGCAGTCGCAAATACAAACACACGTAGCAAACACACGTTACCCTGGTGCACGAAACACAACCTCACAACAACAACAAACACACGAGACAAACAAACATTTCCCAGGAATACAGAAACACTTCCTGCGGAAATTACAAAAACACACGGAAAAAACACAAACACACACACAACAAACACATGTATTAACACCCGCTCCCTCCTCGTAACAAAATTCACACCAAACTTGTCTTTGTAAGACAAGGACAGTCTTGCCCTCTCCCCCCCCCCTGTACTTGTTTCTTTGTTTGCCTCCACACCAGCTGGACAAACACTCAGCTGGTCCACCTTACCACCTACCTCCTGGCGTGTCTCCTGCCCATTCTCGAAAACCGATCGAAGGTAATTAAGACAGCTGGAACAATGTAATCCAGGTGATAAAGACAGCTTGGAACAATGTAATCCAGGTGATATAGACAGCTTGGAACAATGTAATCCAGGTGATATAGACAGCTTGGAACAATGTAATCCAGGTGATAAAGACAACTTAGAACAATGTAATCCAGGTAGTATAGAAAGCTTGGAACAATGTAATCCAGGTGATATAGACAGCTTGGAACAATGTAATCCAGGTAGTATAGAAAGCTTGGAACAATGTAATCCAGGTGATATAGACAGCTGGAACAATGTAATCCAGGTGATATAGACAGTTGGAACAATGTGATGCAGGTGATAAAGACAGTTGGAACAATGTGATCCAGGTGATAAAGACAGCTGGAACAATGTGATCCAGGTGATAAAGACAGCTGGAACAATGTGATCCAGGTGATAAAGACAGCTGGAACAATGTAATCCAGGTGATAAAGACAGCTGGAACAATGTAATCCAGGTGATAAAGACAGCTGGAACAATGAAATCCAGGTGAT
>NC_091292.1:92225314-92245314 GCF_038502225.1 Cherax quadricarinatus
TTGTTGTTGATAGTGGTGTTGTTGATGGTGCTGTTGTTGTTGATAGTGCTGTTGTTGATGGTGTTGTTGTTGTTGATAGTGCTGTTGTTGATGGTGCTGTTGTTGATGGTGCTGTTGTTGTTGATAGTGGTGTTGTTGATAGTGGTGTTGTTGATAGTGGTGTTGTTGATGGTGCTGTTGTTGTTGATAGTGCTGTTGTTGATGGTGCTGTTGTTGTTGATAGTGGTGTTGTTGATAGTGGTGTTGTTGATAGTGGTGTTGTTGATGGTGCTGTTGTTGTTGATAGTGCTGTTGTTGATGGTGCTGTTGTTGTTGATAGTGGTGTTGTTGATGGTGCTGTTGTTGTTGATAGTGCTGTTGTTGATGGTGCTGTTGTTGTTGATAGTGCTGTTGTTGATGGTGCTGTTGTTGTTGATAGTGCTGTTGTTGATGGTGCTGTTGTTGTTGATAGTGCTGTTGTTGATGGTGATGTTGTTGTTGATAGTGCTGTTGTTGATGGTGATGTTGTTGTTGATAGTGCTGTTGTTGATGGTGCTGTTGTTGTTGATAGTGCTGTTGTTGATGGTGATGTTGTTGTTGATAGTGGTGTTGTTGATGGTGCTGTTGTTGATGGTGCTGTTGTTGTTGATAGTGCTGTTGTTGATGGTGCTGTTGTTGTTGATAGTGCTGTTGTTGATGGTGCTGTTGTTGTTGATAGTGCTGTTGTTGATGGTGATGTTGTTGTTGATAGTGCTGTTGTTGATGGTGCTGTTGTTGATGGCGCTGTTGTTAGTGCTGGTCTTGATAGTACTGTTGTTGTCAGTGATGTTGACAGTGCTGTTGTTGTTGTTGTTAATAGTGCTGTTGCTGTTGATATTGCTGTTGTTGATGGTGCTGTTGTTGTTAGTGCTGTTGTTGTTGTTAGTGCTGTTGCTGTTATTGTTACTGCTGTTGTTGTTACTACTGTCGTTGCTGCTGCTCCTGCTGTTGTTACTATTGTCGTTGCTGCTGTTATTGTTACTATTGTCGTTGTGCTGTTGTTGTTACTATTGTCGTTGTTGTTGTTGCTGCTGCTCATGTTGTTGCTACTGCTGCTGTCGTTCTTGGTATTATTGCTGTTGTTGCTGCTGATGCTGTTGTTATTGTCGTTGCTGTTGTTGGTGGTGATGTTGCTGGCAGTGTTGTTGTCATCGTTACTGCAGTCATTGTTTTAAAGTGTTGCAAGGACTCACAGCGCCGTAGTGAGAGAGAGCAAGAGTCTGGCGTCACTATTAACTGGCTACCGGCGTCAATACTGCCGCTGCAGCCGGCGTTCGTGAGCGCTGTAACACTCACGAACGCCGACTTTTGCTAATCCGGATTCCCCCACAAGCGTCTTTTTTTTACGCGTCGAGTGAATATGGTTCAAATGAGCAGTTGTTTTTGTGTGGGAGAGAGAGAGAGAGAGAGAGAGAGAGTGAGAGAGAGAGAGAGAGAGAGAGAGAGAGAGAGAGAGAGAGAGAGAGAGGCTGTACCAGACAAACAACATACATTAAATATTTACACAATACTAACGAAATCGTAATAACAAGAATTGCAAGCAGCGCCACAGAACGAGTAAGGTTTAAACCCACACTGGCTAGCCAGCTAGTTTTACGACACGCTTGCCATGGGTTCGAATCCCACCAGTTCTGTGAATTTTACATAATAATTTAGAACGACAAAAAAGGCTCAGAACAGAATTATACAAGTATAGGTAGTAAAATCTATTAATGGCGCAGACAAACACACAATTATACATCAAACAAAAACACGCAGACAGACACAAATACTGACACAAGGTAACTACACAGACAACAAAACAGTCCAAGGCTGAGGGGAATCACAGTTATCTTACACCTACACTTCCTCCAGGGTAAAATTTACCTCTGTATTCCACTGAAGAGGTCACCAGCGCGGGCGAAACGTCTCTTCAATAGTGCACGTGTGTCTTATTTAATATATCTGTTATCCTTCAAGAGAACCAAAATGCAGAGAGGCGATAGATCTCCATCTATCCAGAGCAACACACACACACCTGACACACACACACACACACACCTGACACACACACACACACACACCTGACACACACACACACACACACCTGACACACACACACACACCTGACACACACACACACACACACCTGACACACACACACACACACACACCTGACACACACACACACACACACCTGACACACACACACACACACACCTGACACCTGCTTCCTTGATTCACCTCTGTACATATAATGGAGATTCTTGCATATATATATATATATATATATATATATATATATATATATATATATATATATATATATATATATATATATATATATTGAACATTTGAGAGGAACGGCAGGTGTTTCGTCACCCGGCTGGATGAACAAGTGTCTCTGACAAGTGTGGCAATATATAAGTAAGGTGTTTAGAAGGTATTTATAAAACAAACAGATGTTTATGATAGATATATGAGGCATGTGTGGTGTGTGTGTGGCGTGGAATATCTTCACTTGGTCCGTGAGTTAGCACTGGTCTGTGGGTTGGTCAGTACTGGTCTGTGGGTTGGTTGTCTTGGTCCGTGAGTTAGTCAGTACTGGTCTGTGGGTTGGTCAGTACTGGTCTGTGAGTTGGTCATTCCTGGTTTGTGAGTTAGTCAGTACTGGTCTGTGGGTTGGTTGGTCTTGGTCCGTGAGTTAGCCAGTACTGGTCTGTGGGTTAGTCAGTCCTGGTCCGTGACTTAGTACTGGTCTTTGGGTTGGTCAGTCCTGGTCCGTGAGTTAGTCAGCACTGGTCTGTGGGTTGGTCAGTCCTGGTCCGTGAGTTAGTCAGTACTGGTCTGTGGGTTGGTCAGTCCTCGTCCGTGAGTTAGTCAGTACTGGTCCGTGGGTTGGTCAGTACTGGTCTGTGGGTTGGTCAGACTTGGTCCGTGAGTTAGTCAGTACTGGTCCGTGGGTTGGTCAGTCCTGTTCTGTGGGTTGGTCAGTCCTTGTCCGTGAGTTAGTCAGTACTGGTCTGTGGGTTAGTCAGTACTGGTCTGTGGGTTAATCAGTACTGGTCTGTGGGTTGATCAGTCCTGGTCTGTGGGTTAGTCAGTACTGGTCTGTGGGTTGGTCAGTCCTGGTTTGTGAGTTAGTCAGTACTGGTCTGTGGGTTGGTTGGTCTTGGTCCGTGAGTTAGCCAGTACTGGTCTGTGGGTTGGTCAGTCGCGTTCCTTCCACCCCAGGTAGTTCTGTTTGTGACTTGAAAAAGCCCACTGTGTGGGCGAAACGTAGTCAATAAAGGATCACATTATACTGCATTTGTGTTTATATTGCCAGTACTGGTCTGTGGGTTGATCAGTCCTGGTCTGTGGGTTAGTCAGTACTGGTCTGTGGGTTGGTCAGTCCTGGTTTGTGAGTTAGTCAGTAGTGGTCCGTGGGATGGTTGGTCTTGGTCCGTGAGTTAGTCAGTACTGGTCTGTGGGTTGGTCAGTCCTGGTCCGTGAGTTAGTCAGTACTGGTCTGTGGGTTGGTCAGTCCTGGTCCGTGAGTTAGTCAGTACTGGTCTGTGGGTTGGTCAGTCCTGGTTTGTGAGTTAGTCAGTACTGGTCCGCGGGTTGGTCAGTCCTGGTCCGTGAGTTAGTCAGTACTGGTCTGTGGGTTGGTCAGTCCTGGTCCGTGAGTTAGTCAGTACTGGTCTGTGGGTTGGTCAGTCTTGGTCCGTGAGTTAGTACTGGTCTGTGGGTTGGTTGGTCTTCGTCCGTGAGTTAGTCAGTACTGGTCTGTGGGTTGGTCAGTCCTGGTCCGTGAGTTAGTCAGTACTGGCCTGTTTGTTGGTCAGTCCTGGTCCGTGAGTTAGTCAGTACTGGTCCGTGGGTTGGTCAGTACTGGTCTGTGGGTTGGTCAGTCCTGGTCCGTGAGTTAGTCAGTACTGGTCCGTGGGTTGGTCAGTCCTGTTCTGTGAGTTGGTCAGTCCTGGTAGGTGAGTTAGTCAGTACTGGTCTGTGGGTTAGTCAGTACTGGTCTGTGGGTTGGTCAGTCCTCGTCCGTGAGTTAGTCAGTACTGGTCCGTGGGTTGGTCAGTACTGGTCTGTGGGTTGGTCAGTCCTGGTCCGTGAGTTAGTCAGTACTGGTCCGTGGGTTGGTCAGTCCTGTTCTGTGAGTTGGTCAGTCCTGGTAGGTGAGTTAGTCAGTACTGGTCTGTGGGTTAGTCAGTACTGGTCTGTGGGTTAGTCAGTACTGGTCTGTGGGTTAGCCAGTACTGGTCCGTGGGTTGGTCAGTACTGGTCTGTGGGTTGGTCAGTCCTGGTCCGTGAGTTAGTCAGTACTGGTCTGTGGGTTGGTCAGTCCTCGTCCGTGAGTTAGTCAGTACTGGTCCGTGGGTTGGTCAGTACTGGTCTGTGGGTTGGTCAGTCTTGGTCCGTGAGTTAGTCAGTACTGGTCCGTGGGTTGGTCAGTCCTGTTCTGTGGGTTGGTCAGTCCTGGTCCGTGAGTTAGTCAGTACTGGTCTGTGGGTTAGTCAGTACTGGTCTTTGGGTTAGTCAGTACTGGTCTGTGGGTTAGTCAGTACTGCTCTGTGGGTTGATCAGTCCTGGTCTGTGGGTTAGTCAGTACTGGTCTGTGGGTTGGTCAGTCCTGGTCCGTGAGTTAGTCAGTACTGGTCTGTGGGTTAGTCAGTACTGGTCTGTGGGTAAGTCAGTACTGGTCTGTGGGTTGGTCAGTCCTGGTCTGTGGGTTAGTCAGTACTGGTCTGTGGGTTGATCACTCTTGGCCCGTGAGTTAGCACTGGTCTGTGGGTTGGTCAGTCCTGGTCCGTGAGTTAGTCAGTACTGGTCTGTGGGTTGGTCAGTCCTGGTCCGTGAGTTAGTCAGTACTGGTCTGTGGGTTGATCAGTCTTGGTCTGTGAGTTAGTCAGTACTGGTCCGTGGGTTGGTCAGTACTGGTCCATGGGTTGCTTAGTCCTGGTCCGTAGGTGGCTTAGTCCTGATCCCTGGGTTAACATAAGAACATAAGAATGGAGGAACACTGTAGAAGCCCTACTGGCCCATACAAGGCAGGTCCTTATCAAAACCACCACCACCCAGAGCTACCCAACAAACACAAAATACAACCTCGTTCATATTTGCTAATATACAGGGCCTTAAGCTATCCACGAACAATAAAATACCTTTTATCAGTGGACTTCTAGAGGAGTCTAATGCAATGTTTGCAGCCTTCACAGAGACCCACACAAGAGATCACTTTGACAACGAAATATGGATAAATGGGTACAACTTTTTAGATGTGACAGAAAGAACAGGCAACAAGGGGGAGTTGGCCTGTATGTCAAATAGTCGCTCATCTGCACAGAGATGCTGAACACCACAAGTAATGTAGTTGAAGTTCTAACAATAAAGATCGAGAACCAGAACCTAGTCATCGTGGTTGTATGTAAGCCACCAGATGCAACCTCCCAACAGTTCAAGGAACAGCTACTGGAAATTTATTACTGTCTTCAAAGGATTCCAGCTCCACCCCAAACATCTTACTGCTTGGTGATTTCAACCTTAAGCATACAAAATGGAAGAATGTAGCAAATAATGATATAGCAGAAAGAATCCCTGGAGGCAGTGAAGATGAAATCTTACACACATGAACTACAAAATTTCTACGATAAACACGCCCTAAGTCAGCAGATAGTGGAGCCAACAACACTGACAAACACTCTTGGCCTTATCCTCACAAATAATGAGGACCTGGTAAGAGACATAACAATATCAAAAACAACTAATTTCGATCACAATCTAATCGAAGTTCAGACTTACATGCACAGGGATCCTGATCAGCAAAATGCACATAGCTGTGGGGATATCTTCACCAAATACAACTTCAACAACAAGAACATCAACTGGGACCATGTCTTAAATGAAACATGTTGGGAAGTTATCTTAAATAACATGGATCCAAACCAGTGCCTTGAAAGGATCAACTTCCTGGCAGCTGAAGTATGTTCAAGAAAGAAGAAAAGAAGTAAACTGGAGAAAGACGCTCCCTCTACAGAAGACGATGAAGAATCACTGCGCTCCTCAAGAACGCTAGATTATGATACACGGAAGGAAGCGTTGACTAGGGAAGTGGAAAATTTCGAACTTAAGTTAAAGGACTCTTACAGGACCCAGGAGGGACAGGAGCTAAAAGCGATTAGTGAAACTGAAAGAAATTCGAACTATTTCTTTTCATATGCCAAAAACAAGGCAAATACCACATTTAGTATCGGGCCCTTGTTCAGACAAGATGAGACTTACACAGATGACAACAAAGAAATGAGTGAGATACTGAAATCCCAATATGACTCTGTGTTTAGCGAGCCACTAATCAGTCTAAACATCGACAATCCAAATGATTTTTTCATGAATGAGCCTCAAAACTCCATCAATGTATGCCATATTTTCGACATTACCCGAACTCCGATAGACTTGGAGAAAACCATTGACAACATGCCCATGCACTCAGCCCCAGACCCAGACTCGTGGAACTCTGTGTTCAGTAAGAACTGCAAGAAGTCCCTTTTGCGTGCCCTAAGTATACTATGGAAAAGGAGCTTAGACATGGGTGAAATTTCACAGTCACTAAAATTAAAGGATATAGCCCCACTCCATAAAGGTGGCAGCAAAGCATTAACTAAGAACTATAGACCAATAGCTCTAACGTCCCACATCATAAAAATCTTTGAAAGAGTGCTAAGAAGCACGATTGTAAACCACTTGGATTCCCAAAATCTGCACACTCCAGGGCAACATGGGTTCAGAGCAGGACGTTCCTGCCTCTCGCAACTACTGGATCACTATGATATGGTCTTGGATGCACTGGAAGAAAAACAGAATGCAGATATGATATACACAGCCTTTGCAAAAGCCTTTGACATGTGTGATCATGGTATCATAGCACATAAAATACGTGCAAAAGGAATGACTGGCAAAGTGGGGAGATGAATTTTTAATTTTCAAACCAATCGAACACAGAGTAGTGGTCAACAGAGTTAAATCAGAAGCTGCCATAGTGAAAACTTCTGTTCCATAAGGCACAGTACTCGCCCTCATCCTGTTCCTCATCCTCATATCAGACATAGACATTGATGTAATCCACAGCACCGTGTCATCCTTTGAGGCGATACTAGGATCTGCATGAAACTGGCATCTATTGAGGACACGGTTAACTTCCAAGAAGATATATGCCAAGTTTTCCACTAGGCAACAGAACACAATATGATGTTCAATGAAGACAAATTCCAACTACTCTGTTATGAAAAACTAGAGGAGAGAATTACTTGAACTGAGTATATTACAGACTCTGATCATGCAACAGAGCGGCAAAATAATGTGAGGGACCTGGGAGTGGTAATGTCTGAGGATCTCACTTTCAAGGATCACAACAGTGCCACGATCACAACTGCAAAGAAAATGATAGGATGGATAATGAGAACGTTCATAACAAGAGATGCCGAGTCAATGATGATCCTTTTCAAATCACTTGTTCTCTCTAGGCTGGAATACTGCTGTGCATTAACATCTCCGTTCAAAGAAGGTGAAATTGCAGATCTCGGGAGTGTACAGAAAACTTTTACTGCACATATAAGTTATATCAAGCACCTGAACTACTGGGAACGCTTGGAAGCACTTGACCTGTACTTGTTGGAACGCAGGCGAGAGAGATATATCATAATCTACACTCGGAAAATCCTAGAAGGAATAGTCCATAATCTGCATACAGAAATCACTCCCTGCGGAAGTAAAAGACTGGGCAGGCAGTGCAAAATACCCCCAGTGAAAAGTAGGGGCGCCATTGGCACACTAAGAGAAAACACCATAAGTGTCCGGGACCCAAGACTGTTCAGCAGCCTCCCACCAAGCATAAGGGGAATTACCATTAGGCTCCTGGCTGCCTTCGAGAGGGAGCTGGACATATACTTAAAGTCGGTGCTGGATCAGCCGGGCTGTGGTTCGTACGTTGGACTACATGCGGCCAGTAGTAACAGCCTAATTGATCAGGCCCTGATCCACCAGGACCCCTGGTCGTGGACCGGGCCGCGGGGGGCGTTGATCCCCGGAATACCCTTCAGGTAGACTCGAGGTACCGGCGACACCACTCAAACCCAGCCCCTCCCACTCATACATTTGTCCAATCTTTTCTTAAAGCTACCCAGGGTCCTAGCCTCGATTACCCTACTCGGAAGATTGTTCCATGCATCCACCACTTTGTTTGAAAACCAGTACTTACCTATGTCCTTCCTAAATCTAAATTTATCTAACTTAAATCCGCTATTTCTGGTTCTTACCTGGTTCGACATCCCCCAGTACTTTATTAATATCACGTTTATTTATGTCCATCATCCACTTACACACCTCGATGATACCTCCCCTCAGTTTGTCTCTCCAGAAAGTGAAGATTCAAGGCTCTGTCTTCATACGGGAGATTCCTTATACAGTAAATCATTTTAGTCATCCTTCTCTGTATGTTCTCCAACGAACATATATCCAAAACTGAGCGGCGTAATCCAAGTGAGGCCTCAATAGTGATTTACAGAGCCGTAAAATACCTTTTAGACTCCTATTGCTTATACTTCTTGAAATAAATCCTAGTAATCTGTTAGCCTTATTGCGCACACTTAGGCACTGCTGTCTTGGCTTTAGGTTTCTGATTACCATGACTCCCAAGTCTTTTTCGCATTATGTATGATCAAGCTCTACTTCACCTAGTTTACAATTTCGAGAACGTTCAGCACTAGTCCCTGGGATGGTCAGTACTAGTCCCTGGGTTGGTCAGTAATAGTCCGTGGACGCAAATCTTGTCCTTCTTTATAAATATTGTGGTCACTGCTGCTAATGTTCACTGTTGTGGCCCCTGACTACCTCCTAGTAATTCGTTAGTGGGTTAGCGATCCAGTATCTATATTTCACTTGCAGGTATTTCATTTGCTTCACTTGATTTGTTAATATACAACTTCCAGTATTTTATTACAACTAGGCTACTAATTTCCTCAATACTTATCTTGTCGGTGTCAGGCCACGAAATAAAAAAAAAATCATTTTGTGGTCGGTGGAAGTCGGTGTCTCGTTCAGCTGTAAACACAGACTCAGGTTGCTGCACTGAGTACAGACGCCATTATTATCCCTGTTGCTGTTACTTTTATCTTTATTGCTTGTTACAAGTACTCTTGTTGCTTTCCCCATTTTTCTTTTTTTTAACCTGATATATTTCAGAAATTCCTTTGGATTACCATTGTTGTTTTGTTTATCATTTCCGACCTCCGTCTTTCTATCAGTAACTGTGTCAAGTTATTGTGATTCTCGAAGCTGCCAGTCAGTTCAAGTTTCTTAATATGCATTATGTAGTTGTCACGGATCTCAGCCGGTTGTCTGGCCGTCCAGCATGGCGTTTTCTCGTCTTTTCTTTTTTTTACGTTTTATCTTCCTTGCTAGGTTATCCTTCTCCATAATTAGTTTCTGTTTTTTTTTAAGCTTGCTCCTCATTTCCTCTACGATATCTGCGCTTAGTACCCACTACGATGATGTCAGCGGAACTGATGTCTCGGGAGAGTGAGGGAGGGAGACAGGGAGAGGAGCGAGTGTAAGAGTGTGCTAGACCGTATGTGAGAGATAGAGTGTGAGAGACAGTGTGAGGGGAAGAGTGTGAGAGACAGTGTGAGGGGAAGAGTGTGAGAGACAGTGTGAGGGGAAGAGTGTGAGAGACAGTGTGAGGGGAAGAGTGTGAGAGATAAAGTAAGGGAGGACAGTGTGTGAGAGAAACAAAGTGAGGGAGAGAGCGTGAGAGACAAAGTGAGGGGAAGACAGTGAGAGAAACAAAGTGAGGGAGAGAAGTATGTGTGAGGGAGTGAGTGTCTGAGGGAAGAATCTGCAAGTGAATAGCAGTGATGTTATTGAGATTCATGAGAGCAGTGAGGCCCTTCTCCTTCCTCCCCCCCCATCACCCACACCCCTCCCCTCCCTCCCCCTCCCCAAACAGCTCCCCCCTCCCTCCTCAACACTTGCACCGCGAGAAGTCTAATCATTCTTCTCCTTTTGACGCTGCTTGTGCAGAACAGTCTTCATTGTTCACTTTGTATCTCTTCTTATGGAGCTCTGTTATTGTTACGGTGCTGTTATTGTCACGGTGCTCTTATTGTCACAGTGCTCTCTTATTGTTACGGTGTTTTGTTATTGTCACGGTGCTCTGTTATTGTCACAGTGCTCCCTTATTTTCACGGTGCTCTGTGATTGTTACAGTGCTCTGTTGTCATGGTGCTCTGTTATTGTCACAGTGCTATGTTGTTACAGTGCTCTGTTATTTTCACGGTGCACTGTTATTGTCACAGAGCTCCCTTATTTTCACGGTGCTCTGTGATTGTTACAGTGCTCTGTTATTGTCACGGTGCTGTTATTGTCATGGTGCTGTTATTGTTACGGTGCTGTTATTGTCACGGTGCTCTTATTGTCACAGTGCTCTCTTATTGTTACGGTGCTTTGTTATTGTCATGGTGCTCTGTTATTGTCACGGTGCTCTGTTAATGTCACGGTGCTCTGTTATTGTTACAGTGCTCTGTTGTCACGGTGCTCTGTTATTGTCACAGTGCTATGTTGTTACAGTGCTCTGTTATTTTCACGGTGCACTGTTATTGTCACAGTTCTCCCTTATTTTCACGGTGCTCTGTGATTGTTACAGTGCTCTGTTATTGTCACGGTGCTGTTATTGTCACGGTGTCCTATTATTGTGACGGTGCTGTTATTGTCACGGTGCTGTTATTGTTACGGTGCTGTGTTGTTACAGTGCTCTGTTGTTACAGTGCTCTGTTATTGTTACGGTGCTCTGTTATTGTCACAGTGCTCTGTTATTGTCACGGTGCTCTGTGATTGTTACAGTGTTCTGTTATTGTCACGGTGCTGTTATTGTCACGACGTTCTGTTATTGTCACGGTGCTGTTATTGTCACAGTGCTGTTATTTTTACGGTGCTCTGGTGTTACAGTGCTGTGGTTACAGTGCTGTTATTGTTACGGTGCTCTGTTATTGTCACAGTGCTCTGTTATTGTCACAGTGCTATGTTATTGTCACAGTGCTCTGTTATTGTCACAGTATTCTGTTATTGTCACAGTGCTCTGTTATTGCCACAGTGCTCTGTTATTGTCACGGTGCTTTGTGATTGTTACAATGCTCTGTTATTGTTACAGTGCTCTGTTATTGTCATGGTGTTCTGTTATTGTCACGGTGCTGTTATTGTTACAGTGCTCTGTTATTGTTACAGTGCTCTGTTATTGTTACAGTGCTCTGTTTTGTTACAGTGCTCTGTTATTGTCACGGTACTCTGTTATTGTTACAGTGCTCTGTTATTGTCACGGTGCTCTGTTATTGTTACAGTGCTCTGTTATTGTTACTTTGCTCTGTTATTGTCACAGTGCTATGTTATTGTCACAGTGCTCTGTTATTGTCACAGTGCTCTGTTATTGCCACAGTGCTCTGTTATTGTCACGGTGCTTTGTGATTGTTACAATGCTCTGCTATTGATACAGTGGTCTGTTATTGTTACAGTGTTCTGTTATTGTTACAGTGCCCTGTTATTGTCACAGTGCTATGTTATTGTCACAGTGCTCTGTTATTGTCACAGTGCTCTGTTATTGCCACAGTGCTCTGTTATTGTCACGGTGCTTTGTGATTGTTACAATGCTCTGCTATTGATACAGTGGTCTGTTATTGTTACAGTGTTCTGTTATTGTTACAGTGTTCTGTTATTGTCATGGTGCTCTGTTATTGTCACTGTTGTTATTGTCATGGTGTTCTGTTATTGTCACAGTGTTGTTATTGTTACAGTGCTATGTTATTGTTACGGTGCTCTGTTATTCTTACAGTGCTCTGTTATTGTTACGGTGCTCTGTTATTGTTACAGTGCTCTGTTATTGTCATGGTGTTCTGTTATTGTCACGGTGCTGTTATTGTTACAGTGCTCTGTTATTGCTACAGTGCTCTGTTATTGTTACAGTGCTCTGTTTTGTTACAGTGCTCTGTTATTGTCACGGTGCTCTGTTATTGTTACAGTGCTCTGTTATTGTCACGGTGCTCTGTTATTGTTACAGTGCTCTGTTATTGTTACTTTGCTCTGTTATTGTCACGGTGCTCTGTTATTGTTACAGTGCTCTGTTATTGTAACAGTGCTCTGTTATTGTTACAGTGCTCTGTTATTGTTACAGTGCTCTGTTATTGTCACGGTGCTCTGTTATTGTTACAGTGCTCTGTTATTGTTACAGTGCTCTGTTATTGTTACAGTGTTCTGTTATTGTTACAGTGCTCTGTTATTGTCACGGTGCTCTGTTATTGTTACAGTGCTCTGTTATTGTTACAGTGCTCTGTTATTGTTACAGTGCTCTGTTATTGTTACAGTGCTCTGTTATTGTTACAGTGCTCTGTTATTGTCACGGTGCTCTGTTATTGTTACAGTGCTCTGTTATTGTTACAGTGCTCTGTTATTGTTACAGTGCTCTGTTATTGTTACAGTGCCCTGTTATTGTTACAGTGCTCTGTTATTGTTACAGTGCTCTGTTATTGTTACAGTGCTCTGTTATTGTTACAGTGCTCTGTTATTGTCACGGTGCTCTGTTATTGTCACGGTGCTCTGTTATTGTCACGGTGCTCTGTTATTGTCACGGTGCTCTGTTATTGCTACAGTGCCCTGTTATTGTCACGGTGCTCTGCCAGGATCCTGGAAGGGTCGGTTAGGTCAGGTAAAGGGGTGAAGGAGGGGAGGGGGATTGATCTGTTTTGTGTTATTGTGCTTGAGTGGGATGGGTGGGAAGAAAGGGAGGAGTGGGATGAGGGGGAAGACAGTAAAGAGTGGGCTGAGTGAGAAGAGAGTGAAGAGTGGGTTGAGTGGGAAGAGAGTGAAGAGTGGGTTGAGGGGGAAAAGTGAAGAGCGGGATGAGTGGAGAGAGAGTGACGAGTGGGGAGAGAGTGACGAGTGGGGAGAGTGACGAGTGGGGAGAGAGTGAAGAGTGGGGAGAGAGTAAAGAGAGTGAAGAGTGGGTTGATTGGAAACAGAGTGGGGTTGAGGGGTAACAGAGTGGGGTTGAGGGGTAACAGAGTGGGGTTGAGGGGTAACAGAGTGGGGTTGAGGGGTAACAGAGTGGGGTTGAGGGGTAACAGACTGGGGTTGAGGGGTAACAGAGTGGGGTTGAGCGGTAACAGAGTGGGGTTGAGTGGTAACAGAGTGGGGTTGAGGGGTAAGAGAGTGGGGTTGAGGGGTAACAGAGTGGGGTTGAGGGGTAACAGAGTGGGGTTGAGGGGTAACAGAGTGGGGTTGAGGGGTAAGAGAGTGGGGTTGAGGGGTAAGAGAGTGGGGTTGAGGGGTAACAGAGTGGGGTTGAGGGGTAACAGAGTGGGGTTGAGGGGTAACAGAGTGGGGTTGAGGGGTAACAGAGTGGGGTTGAGGGGTAACAGAGTGGGGTTGAGGGGTAACAGAGTGGGGTTGAGGGGTAACAGAGTGGGGTTGAGGGGTAACAGAGTGGGGTTGAGGGGTAACAGTGTGGGGTTGTGGGGTAACAGAGTGGGGTTGAGGGGTAACAGAGTGGGGTTGAGGGGTAAGAGAGTGGGGTTGAGGGGTAACAGAGTGGGGTTGAGGGGTAACAGAGTGGGGTTGAGGGGTAACAGAGTGGGGTTGAGGGGTAAGAGAGTGGGGTTGAGGGGTAAGAGAGTGGGGTTGAGGGGTAACAGAGTGGGGTTGAGGGGTAAGAGAGTGGGGTTGAGGGGTAAGAGAGTGGGGTTGAGGGGTAAGAGAGTGGGGTTGAGGGGTAACAGAGTGGGGTTGAGGGGTAACAGAGTGGGGTTGAGGGGTAACAGAGTGGGGTTGAGGGGTAACAGAGTGGGGTTGAGGGGTAAGAGAGTGGGGTTGAGGGGTAACAGAGTGGGGTTGAGGGGTAACAGAGTGGGGTTGAGGGGTAACAGAGTGGGGTTGAGGGGTAAGAGAGTGGGGTTGAGGGGTAAGAGAGTGGGGTTGAGGGGTAACAGAGTGGGGTTGAGGGGTAACAGAGTGGTGTTGAGGGGTAACAGCGTGGGGTTGCGGGGTAACAGTGTGGGGTTGAGGGGTAAGAGAGTGGGGTTGAGGGGTAAGAGAGTGGGGTTGAGGGGTAACAGAGTGGGGTTGAGGGGTAACAGAGTGGGGTTGAGGGGTAACAGAGTGGGGTTGAGGGGTAAGAGAGTGGGGTTGAGGGGTAACAGAGTGGGGTTGAGGGGTAAGAGAGTGGGGTTGAGGGGTAACAGAGTGGGGTTGAGGGGTAAGAGAGTGGGGTTGAGGGGTAACAGAGTGGGGTTGAGGGGTAAGAGAGTGGGGTTGAGGGGTAAGAGAGTGGGGTTGAGGGGTAACAGAGTGGGGTTGAGGGGTAACAGAGTGGGGTTGAGGGGTAACAGAGTGGGGTTGAGGGGTAACAGAGTGGGGTTGAGGGGTAAGAGAGTGGGGTTGAGGGGTAACAGAGTGGGGTTGAGGGGTAACAGAGTGGGGTTGAGGGGTAACAGAGTGGGGGTGAGGGGTAACAGAGTGGGGTTGAGGGGTAAGAGAGTGGGGTTGAGGGGTAACAGAGTGGGGTTGAGGGGTAACAGAGTGGGGTTGAGGGGTAACAGAGTGGGGTTGAGGGGTAAGAGAGTGGGGTTGAGGGGTAACAGAGTGGGGTTGAGGGGTAACAGAGTGGGGTTGAGGGGTAACAGAGTGGGGTTGAGGGGTAAGAGAGTGGGGTTGTGGGGTAACTGTGTGGGGTTGAGGGGTAACAGAGTGGGGTTGAGGGGTAAGAGAGTGGGGTTGAGGGGTAACAGAGTGGGGTTGAGGGGTAACAGAGTGGGGTTGAGGGGTAACAGAGTGGGGTTGAGGGGTAACAGAGTGGGGTTGAGGGGTAACAGAGTGGGGTTGAGGGGTAACAGAGTGGGGTTGAGGGGTAACAGAGTGGGGTTGAGGGGTAACAGAGTGGGGTTGAGGGGTAACAGAGTGGGGTTGAGGGGTAACAGAGTGGGGTTGAGGGGTAAGAGAGTGGGGTTGAGGGGTAACAGAGTGGGGTTGAGGGGTAACAGAGTGGGGTTGAGGGGTAAGAGAGTGGGGTTGAGGGGTAACAGAGTGGGGTTGAGGGGTAACAGAGTGGGGTTGAGGGGTAACAGAGTGGGGTTGAGGGGTAACAGAGTGGGGTTGAGGGGTAACAGAGTGGGGTTGAGGGGTAACAGAGTGGGGTTGAGGGGTAACAGAGTGGGGTTGAGGGTATATTTGGGTCTGAGTTTGTTGTTCCGCCTGTGACAGAGTACATAATGTGTATGTGTATCGAGGTGCACATGATGTCTGTGTGTCGAGGTGCACATGATGTGTGTGTGTCGAAGTGCACATGATGTCTGTGTGTCGAGGTGCACATGATGTGTGTGTATCGAGGTGCACATGATGTGTGTGTGTCGAAGTGCACATGATGTCTGTGTGTCGAGGTGCACATGATATGTGTGTCGAAGTGCACATGATGTCTGTGTGTCGAGGTGCACATGATGTCTGTGTGTCGAAGTGCACATGATGTCTGTGTGTCGAAGTGCACATGATGTCTGTGTGTCGAGGTGCACATGATGTCTGTGTGTCGAAGTGCACATGATGTCTGTGTGTCGAGGTGCACATGATGTCTGTGTGTCGAAGTGCACATGATGTCTGTGTGTCGAGGTGCACATGATGTCTGTGTGTCGAAGTGCACATGATGTCTGTGTGTCGAGGTGCACATGATGTCTGTGTGTCGAAGTGCACATGATGAGTGTGTGTCGAAGTGCACATGATGTCTGTGTGTCGAGGTGCACATGATGTCTGTGTGTCGAAGTGCACATGATGTCTGTGTGTCGAGGTGCACATGATGTCTGTGTGTCGAAGTGCACATGATGTCTGTGTGTCGAGGTGCACATGATGTCTGTGTGTCGAAGTGCACATGATGAGTGTGTGTCGAAGTGCACATGATGTCTGTGTGTCGAGGTGCACATGATGTCTGTGTGTCGAAGTGCACATGATGTCTGTGTGTCGAGGTGCACATGATGTCTGTGTGTCGAAGTGCACATGATGTCTGTGTGTCGAGGTGCACATGATGTCTGTGTGTCGAAGTGCACATGATGAGTGTGTGTCGAAGTGCACATGATGTCTGTGTGTCGAGGTGCACATGATGTGTGTGTGTCGAAGTGCACATGATGTCTGTGTGTCGAGGTGCACATGATGTCTGTGTGTCGAAGTGCACATGATGTCTGTGTGTCGAAGTGCACATGATGTCTGTGTGTCGAAGTGCACATGATGTCTGTGTGTCGAGGTGCACATGATGTCTGTGTGTCGAAGTGCACATGATGAGTGTGTGTCGAAGTGCACATGATGTCTGTGTGTCGAAGTGCTCATGATGTGTGTGTGTCGAAGTGGACATGTGTATGTGTCGAAGTGCACATAATGTGTGTGTGTGTGTGTGTCGAGGTGCACATGATGTGTGTGTGTCGAAGTGCACATGATGTGTGTGTGTCGAAGTGCACATGATGTGTGTGTGTCGAAGTGCACATGATGTCTGTGTGTCGAAGTGCACATGATGTCTGTGTGTCGAGGTGCACATGATGTCTGTGTTTCGAGGTGCATATGATGAGTGTGTGTCGAAGTGCACATGATGTGTGTGTCGAAGTGCTCATGATGTGTGTGTGTCGAAGTGGACATGTGTATGTGTCGAAGTGCACATAATGTGTGTGTGTGTGTGTGTCGAGGTGCACATGATGTTTGTCGAGGTGCACATGAACATGATGTTTGTCGAGGTGCACATGATGCTTGTCGAGGTGCACATGATGTTTGTCGAGGTGCACATGATGTTTGTCGAGGTGCACATAATGTTTGTCGAGGTGCACATGATGCTTGTCGTGGTGCACATGATGTTTGTCGAGGTGCACATGATGTTTGTTGGGGTGCACATGATGTTTGTCGAGGTGCACATGATGTTTGTCGAGGTGCACATTATGTTTGTCGAGGTGCACATGATGTTTGTCGAGGTGCACATGATGTTTGTCGAGGTTCACATGTTTGTCGAGGTGCACATGATGTTTGTCGAGGTGCACATAATGTTTGTCGAGGTGCACATGATGCTTGTCGAGGTGCACATGATGTTTGTCGAGGTGCACATAATGTTTGTCGAGGTGCACATGATGTTTGTCGAGGTGCACATAATGTTTGTCGAGGTGCACATGATGTTTGTCGAGGTGCACATAATGTTTGTCGAGGTGCACATAATGTTTATCAAGGTGCACATGATGTTTGTCGAGGTGCACATATCATGTGGGGGTTCGAACACGTGGATAGGGTAAAGTAATACTCACGTAGGCTGGAAGTACGTATAATTACGGATAATGTGTGAAGCGCCCTAACAGCCGTGAACCTGCCTCCTTGCTCACTCTCATATAACTGACCGCCCACAGTACCCATATGTGAGGGGGTCTTTGAATACTGCTGTGGTCAGCACAATATGAATACAGACAGTGACTCAGGCAGAGACGGTTGGTAGTGAGTCATCTACTGGTACACTGGTTACAGGTAACTGGTTACTACTACTGAGACACAATGTTTGACGAGGTGCACATGATGTTTGTCGAAGTGCACATGATGTTTGTCGAGGTGCACATTATGTTTGTCGAGGTGCACATGATGTTTGTCGAGGTGCACATGATGTTTGTCGAGGTGCACATGATGTTTGTCTAGGTGCACATGTTTGTCGAGGTGCACATAATGTTTGTCGAGGTGCACATGATGTTTGTCGAGGTGCACATAATATTTGTCGAGGTGCACATGATGTTTGTCGAGGTGCACATGATGTTTGTCGAGGTGCACATGATGTTTGTCGAGGTGCACATGATGTTTGTCGAGGTGCACATGATGTTTGTCGAGGTGCACATGATGTTTGTCGAGGTGCACATGATGTTTGTCGAGGTGCACATGATGTTTGTCGAGGTGCACATGATGTTTGTCGAGGTGCACATGATGTTTGTCGAGGTGCACATAATGTTTGTCGAGGTGCACATAATGTTTGTCGAGGTGCACATGATGTTTGTCGAGGTGCACATAATGTTTGTCGAGGTGCACATGATGTTTGTCGAGGTGCACATAATGTTTGTCGAGGTGCACATAATGTTTGTCGAGGTGCACATAATGTTTGTCGAGGTGCACATGATGTTTGTCGAGGTGCACATGATGTTTGTCGAGGTGCACATGATGTTTGTCTAGGTGCACATGTTTGTCGAGGTGCACATAATGTTTGTCGAGGTGCACATGATGTTTGTCGAGGTGCACATAATATTTGTCGAGGTGCACATGATGTTTGTCGAGGTGCACATGATGTTTGTCGAGGTGCACATGATGTTTGTCGAGGTGCACATGATGTTTGTCGAGGTGCACATGATTGTCGAGGTGCACATGATGTTTGTCGAGGTGCACATGATGTTTGTCGAGGTGCACATAATGTTTGTCGAGGTGCACATAATGTTTGTCGAGGTGCACATGATGTTTGTCGAGGTGCACATAATGTTTGTCGAGGTGCACATGATGTTTGTCGAGGTGCACATAATGTTTGTCGAGGTGCACATAATGTTTGTCGAGGTGCACATAATGTTTGTCGAGGTGCACATGATGTTTGTCGAGGTGCACATAATGTTTGTCGAGGTGCACATGATGTTTGTCGAGGTGCACATAATATTTGTCGAGGTGCACATAATGTTTGTCGAGGTGCACATAATGTTTGTCGAGGTGCACATAATGTTTGTCGAGGTGCACATAATGTTTGTCGAGGTGCACATGATGTTTGTCGAGGTGCACATAATGTTTGTCGAGGTGCACATAATGTTTGTCGAGGTGCACATAATGTTTGTCGAGGTGCACATAATGTTTGTCGAGGTGCACATAATGTTTGTCGAGGTGCACATAATGTTTGTCGAGGTGCACATAATGTTTGTCGAGGTGCACATGATGTTTGTCGAGGTGCACATGATGTTTGTCGAGGTGCACATAATGTTTGTCGAGGTGCACATAATGTTTGTCGAGGTGCACATAATGTTTGTCGAGGTGCACATGATGTTTGTCGAGGTGCACATGATGTTTGTCGAGGTGCACATGTTTGTCGAGGTGCACATAATGTTTGTCGAGGTGCACATGATGTTTGTCGAGGTGCACATGATGTTCGTCGAGGTGCACATGATGTTTGTCGAGGTGCACATAATGTTTGTCGAGGTGCACATGATGTTTGTCGAGGTGCACATAATGTTTGTCGAGGTGCACATGATGTTTGTCGAGGTGCACATAATGTTTGTCGAGGTGCACATGATGTTTGTCGAGGTGCACATAATGTTTGTCGAGGTGCACATGATGTTTGTCGAGGTGCACATAATGTTTGTCGAGGTGCACATGATGTTTGTCGAGGTGCACATGATGTTTGTCGAGGTGCACATGATGTTTGTCGAGGTGCACATGATGTTTGTCGAGGTGCACATAATGTTTGTCGAGGTGCACATGATGTTTGTCGAGGTGCACATGATGTTTGTCGAGGTGCACATGATGTTTGTCGAGGTGCACATGATGTTTGTCGAGGTGCACATAATGTTTGTCGAGGTGCACATAATGTTTGTCGAGGTGCACATAATGTTTGTCGAGGTGCACATAATGTTTGTCGAGGTGCACATGAAGTTTGTCGAGGTGCACATAATGTTTGTCGAGGTGCACATGATGTTTGTCGAGGTGCACATGATGTTTGTCGAGGTGCACATAATGTTTGTCGAGGTGCACATGATGTTTGTCGAGGTGCACATAATGTTTGTCGAGGTGCACATGATGTTTGTCGAGGTGCACATGATGTTTGTCGAGGTGCACATAATGTTTGTCGAGGTGCACATGATGTTTGTCGAGGTGCACATGATGTTTGTCGAGGTGCAAATGATGTTTGTCGAGGTGCACATGATATTTGTCGAGGTGCACATAATGTTTGTCGAGGT
>NC_091292.1:92262814-92265314 GCF_038502225.1 Cherax quadricarinatus
TCTGCGAGGGTAAGGTTTACATATGCAGAATGGTTATCATCTCTGGGAGGATCGAATTCCTCTGCAATGGCTAACACATGCCTTGACTGAGAGAGATCTGAAGGAGTATCTACAAGATACAGGTACAATCACTAGTGACTGTGGAATTACTAATTCGTCTGCTAGGAGTACTCAACTCGACTATTCGATACAGTAATTCTTGGCTCATTACAAAGTCACTAATGGATGCTGGTGGCTTCACAGTAAGAATAAGATCTTCCTGGAGCAGGAATCGAATCACACCAGAACACAAGGGATCGGTTCTTTGGGCATTTTTGACATCCTCGACAGTAAATGGAGGATCTGCAGTAACTACACTAACGTGTCGCGATAAAGCATCTGCGACTACATTCGACTTGCCAGGTAAATTTTCAAAAGTGGGATTGAACTCTTGGATAGTCAAGGTCCATCTGGCTAACCTTCCAGTAGGCTGTTTGTTCTGGAATAAAGGTAACAGTTCTTCCTTACTGGAGGAAAGAACAAACTCGGTGGAGTGGATGACTCCCCCCGGTTGAAAAAAAATTAACGCTATAACACGCAATATGAGCAAGGGAGAACGAATCTACTATCTCAACTGCAAGCACAGGAGAAAAGAAATGAACACGGTCAACAATGCTGATATTCAATCTGAGTCGCACACAGTGACACGAGGTATCAGCTATAAAGAAACTACACTTACAACGTTAACATGTGAAAGTTACTCGAGAACTAACTTCTTACAATGCACTGATTACTGTCAACTAGGATGGGATCACCATCTGGAACATTAGGAACAACAACAGACACTCTAGTGAGAACACTAGCTGTAACAGAGACGTCTTTCTGCAGACAGCATGTCACATCAACAAGAGATGGCATTACTAGTTGCAAGTAATCGTTTTCTGACAAGGCATCCCCTGTGGAGAAACTACTACTCGAACTAGCAGTCATTGCAGGGATAGGCTGTGCACTCAAGGCAGTCTGAGTGTCCCCGGACACTTGAGGCAACGGAACACTATCCTGCAAGTCTGAAGGTATAGGTGGAACACAGACGGGAATGACAGAATTACTAGTGCCTGACCGCTCGGCTACGTTAATAAGTAATTCACGGATCTATAAGAACTTAATCTGAACTTCACATTTCGCAGCACTTTAACAAATCTCAGATACAAGCTGTGAGAACAAACACATTGCTCAAGGGCTAGGTATTGTCTTTCAGTCAGTAAGGGAATGTTGGTACTGTGGACTGATTCATATTGACTTTGACTGGAATGATACACTAAGTGAACGTTCAAAAGTGACTGGGACATCTTCTCAGTGAAAATACTGAAGGGCATAAGTCAAGAAAAATGGAGAGAATGACACAATAAGCTTAAATGGAAGAAAATGCTTAACTATTCTGCATAAGTAATTAAAAATTAACAAGTTACACAGTAAGCAAAGAACTCACACAAGAATAATATGCAACTTAACAAACACTGAAAATCAAGAGAACTTGTACTTTGCTCAAATCTAATATGCTCAACTTTTACTTTAAATTGAATAAATGGCACAGTGAGTTGTCTTTACTTTCAATGCAACAAGGAAAATACACAATAAAATAATAAAATGGACTCAATAAACTTGTGCAAAAATTAAAACAAACACACAATTCACTGAAATAAAAATTAAAATGACAGACAGAATAAAATACTATGCACAGAACAGAGCATAAGAAACTGCACTGTAATAAACTGTATTGCACAACACTGCATAAAATTTTCTGCAAGAAAAAACTTTAATAGCAACACAATATTTGCACAAGAATTATTGCAAAATGAGTCAATGTGCAATAATAAAAATTATAACACACAAGAAAAGAAATATATCAAGGAATGAACACTTTAACTCTTAACTGCACTTAAACAACAAGCAAAAGAACAATTTACTTTAAAAGGAGAACTTAAAAATTGCACTAAGAGTGAATTTGTTCAATAAAATATGAAAAAAAATAATAGGTGCAAAAAAAACACACAACAAAAAGAAATACAACACTTACAGAGATGCAGAACACAAAACATCAACATAAACACAGTACTAGAATTTTCTTGCAATGAAACTTGATGTGTGAAAAATTTTGTAAATGTGAGCTCTTGCTGGGACTTAAAAAATGGCACTATTGTCTGTGGAAATAAGACAAATTAAACACTGGCTGAATAAAGGAATATGAACACAAGAATGTTCAACACACAGGGAACAAAAATAAAATTACACAAATGCTGGGAAGAAAAAAAATAACAGACAACACTGAGTTGTGATGCAGAATATGAGGTGAAAAATTTACTGAGTTAATTCACTGGAATTCTGAAGTTTAAACACAAGTTCTATATTGCTCATATGTTGCACACACAACAAAGGAAACACTAAGTACTTACTTCAAGTGTATAAAAAGATACACAACACAACAGATATAAAATAATGCACGAAAATTAACACTTAATTA
>NC_091292.1:92270314-92295314 GCF_038502225.1 Cherax quadricarinatus
GTGTGTGTGTGTGTGTGTGTGTGTGTGTGTGTGTGCGTGTGTGTGTGTGTGTGTGTGTGTGCGTGTGTGTGTGTGCCTGTGTGTCTCCAGGGATCTATTCAACACCTTCACCTGCTTGGCGTCGACCAATGAATTCAGGAGCGTCTGCTGTGGCTGTCAGTGTGGCAGTGTCTGCCGTGGCTTTCAGTGTGACAGTGTCTGCTGTGGCTGTCAGTGTGGCAGTGTCTGCCGTGGCTGTCAGTGTGGCAGCGTTTGCTGTGGCTGTCAAATACCGAACAATGGTTATCTGTGGGCTGCAAAGCTAACAGAAAGTTAGCTTTCACAGCTAGAGGAAAATCTAGATGATAGCTGCTTAGTAATAATATCAGTGGAACCAGGGGCGAGGCGCAGGAACCGGAAGGGGGCGCACACCCCGCAAGGGGTCGCAGAAGCCTCATAGTCAAATATTCTCTTCCTTCTCCACTTCCTCCTCCTCTTCCTCCACCTCCACCACCTCCTCCTCCTCTTGCACCACCTCCTCTTCCTAAACCACCTCCACCATCTCCTCTTCCTCCACCTGCTCTCTTGCAGTCGTGGTCAGAGTAGCGGCCCATGCTAACCTTCTTTTGGTGCATCAACATACCTAGTTGGATGACTGTTATTATAGCCAGCTGGCTCAGTGGTTAACGCACTGGCCTGGAGTTTTGCTACTTACTCACCATTGGTTCAACCCCCACCCGTTCTGTGGTGTGTACACAGAAAATGAAACACAAACGTACAAAACGTACAAAAGAATTATTGCACAATGAAATAAACTACTGGATAATGTTGTGAGCATAAAGTCAGCACCAACATTCAAGAACCAGGTGGACTAGCACTCTGCAATACTAGCATTCAACTAGAGATATGGTGTCCTAGTAGGAGGAGTTGTTAAGAGTCTTCAGGAGCTAGTAGGCTACAGTGACCGGCAGGTATAGTGTACGGTGTGGATGAACAGGAGTTCTCACTCAACCGCTCACTAAACCCACACTAAACCCACACTAAACCCACACTAAACCCACACTAAACCCACACTAAACCCACACTAAACCCACACTAAACCCACACTAAATCCTTAATAAACCCCCTAGCTAAATTTACAATAAAACCCAACAGGAACCGTCGTACACACACGATAAATGAAGCTGACGGATTCCTAATGTTTGTTCAGCGGCTGCGTCGGGATAATCAGTTGAGAGCGAGACTACTAAGTCAATAATAGTAGTTAGTAGTTGTTGAAGTAGAGGGTTGTGATAGTCATAGTAGAACCAGTGGTAACCAGAAGTAGAAACACTGGTACACACTGATTGCCAGTGTAGTAACACCAGTAGAAACAGGTACACTGAGTGGCAGTGTAGTAACATCAGTAGAAACACTGGTACACTGAGTGGCAGTGTAGTAACACCGGTATAAACAATGGTACACTGAGTGGCAGTGTAGCAACACCAGTAGAAACATTGGTACGCTGAGTGGCAGTGTAGTAACACCAGTAGAAACACTGGTACACTGAGTGGTAGTGTAGTAACATCAGTAGAAACACTGGTACACTGAGTGGCAGTGTAGTAACACCGGTATAAACAATGGTACACTGAGTGGCAGTGTAGCAACACCAGTAGAAACATTGGTACGCTGAGTGGCAGTGTAGTAACACCAGTAGAAACACTGGTACACACTGAGTGGCAGTGTAGTAACACCAGTAGAAACACTGGTACGCTGAGTGGCAGTGTAGCAACACCAGTAAAAACACTGGTACACACTGACTAGCAGTGTAGTAACACCAATTGAAACACTGTTACACTGAGTGCCAGTGTAGTAACACAATTAGCAACACTGGTACACATTGAGTGGCAGTGTAGTAACACCAGTAGCAACACTGGTACACACTGAGTAGCAGTGTAGTAACGCCAGTAGAAACACTGGTACACACTGAGTAGCAGTGTAGTAACACCAGTTGAAACACTGTTACACTGAGTGGCAGTGTAGTAACACCAGTAGAAACACTGATACACTGAGTGTCAGTGTAGTAACACCAGTAGAAACACTGGTACACTGAGTGTCAGTGTAGTAACACCAGTAGAAACAGAAGTACACAGAGTAGCAGTGTAGTAACACCAGTAGGAAGATAGCAACAATACTAGTTTGGTACAGGTAGTTGTACTCCATATCTACCATCCACTTCCATCTCTACTGTAAACTCCATGACATTTTTTCTTCCAGTATGCTATGTTATATCCCCCCAACCTCCTGCTGTTCTCCTTGGCACTGAACAGAGAGA
The DNA here is from genome assembly GCF_038502225.1 of Cherax quadricarinatus. Taxonomy (NCBI): domain Eukaryota; kingdom Metazoa; phylum Arthropoda; class Malacostraca; order Decapoda; family Parastacidae; genus Cherax; species Cherax quadricarinatus. Next base: position 92,272,608 of record NC_091292.1, read on the forward strand.
GTGGAGGATATGGAGAGAGCCTTCTGCTTTTCTATCCCTAACTCACACACCTACATAACACACGACAGCTCTTCATCTAGACAGAAGCAGAGACAGTTCTCAGCAGATGACTTCAGGGTGGACTTGCAAGTCCTCCGCTGTTTCTTTCTTCCCTTGTACTCCCGTGTTCTTGGTCTGTCTTTCTCTCTCTCGGCAAGACCTGAAGAGCTGTAGAGGAGCTTCCATGTTGACAGGTGCAAAGCAATGCGTGTTGAATGCAACAATCTCAAACGATGAGGACAAAATGACTGCAGTCAAACTAATCGGGTGAGGAACGAGCACAAGGACCATGGCAGTAATGACAGGCATCCACCTCAACCCTGTTGAACACTGACTACCTACCAGGCTAACACTAACAAAATACACACACAGTGCTAGAGTTCGACAGATAGAAATTTGTAGAAAAAAAAACATCAATATTGACTCCATAATAATAATAATAATAATAATAATAATAATAATAATAATAATAATAATAATAATAATAATAATAATAATAATAATAATAATAATAATAACCATTCTCTCTCTGCCTCTGTCTCTCTCTGTCTCTGTCTCTCTCTGTCTCTGTCTCTGTCCGTCTGTCTGTCTCTGTCTCTCCCTTTCTATCTCTCTCTCTCTCTCTCTCTCTCTCTCTCTCTCTCTCTCTCTCTCTCTCTCTCTCTCTCTCTCTCTCTCTCTCTCTCTCTCTCAGTGTACCCCCACCACCATCACTAACTTTATTGATCACAAATTTGAGGTTACAAGTGTTGTGTGGGCATGAAGTCAGAGGTAACTAGAGATTGTCATGACAGGGCGTCAGCGTTACCAGGTGATAACGTGGTACACTGTTGTCACAGTGGTACAGTGTTGTTCCAGTGGTACAATGTTGTTCCAGTGGTACAGTGTTGTTATAGTGGTACAATGTTGTTCCAGTGGTACAATCTTCCTCTTTAAACACTACTGCCTTTACTCTTCTCCATTTTCCATTCCTTCCATTTTCTGTAGAAAGAGTTGAGAGGGAGAGATAGATAGATAGATAGATAGATAGATAGAGAGAGAGAGAGAGAGAGAGAGAGAGAGAGAGAGAGAGAGAGAGAGAGAGAGAGAGAGAGAGAGAGAGAGAGAGAGAGAGAGAGAGAGAGAGAGAGAGAGAGAGAGAGAGAGAGAGAGAGAGAGAGAGAGAGAGAGAGAGAGAGAGAGAGAGAGAGAGAGAGAGAGGGAGGGAATTGCAGGCTCTACACTATGTCTCCTCAGTGATTACCTTCATGGTAGATCTCTAAGTGTAGTTCTCAATGGAACAGAATCAGCAAGGCATCCTATTGGGGCAAGTGTTCCACAAGGAAGCGTGCTGGGTCCATTGTTATGGAATGTCTACTTCAACGACCTTCTTCATGTCATCCCAGAATCCTTTCCATATGCAGACGACTGTACACTGACATTCACTTATCCAAGAGAAGAAATGCCAGCTGCTCTAAGCTACATCAATCACCAGCTAAGAGCTATATCAGCTTGGGGAAACAGATGGCAAGTAACATTTGCACCTGAGAAAACATAAATGATGATGATCTCTAGGCACCATGATGGTAATGCTGGTGCAGTAGTAAGGATGAATGGGAGAGTGTTGGCACCTGGGGAAGAAGTTGATATCCTTGGGGTGAAATTTGACTCCAAACTGACCATGAAAAATTACGTTGTAAATCTTGCAAACAAGGCAGCCAGGAAGCTTACAGCACTTCGCCGTATCTCGCATCTGCTTGACAGTAGGGGTTGCAAGATTTTATACGAGGCACAAGTACGCTCACACCTTGAGTATGCTCCACTTTCTTGGTTCACCTGCCCCTCTTTCTCATCTGCGACTGCTTGACAATCCTGGATAGATCTGACATTTCAGCAGAGCCGTCAACACAGGAGGGATGTGGGTGACCTTACTATCATGTACAAGGCCAACATTGTCAAAGTACCACACTTGGATCCACTTCGAGGACAGCGTGAAGCAAGCTTCTATACCACAAGACGGGCAGAAAGCAGCAACTTCACTCTGGCTGTACCCTTCTCCAGAACATCACTTCATCTGAGATCATTTATCCCCAGGATGACTCGAGTATGGAACACATTCGTACAGCATAATGATGTCAACGAGATAAAGTCAGTTGATCAAATGAAAATGGCTCCAACCTCATCCTGTTCCCTACTTGTATGTCTCATAACAATGAAAATACTTGTATGTTTCATAACAACAAAAATGCTTTCAAATGAGCTGATGTAGATAACAGCTCTTAGCTTGCCAATAAAGTTAGGAATCATTAACCTGTAAATAGCTTGTCAATAAAGCTAGGGATCCTTAACCTAACCTTGTCAAACCCTGTGTAAAAAAAAAAAGAGGGAGAGAGAGAGAATCTCAGTAACAGTACCAGGGAAGCTGCACAATTGTAACAATCTTCAGAGAAAGTTAGTTCTAAGTATTGACGCCAGGCGGCAAGTTAAGTCTTTTCAGCACTCATTAACTTACTTTCTCTCTCTCTCTCTCTCTCACACACACACACACCCACATCCGTGCCCTCACAGCCACAGAGCAGTGTGCACAAGATATGTGTGGGCCCAGACCTCCCTCTTCCCCTCACCTCCATTTACCTCCTCTTGCGTCCCCTTAGCTCCCCTTTATCCAGGCTTCGCCCCTTGTGGAGTGACACCAGCCACACACCACTCACTCTTCTCTCAACACCACTCACACTCTGCCACCACCCTTAATCACCATTATCACCAGTACAACCACAATCATCACTCACTGATAACAACCACCACCATAACAAAAGCAAGTTATAACAAAAGCAACAGCATCAACAACAACAATAGCAATACAGCAACAACAACAACAACAGCAGCAGCAGCAGCAAAAACAACAACAGCAACAGCAACAATAACAACAACAACAAGGATGAAAGTGACTGTGAATATTAAAGTGAAGACTTTTTAATGGTCCAGGAAGTTACCTTCACTTACCTTACACACTTACTAGTGTTACTACTAGCAGTAGTGGAAGTACTAGCAGTAGTGATACTAGTAGTAGTAGTACTACTAGTAGTAGTGATACTAGTAGTACTACTAGCAGTAGTGGTACTACTAGCATTAGTGGTACTAGTAGTAGTAGTGCTACTAGCAGTAGTGGTACTACTAGCATTAGTGGTACTACTAGCAGTAATGGCTGCCTTCCTTCTTCTGTACAAGCAGGAGAAATTTTCAAGAGCTTCCTGAGAGATCTGGACAAATCAAGAGTGATGTAGGAGGCGTTGTAGGTCCTTGTTCCATGTAGGAGACGTTGTAGGTCCTGGTTCCTTGTAGGAGGCGTTGTAGGTCCTGGTTCCATGTAGGAGGCGTTGTAGGTCCTGGTTCCATGTAGGAGGCGTTGTAGGTCCTGGTTCCATGTAGGAGGCGTTGTAGGTCCTGGTTCCATGTAGGAGGCGTTGTAGGTCATGGTTCCATGTAGAAGGCGTTGTAGGTCCTGGTTCCTTGTAGGAGGCGTTGTAGGTCCTGGGTCCATGTAGGAAGCGTTGTAGGTCCTGGTTGAATGTAGGAGGCGTTGTAGGTCCTGGTTCAATGTAGGAGGCGTTGTAGGTCCTGGTTCCATGTAGGAGGCGTTGTAGGTCATGGTTCCATGTAGGAGGCGTTGTAGGTCCTGGTTCCTTGCAGGAGGCGTTGTAGGTCTTGGTTCCATGTAGGAGGCGTTGTAGGTCCTGGTTCCATGTAGGAAGAGTTGTAGGTCCTGGTTCCATGTAGGAGGCGTTGTAGGTCCTTGGTCCATGTAGGAGGCGTTGTAGGTCCTTCGTCCATGTAGGAGGCGTTGCAGGTCCTGGGTCCATGTAGGAGGCGTTGTAGGTCCTTGGTCCGTGTAGGAGGCTTTGTAGGGCCTGGTTCCATGTAGGAGGCGTTGTAGGTCCTTGGTCCATGTAAAAGGCGTTGTAGGTCCTTGGTCCATGTAGGAGGCGTTGTAGGTCCTGGTTCCCTGTAGGAGGCGTTGTAGGTCCTGGACCCATGTAGGAGGTGTTGTAGGTCCTGGTTCCATGCAGGAGGCGTTGTAGGTCCTGGTTCCATGTAGGAGGCGTTGTAGGTCCTTGGTCCATGTAGGAGGCGTTGTAGGTCTTTGGTCCATGTAGGAGGCGTTATAGGTCCTGGTTCCATGTAGGAGGCGTTGTAGGTCCTGGTTCCATGTAGGAGGCGTTGTAGGTCCTGGTTCCATGTAGGAGGCGTTGTAGGTCCTGGTTCAATGTAGGAGGCGTTGTAGGTCCTGGTTCCATGTAGGAGGCGTTGTGGGTCCTTAGTCCATGTAGGAGGCGTTGTAGGTCCTTGGTCCATGTAGGAGGCGTTGTAGGTCCTGGGTCCATGTAGGAAGCGTTGTAGGTCCTGGTTGAATGTAGGAGGCGTTGTAGGTCCTGGTTCCATGTAGGAGGCGTTGTAGGTCCTGGTTCCATGTAGGAGGCGTTGTAGGTCATGGTTCCATATAGGAGGCGTTGTAGGTCCTGGTTCCTTGTAGGAGGCGTTGTAGGTCTTGGTTCCATGTAGGAGGCGTTGTAGGTCCTGGTTCCATGTAGGAGGAGTTGTAGGTTCTGGTTCCATGTAGGAGGCGTTGTAGGTCCTTGGTCCATGTAGGAGGCGTTGTAGGTCCTTCGTCCATGTAGGAGGCGTTGCAGGTCCTGGGTCCATGTAGGAGGCGTTGTAGGTCCTTGGTCCATGTAGGAGGCTTTGTAGGGCCTGGTTCCATGTAGGACGCGTTGTAGGTCCTTGGTCCATGTAAAAGGCGTTGTAGGTCCTTGGTCCATGTAGGAGGCGTTGTAGGTCCTGGTTCCCTGTAGGAGGCGTTGTAGGTCCTGGACCCATGTAGGAGGTGTTGTACGTCCTGGTTCCATGCAGGAGGCGTTGTAGGTCCTGGTTCCATGTAGGAGGCGTTGTAGGTCCTTGGTCCATGTAGGAGGCGTTGTAGGTCTTTGGTCCATGTAGGAGGCGTTATAGGTCCTGGTTCCATGTAGGAGGCGTTGTAGGTCCTGGTTCCATGTAGGAGGCGTTGTAGGTCCTGGTTCCATGTAGGAGGCGTTGTAGGTCCTGGTTCAATGTAGGAGGCGTTGTAGGTCCTGGTTCCATGTAGGAGGCGTTGTGGGTCCTTAGTCCATGTAGGAGGCGTTGTAGGTCCTTGGTCCATGTAGGAGGCGTTGTAGGTCCTGGGTCCATGTAGGAGGCGTTGTAGGACCTGGTTCCATGTAGAAGGCGTTGTAGGTCCTGCTTCCATGTAGGAGGCGTTGTAGGTCCTTGGTCCACGTAGGAGGCGTTGTAGGTATTTGGTCCATGTAGGAGGCATTGTAGGTCCTGGGTCCATGTAGGAGGCGTTGTAGGTCCTTGGTCCATGTAGGAGGCGTTGTAGGTCCTGGGTCCATGTAGGAAGCGTTGTAGATCCTTGGTCCATGTAGGAGGCGTTGTAGGTCCTGGGTCCATGTAGGAGGCGTTGTAGGTCCTTCGTCCATGTAGGAGGCGTTGTAGGTCCTGGGTCCATGTAGGAGGCGTTGTAGGTCCTGGGTCCATGTAGGAGGCGTTGAAGGTCCTTCGTCCATGTAAAAGGCGTTGTAGGTCCTGGGTCCATGTAGGAGGCGTTGTAGGTCCTAGGTCCATGTAGGAGGCGTTGTAGGCCCTTGGTCCCTATAGGAGGCGTTGTAGGTCCTTGGTCCATGTAGGAGGCGTTGGAGGTCCTTGGTCCATGTAGGAGGCGTTGTAGGACCTGGTTCCATGTAGGAGGCGTTGTAGGTCCTGGTTCCATGCAGGAGGCGTTGTAGGTCCTTGGTCCACGTAGGAGGCGTTGTAGGTCCTTGGTCCACGTAGGAGGCGTTGTAGGTCCTTGGTCCATGTAGGAGGCGTTGTAGGTCCTTGGTCCATGTAGGAGGCGTTGTAGGTCCTGGGTCCATGTAGGAGGCGTTGTAGGTCCTTGTTCCATGTAGGAGGCGTTGTATGTCCTGCGACCATGTAGGAGGCGTTGTAGGTCCTGGGTCCATGTAGGAGGCATTGTAGGTCCTTCGTCCATGTAAGAGGCGTTGTAGGTCCTGGGTCCATGTAGGAGGCGTTGTAGGCCCTTGGTCCCTATAGGAGGCGTTGTAGGTCCTTGGTCCATGTAGGAGGCGTTGTAGGTCCTGGGTCCATGTAGGAGGCGTTGTAGGTCCTGGTTCCTTGTAGGAGGCGTTGTAGGTCCTGGGTCCATGTAGGAAGCGTTGTAGGTCCTGGTTCCATGCAGGAGGCGTTGTAGATCCTGGTTCCATGTAGGAGGCGTTGTAGGTCCTGGTTCCATGTAGGAGGCGTTGTAGGTCATGGTTCCATGTAGGAGGCGTTGTAGGTCCTGGTTCCTTGTAGGAGGCGTTGTAGGTCTTGGTTCCATGTAGGAGGCGTTGTAGGTCCTGGTTCCATGTAGGAGGCGTTGTAGGTCCTGGTTCCATGTAGGAGGCGTTGTAGGTCCTTGGTCCATGTAGGAGGCGTTGTAGGTCCTTCGTCCATGTAGGAGGCTTTGTAGGGCCTGGTTCCATGTAGGAGGCGTTGTAGGTCCTTGGTCCATGCAAAAGGCGTTGTAGGTTCTTGGTCCATGTAGGAAGCGTTGTAGGTCCTGGTTCCCTGTAGGAGGCGTTGTAGATCCTGGAACCATGTAGGAGGTGTTGTAGGTCCTGGTTCCATGCAGGAGGCGTTGTAGGTCCTGGTTCCATGTAGGAGGCGTTGTAGGTCCTTGGTCCATGTAGGAGGCGTTGTAGGTCTTTGGTCCATGTAGGAGGCGTTATAGGTCCTGGTTCCATGTAGGAGGCGTTGTAGGTCCTGGTTCCATGTAGGAGGCGTTGTAGGTCCTGGTTCAATGTAGGAGGCGTTGTAGGTCCTGGTTCCATGTAGGAGGCGTTGTGGGTCCTTAGTCCATGTAGGAGGCGTTGTAGGTCCTTGGTCCATGTAGGAGGCGTTCTAGGTCCTGGGTCCATGTAGGAGGCGTTGTAGGACCTGGTTCCATGTAGGAGGCGTTGTAGGTCCTGGTTCCATGTAGGAGGCGTTGTAGGTCCTTGGTCCACGTAGGAGGCGTTGTAGGTATTTGGTCCATGTAGGAGGCGTTGTAGGTCCTTCGTCCATGTAGGAGGCGTTGTAGGTCCTTGGTCCATGTAGGAGGCGTTGTAGGTCCTGGGTCCATGTAGGAGGCGTTGTACTTCCTTGGTCCATGTAGGAGGCGTTGTAGGTCCTGGTTCCATGTAGGAGGCGTTGTAGGTCCTGGGTCCATGTAGGAGGTGTTGTAGGTCCTTGGTCCTTGTGGGAGGCGTTGTAGATCCTTGGTCCATGTAGGAGGCGTTGTAGGTCATTGGTCCATGTAGGAGGCGTTGTAGGTCATGGGTCCATGTAGGAGGCGTTGTAGGTCCTTGGTCCATGTAGGAGGCGTTGTAGGTCCTGGGTCCATGTAGGAGGCGTTGTAGGTCCATGGTCCATGTAGGAGGCGTTGTAGGTCCTGGGTCCATGTAGGAGGCGTTGTAGGTCCTTGGTCCATGTAGGAGGCGTTGTAGGTCCTGGGTCCATGTAGGAGGCGTTGTAGGCCCTTGGTCCATATAGGAGGCGTTGTAGGTCCTTGGTCCATGTAGGAGGCGTTGTAGGTCCTGGTTCAATGTAGGAGGCGTTGTAGGTCCTGGTTCCATGTAGGAGGCGTTGTGGGTCCTTAGTCCATGTAGGAGGCGTTGTAGGTCCTTGGTCCATGTAGGAGGCGTTGTAGGTCCTTGGTCCATGTAGGAGGCGTTGTAGGTCCTGGTTCCATGTAGGAGGCGTTGTAGGTCCTGGGTCCATGTAGGAGGTGTTGTAGGTCCTTGGTCCTTGTGGGAGGCGTTGTAGATCCTTGGTCCATGTAGGCGTTGTAGGTCATTGGTCCATGTATCAGGCGTTGTAGGTCATGGGTCCATGTAGGAGGCGTTGTAGGTCCTTGGTCCATGTAGGAGGCGTTGTAGGTCCTGGGTCCATGTAGGAGGCGTTGTAGGTCCTTGGTCCATGTAGGAGGCGTTGTAGGTCCTGGGTCCATGTAGGAGGCGTTGTAGGTCCTTGGTCCAAGTAGGAGGCGTTGTAGGCCCTTGGTCCATATAGGAGGCGTTGTAGGTCCTTGGTCCATGTAGGAGGCGTTGTTTAGTCCTGGGTTCATGTAGGAGGCGTTGTAGGTCCTTGGTCCATGTAGGAGGCGTTGTAGGTCCTGGGTTCATATAGGAGGCGTTGTAGGTCCTGGGTCCATGTAGGAGGGGTTGTAGGTCCTGGGTTCATGTAGGAGGCGTTGTAGGTCCTGGGTTCATATAGGAGGCGTTGTAGGTCCTGGGTCCATGTAGGAGGCGTTGTAGGTCCTGGGTTCATGTAGGAGGCGTTGTAGGTCCTTGGTCCATGCAGGAAGCGTTGTAGGTCCTGGGTCCATGTAGGAGGCGTTGTAGGTCCTGGGTTCATGTAGGAGGCGTTGTAGGTCTTTGGTCCATGTAGGAAGCGTTGTAGGTCCTGGGTCCATGTAGGAGGCGTTGTAGGTCCTGGGTCCATGTAGGAGGCGTTGTAGGTCCTTGGTCCATGTAGGAGGCGTTGTAGGTCTTTGGTCCATGTAGGAGGCGTTGTAGGTCCTGTGTCCATGTAGGAGGCGTTGTAGGACCTGGTTCCATGTATGAGGCGTTGTAGGTCCTGGTTCCATGTAGGAGGCGTTGTAGGTCCTTGGTCCACGTAGGAGGCGTTGTAGGTCCTTGGTCTATGTAGGAGGCATTTTAGGTCCTTTGTCCATGTAGGAGGCGTTGTAGGTCCTTGGTCCATGTAGGAGGCGTTGTAGGTCCTGGGTCCATGTAGGAAGCGTTGTAGGTCCTTGGTCCATGTAGGAGGCGTTGTAGGTCCTGGGTCCATGTAGGAGGCGTTGTAGGTCCTTGGTCCATGTAGGAGGCGTTGTAGGTCCTGGGTTCATATAGGAGGCGTTGTAGGTCCTGGGTCCATGTAGGAGGCGTTGTAGGTCCTGGGTTCATGTAGGAGGCGTTGTAGGTCCTTGGTCCATGTAGGAAGCATTGTAGGTCCTAGATCCATGTAGGAGGCGTTGTAGGTCCTGGGTTCATGTAGGAGGCGTTGTAGGTCCTTGGTCCATGTAGGAAGCGTTGTAGGTCCTGGGTCCATGTAGGAGGCGTTGTAGGTCCTGGGTCCATGTAGGAGGCGTTGTAGGTCCTTGGTCCATGTAGGAAGCGTTATAGGTCCTTGGTCCATGTAGGAGGCGTTGTAGGTCCTTGATCCATGTAGGAGGTGTTGTAGGTCCTTGGTCCATGTAGGAGGCATTGTAGGTCCTTGGTCCATGTAGGAGGCATTGTAGATCCTGGGTTCATTTAAGATGCGTTGTAGGTCCTGGGTCCATGTAGGAAGCGTTGTAGGTCCTGGGTCCATGTAGGAGGCATTGTAGGTCCTTGGTCCATGTAGGAGGCGTTGTAGATCCTTGGTCCATGTAGGAGGCGTTGTAGGTCCTTGGTCCTTGTAGGAGGCGTTGTAGGTCCTGGGTCCATGTAGGAGGCGTTGTAGGTCCTTGGTCCTTGTAGGAGGCGTTGTAGGTCCTGGGTCCATGTAGGAGGCATTGTAGGTCCTTGGTCCATGTCTCAGTAGTAGTAACCAGTTACCAGTAACCAGTGTACCAGTAGATGACTCACTACCAACCGTCTCTGCCTGAGTCACTGTCTTCATATTGTGCTGACCACAGCAGTATTCAAAGACCCCCTCACATATGGGTACTGTGGGCGGCCAGTCAGTGTTACGAGAGTGAGCAAGGAGACAAGGTTACGGCTGTTAGGGCGCTCCCCACATTATCCGTAATTATACGTACTTCCAGCCTACGTGAGTATTACTTTACCCTATCCACGTGTTCGAACCCCACATGATAAATGGTGGCACCGGTGTGGAGCGTGGATTTAAGTTTTTACGGGTAATTCAAGACGTTAGAAGACTGTTTGTGAGTAGCTAGCCGGCAGGGTCATAGGTGAACCGTCTCACCCACCAGCTACTCACTCCCCTCACAACCTCCAGCCTGCAAGCCTGTTGCAGCCATTTTTTCAAGCTTCCTGGCTTAGTTCGTGTGCTAATTGCTTCAATCTCCGAGGGGTTGACCTGGATTTTGCAATTAAGCCAGTCAGTAAGCCAGACTGTGGAAGTGAACGCCAGTCAGCCTATCATCCAGCCTGTCTCCTGTCATCCACCTGCTCCTCCGTGCTGTGTGCATCGTTACACGTCTTCCAGTCAGCCATTCTCGTGGGTTAAGCCAGTCAGCCAACCCAGCTTCTAACCCAGCTGAGAGAGAGAAGTAAGCCACGCAGTAAGAAGTAAGCCAAGTTCCTCTGAAGTATTTTCATATTGCTTTGTGCTCCCTGTTGGATGCTAAGAGTTGTCTTCACCATCCCTGTGGCATAGTGGCTTATCAAGCCACCTTCGTGGGTAGTGAGTGGAGTGCGCACCAGAGTGCCAGCGAGAGTCACCACCTCACCCACCTTGGTCCATGTAGGAGGCATTGTAAGTCCTGGGTCCATGTAGGAGGCGTTGTAGGTTCTTGGTCCATGTAGGAGGCGTTGTAGGCCCTTGGTCCATATGGGAGGCATTGTAGGTCCTTGGTCCATGTAGAAGGCGTTGTAGGTCCTGGGTTCATGTAGGAGGCGTTGTAGGTCCTTGGTCCATGTAGGAGGCGTTGTAGGTCCTGGGTTCATATAGGAGGCGTTGTAGGTCCTGGGTCCATGTAGGAGGCGTTGTAGGTCCTGGGTTCATGTAGGAGGCGTTGTAGGTCCTTGGTCCATGTAGGAGGCGTTGTAGGTCCTGGGTTCATATAGGAGGCGTGGTAGGTCCTGGGTCCATGTAGGAGGCGTTGTAGGTCCTGGGTTCATGTAGGAGGCATTGTAGGTCCTTGGTCCATGTAGGAAGCGTTGTAGGTCCTGGGTCCATGTAGGAGGCGTTGTAGGTCCTGGGTTCATGTAGGAGGCGTTGTAGGTCCTTGGTCCATGTAGGAAGCATTGTAGGTCCTTGGTCCATGTAGGAGGCGTTGTAGGTCCTGGGTCCATGTAGGAGGCGTTGTAGGTCCTTGGTCCATGTAGGAGGCGTTGTAGTCTTTGGTCCATGTAGGAGGCGTTGTAGGTCCTGGGTCCATGTAGGAGGCGTTGTAGGACCTGGTTCCATGTAGGAGGCGTTGTAGGTCCTGGTTCCATGTAGGAGGCGTTGTAGGTCCTTGGTCCACGTAGGAGGTGTTGTAGGTCCTTGGTCCATGTAGGAGGCGTTGTAGGTCCTTGGTCCATGTAGGAGGCGTTGTAGGTCCTTGGTCCACGTAGGAGGCGTTGTAGGTCCTGGGTCCATGTAGGAAGCGTTGTAGGTCCTTGGTCCATGTAGGAGGCGCTGTAGGTCCTGGGTCCATGTAGGAGGCGTTGTAGGTCCTTGGTCCATGTAGGAGGCGTTGTAGGTCCTTGGTCCATGTAGGAGGCGTTGTAGGTCCTTGGTCCATGTAGGAGGCGTTGTAGGTCCTGGGTTCATATAGGAGACGTTGTAGGTCCTGGGTCCATGTAGGAAGCGTTGTAGGTCCTGGGTTCATGTAGGAGGCGTTGTAGGTCCTTGGTCCATGTAGGAAGCGTTGTAGGTCCTAGGTCCATGTAGGAGGCGTTGTAGGTCCTGGGTTCATGTAGGAGGCGTTGTAGGTCCTTGGTCCATGTAGGAAGCGTTGTAGGTCCTGGGTCCATGTAGGAGGCGTTGTAGGTCCTGGGTCCATGTCGGAGGCGCTGTAGGTCCTTGGTCCATGTAGGAAGCGTTATAGGTCCTTGGTCCATGTAGGAGGCGTTGTAGGTCCTTGATCCATGTAGGAGGCGTTGTAGGTCCTTGGTCCATGTAGGAGGCGTTGTAGGTCCTTGGTCCATGTAGGAGGCGTTGTAGGTCCTGGGTTCATTTAAGAGGCGTTGTAGGTCCTTGGTCCATGTAGGAAGCGTTGTAGGTCCTGGGTCCATGTAGGAGGCGTTGAAGGTCCTGGGTCAATGTAGGAGGCGTTGTAGGTCCTTGGTCCATGTAGGAGGCATTGTAGGTCCTGGGTCCATGTAGGAGGCGTTGTAGGTCCTTGGTCCATGTAGGAGGCGTTGTAGGCCCTTGGTCCATATGGGAGGCATTGTAGGTCCTTGGTCCATGTAGGAGGCGTTGTAGGTCCTGGGTTCATGTAGGAGGCGTTGTAGGTCCTTGGTCCATGTAGGAGGCGTTGTAGGTCCTGGGTTCATATAGGAGGCGTTGTAGGTCCTGGGTCCATGTAGGAGGCGTTGTAGGTCCTGGGTTCATGTAGGAGGCGTTGTAGGTCCTTGGTCCATGTAGGAGGCGTTGTAGGTCCTGGGTTCATATAGGAGGCGTGGTAGGTCCTGGGTCCATGTAGGAGGCGTTGTAGGTCCTGGGTTCATGTAGGAGGCGTTGTAGGTCCTTGGTCCATGTAGGAAGCGTTGTAGGTCCTGGGTCCATGTAGGAGGCGTTGTAGGTCCTGGGTTCATGTAGGAGGCGTTGTAGGTCCTTGGTCCATGTAGGAAGCATTGTAGGTCCTTGGTCCATGTAGGAGGCGTTGTAGGTCCTGGGTCCATGTAGGAGGCGTTGTAGGTCCTTGGTCCATGTAGGAGGCGTTGTAGTCTTTGGTCCATGTAGGAGGCGTTGTAGGTCCTGGGTTCATGTAGGAGGCGTTGTAGGACCTGGTTCCATGTAGGAGGCGTTGTAGGTCCTGGTTCCATGTAGGAGGCGTTGTAGGTCCTTGGTCCACGTAGGAGGCGTTGTAGGTCCTTGGTCCATGTAGGAGGCGTTGTAGGTCCTTGGTCCATGTAGGAGGCGTTGTAGGACCTGGTTCCATGTAGGAGGCGTTGTAGGTCCTTGGTCCACGTAGGAGGCGTTGTAGGTCCTTGGTCCATGTAGGAGGCGTTGTAGGTCCTTGGTCCATGTAGGAGGCGTTGTAGGTCCTTGGTCCACGTAGGAGGCGTTGTAGGTCCTGGGTCCATGTAGGAAGCGTTGTAGGTCCTTGGTCCATGTAGGAGGCGCTGTAGGTCCTGGGTCCATGTAGGAGGCGTTGTAGGTCCTTGGTCCATGTAGGAGGCGTTGTAGGTCCTTGGTCCATGTAGGAGGCGTTGTAGGTCCTGGGTTCATATAGGAGGCGTTGTAGGTCCTGGGTCCATGTAGGAAGCGTTGTAGGTCCTGGGTTCATGTAGGAGGCGTTGTAGGTCCTTGGTCCATGTAGGAAGCGTTGTAGGTCCTGGGTCCATGTAGGAGGCGTTGTAGGTCCTGGGTCCATGTCGGAGGCACTGTAGGTCCTTGGTCCATGTAGGAGGCGTTGTAGGTCCTTGATCCATGTAGGAGGCGTTGTAGGTCCTTGGTCCATGTATGAGGCGTTGTAGGTCCTTGGTCCATGTAGGAGGCGTTGTAGGTCCTGGGTTCATTTAAGAGGCGTTGTGGGTCCTTGGTCCATGTAGGAAGCGTTGTAGGTCCTGGGTCCATGTAGGAGGCGTTGTAGGTCCTTGGTCCATGTAGGAGGCGTTGTAGGTCCTTGGTCCATGTAGGAAGGGTTGTAGGTCCTTGGTCCATGTAGGAAGCGTTGTAGGTCCTTGGTCCATGTAGAAGGCGTTGTAGGTCCTGGGTCCATGTAGGAGGCGTTGTACGTCCTGGGTCCATGTTGGAGGCGTTGTAGGTTCTTGGTCCATGTAGGAAGCGTTGTAGGTCCTTGGTCCATGTAGGAGGCATTGTAGGTCCTTGGTCCGTGTAGAAGGCGTTGTAGGTCTTGGGTCCATGTAGGAGGCGTTGTACGTCCTGGGTCCATGTAGGAGGCGTTGTAGGTCCTTGGTCCATGTAGAAGGCGTTGTAGGTCCTGGGTCCATGTAGAAGGCGTTGTAGGTCCTTGGTCCATGTAGAAGGCGTTGTAGGTCCTGGGTCCTTGTAGAAGGCGTTGTAGGTCCTGGGTCCTTGTAGAAGGCGTTGTAGGTCCTTGGTCCATGTAGGAAGCGTTGTATGTCCTTGGTCCATGTAGGAAGCGTTGTAGGTCCTTGGTCCATGTAGAAGGCGTTGTAGGTCCTGGGTCCATGTAGGAGGCGTTGTACGTCCTGGGTCCATGTTGGAGGCGTTGTAGGTTCTTGGTCCATGTAGGAAGCGTTGTAGGTCCTTGGTCCATGTAGGAGGCGTTGTAGGTCCTTGGTCCGTGTAGAAGGCGTTGTAGGTCTTGGGTCCATGTAGGAGGCGTTGTACGTCCTGGGTCCATGTAGGAGGCGTTGTAGGTCCTTGGTCCATGTAGAAGGCGTTGTAGGTCCTGGGTCCATGTAGAAGGCGTTGTAGGTCCTTGGTCCATGTAGAAGGCGTTGTAGGTCCTGGGTCCTTGTAGAAGGCGTTGTAGGTCCTGGGTCCATGTAGAAGGCGGTGTAGGTCCTTGGTCCATGTAGAAGGCGTTGTAGGTCCTGGGTCCATGTAGGAAGCGTTGTAGGTCCTTGGTCCATGTAGAAGGCGTTGTAGGTCCTGGGCCCATGTAGGAGGCGTTGTAGGTCCTTGGTCCATGTAGAAGGCGTTGTAGGTCCTGGGTCCATGTAGGAGGTGTAGAAGAGAGGTTGGGTCGGTTCTCCTGAAGGAGGCGTGGTAGGGCGTAAGTACCACGTCTCTTGTAGCAGGTGTGGATAATGTTTTGGGGAGCGTGGGAGGGCGTGGATCCACGTCTACTTTAAGAGGCGTGAGTGGGCGTGGCCCCACGTCTACCACAATAAAAGTGTGTGAGGTGAGTGGAATGGGCGTGCGGCCCAGCCTCCCCCAGTATAAAGTACCTTTATGAGACCAGTACTGCCATCTTGATGGTCTAGGGAAGGTTTCTACCTGCGGTCTGAATGGTCCAAGGAAGGTCTCTACCTGCGATCTGAATGGTCCAAGGAATAGTCCAAGGAAGGTCTCTACCTGCTGTCTGAATGGTCCAAGGAATAGTCCAAGGAAGGTCTCTACCTGCTGTCTGAATGGTCCAAGGAAAGTCTTTACCTGCGTTCTGAATGGTCCAAGGAATAGTCCAAGGAAAGTCTCTACCCGAAATCTGAATGGTCCAAGGAAGGTCTCTACCTGCGGTCTGAATGGTCCAAGGAAGGTCTCTACCTGCGGTCTGAATGGTCCAAGGAAGGTCTCTACCTATCAGACCAGAATAGGTCTCTGCTTGTTGACGTAACACTTGGTCTAGTCATCCTCAAACAAGCTGGTCTTCACAACTTTAAGCTGATTGGCAAAATTATGTTAGTTTTAACACGATCACAGTTTATGTTTATGGGAGGAGATAAGCCGCCATTGTTGAATAAACATCAGCAGTACCACTAGTACCACTACAACTACAACTACGCACATACATTGTATTGTTATTATGAGGTAAGCAGTAGTAATAGCGACAGCAGTAACAATATTATCAGCATTAACACTAGTATCAACGGTAATAACAGCAACAGTAGTAGCATCAGCAGCAGCAAGTGTCAGCAACGGCAACAACAGGAGTAGTAACAGGAACGATAACAGCAGGAACAGCAGCTCCAACAAGAACAGCAACAATAACAATAACAATAAAAGCATTATACCTTCAGTAAAGGAGAATAACTAGTGTGTATCCACATTTCTGTCACTTTCTCTCCCTCTAATTTTAGCCATCAAACAAACCTCTGCAATAGACTGCAGGGAGGTTGGAACAAAGTTAGACAGATGGACAGCTCTTAGCGACAGCAATCATCAAGCAAGTCTATCAAATTCATTCACTCCCGAGGGGGCGTGCCTTTGATGCAGCTGGTGTTCGGATGCATGGTCACATTCTCGGCTTCAGCTGACACAAACACGTTAATACCTCTAGATTCTTTCTTAAGCCCTTATAATTTTACCTGGATTTCTGACAGTACACACAAAGGAAAAGTTATGAATGTATCTTTCGCCTGCAAATGTGAATTTTGTTTATAGTGAATTATAACGTAATTTTAGCAGGAGTTTCGAAGACTTGTTTACATCAGAGAGGAGCGTGTAAAAAAACGGTCGTGTGTTTAATGACGCGTGTGTAGGTGTCAAATTGCGCGGGTAAATGGTAATATTGCACTGCCGTTTTGCACAGGATAAACACTTCTCGTGTACATAAAATTGCGAAAACCCAATAAAGATATATATATATATATATATATATATATATATATATATATATATATATATATATATATATATATATATATATATATATATA
Source organism: Cherax quadricarinatus (assembly GCF_038502225.1). Taxonomy (NCBI): domain Eukaryota; kingdom Metazoa; phylum Arthropoda; class Malacostraca; order Decapoda; family Parastacidae; genus Cherax; species Cherax quadricarinatus. Next base: position 92,288,866 of record NC_091292.1, read on the forward strand.
TATATATATATTTAATTAAAAAATAAAAAATCTGACGAAAAAAAGTTAAATGCTCTTTGCATAGATTTGCATCATTTATGCATTAACGTGTGTTTTTTTTTTTAGTTTTAAAAGATATTAACAACGGATTATTTATGTATTATATTATTACGTATACATACACACACACATACACACATACACACACACACACACACACACACACACACACACACACATACACACACACACACGTACACACACACGCACACACACACACACACACAGGAGTAATGAAAAAGCCAGGATGAGCCCATGGTTTACCCAAAGGTGCAGGGAGGCAAAAACCAAGTGTGCTAGGGAATGGAAGAAATATAGAAGGCAAAGGACCCAGGAGAATAAGGAGAACAGTCGTAGAGCCAGAAATGAATATGCACAGATAAGAAGGGAGGCCCAAAGACAATATGAAAATGACATAGCAGCGAAAGCCAAATCTGACCCGAAACTGTTGTACAGCCACATCAGGAGGAAAACAACAGTCAAGGACCAGGTAATCAGGCTAAGGAAGGAAGGAGGAGAGACAACAGGAAATGACCGGGAAGTATGTGAAGAACTCAACAAGAGATTCAAAGAAGTGTTCACAGAGGAGACAGAAGGGACTCCAGAAAGACGGAGAGGTGGGGCACACCACCAAGTGCTGGACACAGTGCACACAACCGAGGAAGAAGTGAAGAGGCTTCTGAGTGAGCTAGATACCTCAAAGGCAATGGGGCCAGATAACATCTCCCCATGGGTATTGAGAGAGGGAGCAGAGGCGCTATGTGTACCCCTAACAACAATATTCAATACATCTATCGAAACAGGGAGATTGCCTGAGGCATGGAAGACAGCAAATGTAGTCCCAATCTTTAAAAAAGGAGACAGACATGAAGCATTAAACTACAGACCAGTGTCACTGACATGTATAGTATGCAAAATCATGGAGAAGATTATCAGGAGAAGAGTGGTGGAACACCTAGAAAGGAATGATCTCATCAACAGCAGCCAGCATGGTTTCAGGGACGGGAAATCCTGTGTCACAAACCTACTGGAGTTCTATGACATGGTGACAGCAGTAAGACAAGAGAGAGAGGGGTGGGTGGATTGCATTTTCTTGGACTGCAAGAAGGCGTTTGACACAGTTCCACACAAGAGATTGGTGCAAAAACTGGAGGACCAAGCAGGGATAACAGGGAAGGCACTACAATGGATCAGGGAATACTTGTCAGGAAGACAGCAGCGAGTCATGGTACGTGGCGAGGTGTCAGAGTGGGCACCTGTGACCAGCGGGGTCCCGCAGGGGTCAGTCCTAGGACCAGTGCTGTTTCTGGTATTTGTGAACGACATGACGGAAGGAATAGACTCTGAGGTGTCCCTGTTTGCAGATGACGTGAAGTTGATGAGAAGAATACACTCGATCGAAGACCAGGCAGAACTACAAAGGGATCTGGACAGGCTGCAGAACTGGTCCAGCAATTGGCTCCTGGAGTTCAATCCCACCAAGTGCAAAGTCATGAAGATTGGGGAAGGGCAAAGAAGGCCGCAGACGGAGTACAGTCTAGGGGGTCAGAGACTACAAACCTCACTCAAGGAAAAAGATCTTGGGGTGAGTATAACACCAGGCACATCTCCTGAAGCGCACATCAACCAAATAACTGCTGCAGCATATGGGCGCCTAGCAAACCTCAGAACAGCATTCCGACATCTTAATAAGGAATCGTTCAGGACCCTGTACACCGTATACGTTAGGCCCATATTGGAGTATGCGGCACCAGTTTGGAACCCACACCTAGCCAAGCACGTAAAGAAACTAGAGAAAGTGCAAAGGTTTGCAACAAGACTAGTCCCAGAGCTAAGAGGTATGTCCTACGAGGAGAGGTTAAGGGAAATCAACCTGACGACACTGGAGGACAGGAGAGATAGGGGGGACATGATAACGACATACAAAATACTGAGAGGAATTGACAAGGTGGACAAAACAGGATGTTCCAGAGATTGGACACAGTAACAAGGGGACACAGTTGGAAGCTAAAGACACAGATGAATCACAGGGATGTTAGGAAGTATTTCTTCAGCCACAGAGTAGTCAGTAAGTGGAATAGTTTGGGAAGCGATGTAGTGGAGGCAGGATCCATACATAGCTTTAAGCAGAGGTACGATAAAGCTCACGGCTCAGGGAGAGTGACCTAGTAGCGATCAGTGAAGAGGCGGGGCCAGGAGCTCGGACTCGACCCCGCAACCTCAACTAGGTGAGTACAACTAGGTGAGTACACACACACACACACACACACACACACACACACACACACACACACACACACACACACACACACACACACACACACACACACACACACACACACACACACACACACACACACACACACACACACACACACACACACACATACACACACACACTACACACACACACACACACACACACACACACACACACACACACACACACACACACACACACACACACACACACACACACACACACACACACACACACACACACATACACACACACACACACACACACACACACACACACACACACACACACACACACACACACACACACACACACACACACACACACACACACACACACACACACACACACACACACACACACACACACACACACACACACACACACACACACACACACACACACACACACACACACACACACACACACACACACACACACACACACACACACACACACACACACTGCAATGGATCAGAGAATACCTGACAGGGAGGCAACAACGAGTCATGGTACGTAATGATGTATCACAGTGGGCACCTGTGACGAGCAGGGGTCCCACAGGGGTCGGTCCTAGGACCAGTGCTATTTTTGGTATATGTGAACGACATGACGGAAGGGTTAGACTCAGAAGTGTCCCTGTTTGCAGATGATGTGAAGTTAATGAGGAGAATTAAATCTGATGAGGACCAGGCAGGACTTCAAAGAGACCTGGACAGACTGGACACCTGGTCCAGCAAATGGCTTCTCGAATTTAATCCTGCCAAATGCAAAGTCATGAAGATAGGGGAAGGGCACAGAAGACCACAGACAGATTATAGGCTAGGTGGCCAAAGACTGCAAACCTCACTCAAGGAGAAAGATCTTGGGGTGAGTATAACACCGAGCATGTCTCCGGAAGCACATCAATCAGATAACTGCTGCAGCATATGGGCGCCTGGCAAACCTGAGAACAGCATTCCGATACCTTAGTAAGGAATCATTCAAGACATTGTACACCGTGTATGTCAGGCCCATACTGGAGTATGCAGCACCTGTTTGGAACCCGCACTTGATAAAGCACGTCAAGAAACTAGAGAAAGTACAAAGGTTTGCGACAAGGTTAGTTCCAGAGCTAAGGGGAATGTCCTATGAAGAAATATTAAGGGAAATCGGCCTGACGACACTGGAGGACAGGAGGGTCAGGGGAGACATGATAACGACATATAAAATATTGCGTGGAATAGACAAGGTGGACAAAGACAGGATGTTCCAGGGAGGGGACACAGAAAGAAGAGGCCACAATTGGAAGTTGAAGACACAAATGAGTCAGAGAGATAGTAGGAAGTATTTCTTCAGTCATAGAGTTGTAAGGCAGTGGAATAGCCTAGAAAATGACGTAGTGGAGGCAGGAACCATACACAGTTTTAAGACGAGGTTTGATAAAGCTCATGGAGCGGGGAGAGAGAGGGCCTAGTAGCAACTGGTGAAGAGGCGGGGCCAGGAGCCTAAGACTGATCCTGCAACGACAAATAGGTGAGTACAAATAGGTGAGTACACAGACACACACACACACACACACACACACACACACACACACACACACACACACACACACACACACACACACACACACACACACACACACACACACACACACACACACACACACACACACACACACACACTCACACAAACAAGGTGGACAGGAACATAAAGTTTCAGTGACGGGACACAGCAATAAGAGGTCGCAACTGGAAGTTGAAAACTCATACGAGTTACAGGGATGTTAGGAAGTACTTCTTCAGTCACAAAGTTGTCAGGAAGTAGATGTCTGGTAGTGGAGGCAGGAAGCATGAAGAGAATGGACCTAGTAGCAACCAGTGAAGAGGCGGGGCCAAGAGCTATGAATAGACCTTTACAACCACAAATAGGTGAGTACATACACACACACATACCGTTTAAGCCGAATCGTCCAGTTTGGTCTATTTGGCAAGAGTTCACTTTGCCGAATAAGCAGAATGAAAATTTGTTTTTGCCATAAATCAGCGGAAATCGATCTGAGCATGACGAGAAAATATATATCAGACTTAATGTAATATTAAATATATTTAAGTTGACCAATATATATATATATATATATATATATATATATATATATATATATATATATATATATATGTCACCGTGGTTGTTTAATATATTTATAGATGGGGTTGTAAGAGAAGTAAATGCGAGGGTCTTGGCAAGAGGCGTGGAGTTAAAAAGATAAAGAATCACACACAAAGTGGGAGTTGTCACAGCTGCTCTTTGCTGATGACACTGTGCTCTTGGGAGATTCTGAAGAGAAGTTGCAGAGATTGGTGGATGAATTTGGTAGGGTGTGCAAAAGAAGAAAATTAAAGGTGAATACAGGAAAGAGTAAGGTTATGAGGATAACAAAAAAGATTAGGTGATGAAAGATTGAATATCAGATTGGAGGGAGAGAGTATGGAGGAGGTGAACGTATTCAGATATTTGGGAGTGGACGTGTCAGCGGATGGGTCTATGAAAGATGAGGTGAATCATAGAATTGATGAGGGAAAAAGAGTGAGTGGTGCACTTAGGAGTCTGTGGAGACAAAGAACTTTGACCTTGGAGGCAAAGAGGGAATGTATGAGAGTATAGTTTTACAAACGCTCTTATATGGGTGTGAAGGCGTGGGTGATGAATGTTGCAGCGAGGAGAAGGCTGGAGGCAGGTGGAGATGTCATGTCTGAGGGCAATGTGTGGTGAATATAATGCAGAGAATTCGTAGTTTGGAAGTTAGGAGGAGGTGCGGGATTACCAAAACTGTTGTCCAGAGGGCTGAGGAAGGGTTGTTGAGGTGGTTCGGACATGTAGAGAGAATGGAGCGAAACAGAATGACTTCAAGAGTGTATCAGTCTGTAGTGGAAGGAAGGCGGGGTAGGGGTCGGCCTAGGAGGGTTGGAGGGAGGGGTAAAGGAGTGTGAAAGAGGGGTTTGGACTTCCAGCGGCATGCGTGAGCGTGTTTGATAGGAGTGAATGGAGACAAATGGTTTTTAATACTTGACGTGCTGTTGGAGTGTGAGCAAAAGTAACATTTATGAAGGGATTCAGGAAACCGGCAGGCCGGACTTGAGTCCTGGAGATGGGAAGTACAGTGCCTGCACCTGAAGGAGGGGTGTTAATGTTGCAGCTTTAAAAACTGTAGTGTAAAGCACCCTTCTGGCAAGACAGTGATGGAGTGAATGATGGTGAAAGTTTTTCTTTTTTTCGGGCCACCCTGCCTTGGTGGGAATCATTGTGGATAAGTAAAAAAAAATAAAAAAATAAAAAAAAAAAAAATAATAAAAAAAAAAATATATATATATATATATATATATATATATATATATATATATATATATATATATATATATATATATATATATATATATATATATATATATATATATATATATATATATATATATATATATACATATATATGTCGTGCCGAATATGTAAAACTGGTCAATTAGCAAGAACTCATTTAAAATTAAGTCCTTTCTAAAATTTTCTCTTATACGTTTAAAAATATAGATTTTTCATTATTGTTAATGTAAAAATTTATAATTTTACTCCAAAAGAATCTTAGAAAACTTACCTAACCTTATTATAACAAGAACAATTTATTTTAGCCTTAGGATAGGATAGGATAGGATTTCGTTCGGATTTTTAACCCCGGAGGGTTAGCCACCCAGGATAACCCAAGAAAGTCAGTGCGTCATCGAGGACTGTCTAACTTATTTCCATTGGGGTCCTTAATCTTGTCCCCCCAGGATGCGACCCACACCAGTCGACTAACACCCAGGTACCTATTTGCTGCTAGGTGAACAGGACAACAGGTGTAAGGAAACGTGTCGAAATGTTTCCACCCGCCGGGAATCGAACCCGGGCCCTCCGTGTGTGAAGCGGGAGCTTTAGCCACCAGGCCACCGGGCCTAACCCAACTAAATATATTTTAGATTTGTTTACAGTAATTTAATACTAAACAAACACAGTGAAATATATTTTTTTCATTAGGTTCAGAATGATTTTGGCGAAATTATTGCATACACAAATTTTCACTTGTCCTATATGGCAAGATGAGCGTTGCTATTTAAGCCAAGATCGCAAGTTCTGCCTA
>NC_091292.1:92300314-92332814 GCF_038502225.1 Cherax quadricarinatus
AGGCTTCGGTCGGATGCCTGGAGAGGGTTTCGGGATCAACTCCCACCCCCCTGGTAGGGTCTGTGACCAGGCCTCATGGTGGATCAGAGCCTGATCAACCAGGCTGTTACTGTTGACCGCAAGCAAACCGACGTACCAATCACAGCCCCGCTGGTCAGGTACTGACTTGGGTGCCTGTCCAGCTCCTTCTTGAAGGCAGACAGGGGTCTATTTAATCTCCCTTACGTATTCTGGGAGGAAATTGAACAGTCCTCGGCCCCTGACACTTACTGTGTTGTTTCTTAGTGTACTCGTGGCACCCCTGCTTTTCATTGGGGTAATATTGCATCTCCTGCCCAGTCTTTTGCTGTCGTAAGGAGTGATTTTCGTGTGCAAATTTGGAACTAGTCCCTCTAAGATGACCAAAAACTCCAACTGAGTGTCATCATATTGACTAAGACCCGTGTTTACCTGGAGTTTACCTGGAGAGAGTTCCGGGGGTCAACGCCCCCGCGGCCCGGTCTGTGACCAGGCCTCCTGGTCCTATTTCCTGACAAACCTAACCTAACCTAACCTAACCTAACCGATTGGTTTCATTGCTGGTTCACTCTTCCCTCAGAAACCCCCACGACAAGATAACCTTGTTAGTGTGACTGACGTTATGGTGACCACTACCAAATCCCGCAAGGTGTGCGTGCAGTATTAGGGTTCCACTGACGAAAAAATTGACTTTGTCACAATTGATTTACAAATGTGACTGTGTTCCAGAGACACACATGACAGAGTGAAGCTCCACTCCACACCAGGCGCCCGCCTATACAATCAATCAAAACAGGTTAGGTTAGGAAAGGTAAGGTTTGTCAGGAAACAGGACAAGTGTTTTCCCACGCAAGTCTTAGTCATTTGATGACCCATAGCTGGAGCTTTTGGTCATCTGACCGAGGCCTTCCGCTGGCTTACCGGTCCACCCCTTTAAAAAATACGGTTATAGTTATCAAAACAGGTGAAACGTGTCAGTAATCATCCTCTCAGTAACCAGCTTCTGTTATTTTTGAAGTATTACCGAGTTTCATTACACAATATTAGATTTTCGTAATTATTTATGAAGTAACATATATGTAAATTAATCTAGGATAAGAATTTCCTGTCATGTCAAAGATCACAGTCATCCTATTAAATGTTTCACTGATAAAACTGTCTACCCTTCTTTAAGCCTTCCAAGACGCTGTCGTGAAGAATCAGTCCTTACACACAACTTTTCTAAAATGAATCTTAGTTTTTGATCTCCTGAAGAAGACCTTTGCCTTCCTCAATACATTGCTCTAATTTCCGGGGCACTTATGACTTGACCTGACTTTTGCCGCCTCCTCTCCTTCCTCTTGACCTATCTTCCGTGTCTTCTTTGTCTTCTCTCTCTTCTAACTTTCCTCTTGCTTCCTTATATTTCCTAATATGGACCTGTAGGCTGTCTTCACTTCTGTTGTGTCGTCTTGGGAAAAGCTGTCAGTGTTATGACACTAAAACTGGAGTGTAACAGCAGTCCTGCCCAGCCTGAGCTGCTACATCTCATTCTAGTTCTCTTCTCTTCGTTTGTACTACTACTACTACTATAAATTCTTTTACCACTCTATACTACTATTAACACTACTTCTACTGTTACTAGTACTGCTTTATTATACTAGTACTACTACCACTACCCCCCTAGTCTCTAACGTATGGTCATTTGGCCTTCTCGACTTTTCATCGCCCAGTTGTGACTTGACAATTGCCTACATGAACTGTAACGTCGTCATAAAACTCTCCTAAGTGCGAGATTTCGGTCAATGAACTCAAACCTGAAGGGCATATTCCAAGGGGAATATTCCAAGGGTCATGGACTTGGCCGCCCCCGTGGCCAAATCCATTACCAGTCAAGCAATGTAAAAATCTGTTTATATGAATACGTTGAGAGCGCAATTTTAACCCGAATAAAAATCGGCCAATCATCATTAATTAACCAATCATGGCTCAGTATGTCTCGTGGCTGAGTTGGCAGCTGTCTCAGCTCGCACACTGAAGGATCAGGGTTCGATCCCACTGGACAATGTTTCCTTATATCTACGGTCCCCGTTCACCTAACAGTAAGTAATATATCAGTGGTATATAAGATGATAAATTAGACACTTGTGCAATATCTGGAAATAAGTCACTTTCTCTGACTTTCTTGGGTTATCCCAGGTTCTCTACACATCTGCTGCTATGTATGATAATCTATGTAACTGTATTTGTGTATACCTGAATAAACTTACTTAATCTTTACTTAGACGTATCGCCATCCAGTGACTATCAATACACACTCAGAACATCAAGGAATCTTGGTACCCCAATGGAAATAAGTCACTTTGTCTAACTTTTACTAGGTTATTCTAAGTAATTTACACTAGGTATGATAACTGTACTTGTGTGTACCTGTACCTAAATAAACTTAGAACATCTGCGCAACCTATTTACTAACCTCTGGGTGTTAGGAACTGTTTTGGGTCGCATCCTGGGGAACAGGATTAAAGGACCTCAATGGATATAGACCAGAAAATTTTCTTTAATAGCCGGACTTTACTGGGTTATTAACCTTCCAGGTTAATAATTCAAAGAAGAAATTACTACCGAAGAGTATCAGTGTATTTTAAAGCAGTCTACTATGAAACGTAACATTTTCTCTCAAAAATTATAAGAGAAAACAAGAAATTATGGGAAACTAAAATAAAAATGCGCATCTATTTTATCACTGCATTCTCATTTATTATGAGATAAGATTTTGTTCGGATTTTTAACTCCGAAGGGTTAGCCACCCAGGATAACCCAAGAAAGGCAGTGCATCATCGAAGACTGTCTGTCTTATTTCCACTGGGGTCCTCAATCTTGTCCTCCAGGATGCGACAGTGGCCCGGTGGCCTGGTGGCTAAAGCCCCCGCTTCACACACGGAGGGCCCGGGTTCGATTCCCGGCGGGTGGAAACATTTCGACACGTTTCCTTACACCTGTTGTCCTGTTCACCTAGCAGCAAATAGGTACCTGGGTGTTAGTCGACTGGTGTGGGTCGCATCCTGGGGGACAAGATTAAGGACCCCAATGGAAATAAGTTAGACAGTCCTCGATGACGCACTGACTTTCTTGGGTTATCCTGGGTGGCTAACCCTCCGGGGTTAAAAATCCGAACGAAATCTTATCTTACCTTACCCACAGAAGTCGACTAACACCCAGGTACCTACTTGCTAGGTGAACAGGATAATGGGTGTAAGGAAACGCGTCGAAATGTTTCCACCACGCTAGGAATCGAACCCGGGCCCTCCGCGTGTGAAGCGAGAGTTTTACCAGCCAGGTCACGTGACCTGGCTATTACACTCTGAGTATTACTCTTTCTTCACTCCTTTTACTAACAAATTGCTGCACTTCCAAAACACAATTTTGGCTTCATGAGGCTGCATCTTTAAGTGTTACAGATTAATAAAGTCTAGGAACCTGTATAAGTTGTATCATGTACTTATGGAAATAATAATAATAATAATAATAATAATAAGAATAATAATAATAATAATAATAATAATAATAATAATTATTATTATTATTATTATTATTATTATTATTATTATTATTATTATTATTATTATTATTATTATTATTAATATTATTATTATTATTATTTTTATTATTATTATTATTATACTGCTTGGCTCTGTGGTTGTTTGGTTAATGGGGTTAAAATTCTCTTTACTACATTCAAGAATCTCAGGGAGATTAGTCACCTCGTATGACGTTTCTGTGTTATCTTAAGTAATTTACACATAGGTTACTGTGTGCGATAAATTGTGTGGTTGTATTTGTGTGTGCCTGTACCTAAATAAACTTGATTGTATATATTATGCACTTTCTTAATAAGATAAGTATCATTTAGGCTTCCTACATATGCTTTTACAAATATTTATATATCTTATACCAAGATTGCAATAGATATTCATTATATATTGAACACACATTTTAGTTAAATTAGATAGATTAAACTGACGATAACACAAATTATTCAAGTTTGTTATTTCGCCTCAGTTGTTGATAATCCGAAGTCTTCATCATCTTCTTTTATGAATAATTCAAAGTACCGAGACGATAACTCTCGTCACAGTGTGACAAAAACCACTTCCTTAAAACCCACCCAAAGTGTTTACGTCACCCACCCAAAGTGTTCAGGTCACCCACCCAAAGTGTTTACGTCACCCACCCAAAGTGTTCAGGTCACCCACCCAAAGTGTTCAGGTCACCCACCCAAAGTGTTCAGGTCACCCACCCAAAGTGTTCAGGTCACCCACCCAAAGTGTTCAGGTCACCCACCCAAAGTGTTCAGGTCACCCACCCAAAGTGTTCAGGTCACCCACCCAAAGTGTTCAGGTCACCCACCCTTTCTTACCTCTTCCTGTCTACCCACAACCATTTTTTTGATAGCTCTCTCCTTTCCCTCCCAGCTCTTGCCATCCCTCTCACGGTCTAACAACAACAGAAGAACAGTGACTATAACTGCAGCAGCAGCAGCAACAACAATAACAGCAGTTGTAGTAGTAGTAGAATTAGTAGTAGTATTCGTAGAAGTAGTAGGAATAGTAAATGGGGTGACGTGTAACTTATTTTTTTTTTTTTTTTGCAAATAGGCCGTGAAATAATTTCTGCTGAGGACACTAGAAAAACTACAGGATGATTTGTGGTCAGATAAGTGGCAGACGCAGTTAGTACAGACAAATGTAAGGTTCTAATCGTGAGAAAAGAAAATTACTATGACATGGCCCAAGGGGAGCATTAGTACACAGCAGCATTCCAGCCCGTAGAGAAGAAGTGACTTGAAAAAATATAATTATTGGCTCATAAAATATAAAAAAAAAAATTATTGGCTCAACATCTCTTGCCTTGAAAGTTCTAGTTATCCAGCCTATCATATTGTTTGTGGAAACAATAACAACATTGCTGTGATCCTTGAATGTGAGATCTGACATTAATTCCAAGTCTTCCACATGAAATGTTTCCTCTGTTGAATGATTTGAGTTTGTCCTGTACTCCGCTACAATCTTTATTTCCTCCATTCTTCAACAGCAGAGCAACTGAAACTTGTCCCCATTGAACATTATGTTATTGTTTGATGGTCGATGGAAGACTTGATTTACATCCACCTGAACTTTCAATATTTTCGACAGACGTCACTCTCACAGAGATTTTGGTGTCATCGGCAAAGGATGTTAGGGCGCTACGATTTATGTCTTTGCCTATATTCGACATAAGAATGAAAAAAAAAAGAAATTGGGACGAGTACTGTGCCTTGAGGGACAGAACTTTTCATTGTGGCAGCCTCCGACTTCACTACTACTACTACTCTCTATTAGTTTATCCATCTGCCCACTTTCGTAACAGTTATTCCTTGTGAGCACATTTTGTGCGCTATCAAGCCATGGTCGCACTCGTCGAAGACATTGTTAAATCAGTGTACACTACATCAGCATTTAACTTGCTTTTCATTTGCTTCCAAAACCATGTCGTAATGATCTAGCAATTGTAAAAAGCAGGAGAGACGTGCTCCTAACTCGTGCTGCCCTGAGTTGTGCAACTGTTGCGATCCAAGTGATTACCAATCTTGCTTCATAGGAACTGATCGAAGGTTCTGATAACGTATGAAATTAATGCTACTGATCTATAGCTTTTCACAATTACTTTATTGTCACCTTTGTGAAGTGAGGCAATATCGGAGGTTTTTATTAACTGGAGGATGATACCTGCCTCCAGGCTCCTTCTCCATAAAACACTAAAGACCAGAAACAGTGGTTGGTTGCAATTTCTGATGAATGTGGAGCTCCACGAGTCTAGTCTTGGAGCAGAGTGCACGACATGTACTTGATGGCTTCTTCAAATTCAACTGAGGATAAAGCTGTATCAGAATTTTCGAATATGTCGCCAGTGGTTTGAGTCTCTTTAAAGAAAAATTTGTTGTCTTCAGTATTCAGATTGAGGAGTGGTTCGCTTAACACAGTCGTAGTGTGACTGGTGAGTGGTTCACTCAACACAGTCGTAGTGTGACTAGTGAGTGGTTCACTCAACACAGTCGTAGTGTGACTATTGAGTGGTTCACTCAACACAGTCGTAGTGTGACTAGTGAGTGGTTCACTCAACACAGTCGTAGTGTGACTGGTGAGTGGTTCACTCAACACAGTCGTAGTGTGACTGGTGAGTGGTTCACTCAACACAGTCGTAGTGTGACTGGTGAGTGGTTCACTCAACACAGTCGTAGTGTGACTAGTGAGTGGTTCACTCAACACAGTCGTAGTGTGGCTAGTGAGTGGTTCACTCAACACAGTCGTAGTGTGACTAGTGAGTGGTTCACTCAACACAGTCGTAGTATGACTGGTGAGTGGTTCACTCAACACAGTCGTAGTGTGACTGGTGAGTGGTTCACTCAACACAGTCGTAGTGTGACTAGTGAGTGGTTCACTCAACACAGTCGTAGTGTGGCTAGTGAGTGGTTCACTCAACACAGTTGTAGTGTGACTAGTGAGTGGTTCACTCAACACAGTCGTAGTGTGACTGGTGAGTGGTTCACTCAACACAGTCGTAGTGTGACTGGTGAGTGGTTCACTCAACACAGTCGTAGTGTTGTGAGACCTCTACCCACTCTACCGGAGGTATCCCAGCGAGTGAGCACGTCTCCTGTATATCCCAGTGCTTAACAAAATAGGGAATAGCATATGAAGGTACAAATAAAAATGGGAACTATGGCTATAGTTTACTTAATAACATAAAAGGGCTAGAATACAACATATCCTGATGGAAATTTACACAATATAACAATTGACCTATGAGACTTATTACCAGGGGGAAGGGTAGATGTTATCAGTAACACGGACTAGTACTCACTCTTAATTCACCGACCAGCTGACCCGAGATTCCCAATGCGTGGTCCACTACACACGCGGCTGTCCAGAGCTCTCGCTCGACGGACCTGTCACCAACAACCTCTTTGCCCCGCTCTTCCCTGGGCTTATATCGTAGTCAAAGTACCCCCTCCCCAATGGTGTATGTACCACGTGTTACGACCTGCGCCGAGCTCTGACGCTGTTAAGAACAAAAGACCTCAGACGTGGGCGTGACTACCCGACATTTGCTAAGGCAGGTGTGACCATATAATTAGGTCTCCCTAGAGACCTCACAAGCCCATCTGAACTGCATCACATCCCCCTTTCTCCCCCAATTTAAAATATCTGAGAACTAGGACAATTTGTCCTAAGTTATTAGACTATTTTAATCCTAACCCTTTTATTCTATTACAATACAATAGCAAATAATATGAATTCACACAGATCAGCTGACCCGAGATTCCCAATGCGTGGTCCACTACACACGCGGCTGTCCAGAGCTCTCGCTCGACCGACCTGTCACCAACAACCTCTCTGCCCCGCTCTTCCCTGGGCTTATATCGTAGTCAAAGTACCCCCTCCCCAATGGTGTATGTACCACGTGTTACGACCGGACGCCGAGCTCTGACGCTGTTAAGAACAAAAGACCTCAGACGTGGGCGTGACTACCCGACATTTGCTAAGGCAGGTGTGACCATATAATTAGGTCTCCCTAGAGACCTCACAAGCCCATCTGAACTGCATCACAGTGTGACTAGTGAGTGGTTCACTCAACACAGTCGTAGTGTGCCTAGTGAGTGGTTCACTCAACACAGTCGTAGTGTAACTAGTGAGTGGTTCACTCAACACAGTCGTAGTGTGACTAGTGAGTGGTTCACTCAACACAGTCGTAGTGTGACTAGTGAGTGGTTCACTCAACACAGTCGTAGTGTGACTAGTGAGTGGTTCACTCAACACAGTCGTAGTGTGACTGGTGAGTGGTTCACTTAACACATTCGTAGTGTGACTGGTGAGTGGTTCACTTAACACATTCGTAGTGTGACTGGTGAGTGGTTCACTCAACACAGTCGTAGTGTGACTGGTGAGTGGTTCACTCAACACAGTCGTAGAGTGACTGGTGAGTGGTTCACTCAACACAGTCGTAGTGTGACTGGTGAGTGGTTCACTCAACACAGTCGTAGTGTGACTAGTGAGTGGTTCACTCAACACAGTCGTAGTGTGACTAGTGAGTGGTTCACTCAACACAGTCGTAGTGTAACTGGTGAGTGGTTCACTCAACACAGTCGTAGTGTGACTGGTGAGTGGTTCACTCAACACAGTCGTAGTGTGGCTAGAGAGTGGTTCACTCAATACAGTCGTAGTGTGACTAGTGAGTGGTTCACTCAACACAGTCGTAGTGTGACTAGTGAGTGGTTCACTCAACACAGTCGTAGTGTGACTAGTGAGTGGTTCACTCAACACAGTCGTAGTGTGACTAGTGAGTGGTTCACTCAACACAGTCGTAGTGTGACTAGTGAGTGGTTCACTCAACACAGTCGTAGTGTGACTGGTGAGTGGTTCACTCAACACAGTCGTACTGTGGCTAGTGAGTGGTTCACTCAACACAGTCGTAGTGTGACTGGTGAGTGGTTCACTCAACACAGTCGTAGTGTGACTAGTGAGTGGTTCATTCAACACAGTCGTAGTGTGACTAGTGAGTGGTTCACTCAACACAGTCGTAGTGTGACTGGTGAGTGGTTCACTCAACACAGTCGTAGTGTGGCTAGTGAGTGGTTCACTCAACACAGTCGTAGTGTGATTAGTGAGTGGTTCACTCAACACAGTCGTAGTGTGACTAGTGAGTGGTTCACTCAACACAGTCGTAGTGTGATTAGTGAGTGGTTCACTCAACACAGTCGTAGTGTGACTAGTGAGTGGTTCACTCAACACAGTCGTAGTGTGATTAGTGAGTGGTTCACTCAACACAGTCGTAGTGTGACTAGTGAGTGGTTCACTCAACACAGTCGTAGTGTGATTAGTGAGTGGTTCACTCAACACAGTCGTAGTGTGACTAGTGAGTGGTTCACTCAACACAGTCGTAGTGTGACTAGTGAGTGGTTCACTCAACACAGTCGTAGTGTGGCTAGTGAGTGGTTCACTCAACACAGTCGTAGTGTGACTAGTGAGTGGTTCACTCAACACAGTCGTAGTGTGGCTAGTGAGTGGTTCACTCAACACAGTCGTAGTGTGACTAGTGAGTGGTTCACTCAACACAGTCGTAGTGTGATTAGTGAGTGGTTCACTCAACACAGTCGTAGTGTGACTAGTGAGTGGTTCACTCAACACAGTCGTAGTGTGACTAGTGAGTGGTTCACTCAACACAGTCGTAGTGTGACTGGTGAGTGGTTCACTCAACACAGTCGTAGTGTGGCTAGTGAGTGGTTCACTCAACATAGTCGTAGTGTGACTGGTGAGTGGTTCACTCAACACAGTCGTAGTGTGACTAGTGAGTGGTTCATTCAACACAGTCGTAGTGTGACTAGTGAGTGGTTCACTCAACACAGTCGTAGTGTGATTAGTGAGTGGTTCACTCAACACAGTCGTAGTGTGACTAGTGAGTGGTTCATTCAACACAGTCGTAGTGTGACTGGTGAGTGGTTCACTCAACACAGTCGTAGTGTGGCTAGTGAGTGGTTCACTCAACACAGTCGTAGTGTGATTAGTGAGTGGTTCACTCAACACAGTCGTAGTGTGACTAGTGAGTGGTTCACTCAGCACAGTCGTAGTGTGACTGGTGAGTGGTTCACTCAACACAGTCGTAGTGTGACTAATGAGTGGTTCACTCAACACAGTCGTAGTGTGACTAGTGAGTGGTTCACTCAACACAGTCGTAGTGTGACTAATGAGTGGTTCACTCAACACAGTCGTAGTGTGACTAGTGAGTGGTTCACTCAACACAGTCGTAGTGTGACTAGTGAGTGGTTCACTCAACACAGTCGTAGTGTGACTAATGAGTGGTTCACTCAACACAGTCGTAGTGTGACTAGTGAGTGGTTCACTCAACACAGTCGTAGTGTGACTAGTGAGTGGTTCACTCAACACAGTCGTAGTGTGACTAGTGAGTGGTTCACTCAACACAATGGAGAAACAAACACAAATGTAGTATAATGTGATCCTGATTTGTGAACTGATAATGTGAATTGATTTGGATCTGCGGTGGTCATATCACCTTCCCATTGTGTCGCGTTTCTCATTAAGTTCGCGATTCATGTGCCTGCAGTTTAAGAATCTGATAATATTAAAAACTGTCGAATTCACCCTCATGACTGATTATGTTTCTCTGACCAGGCCACTGTGCAAGCAGTGGTCTAAACACCCATTATGTTATGGTCCGAGAATACAGTCTTCGACACCGTTATGTCCTGGACCAGGTCCTCAGTGGTGCTTCCCAGTCTGGTCGATTCCACAATCTGCTGGCTTAAGGCGGATTTACTGCAGAGGTTTAATAATTCTGTGGTGTGAGAGTGGTCCTTCAGCCTCGCTGCTGTGGTGTGAGAGTGGTCCTCCAGCCTCGCTGCTGTGGTGTGAGAGTGGTCTTCCAGCCTTGCTGCTGTGGTGTGAGAGTGCTCCTCCAGCCTCGCTGCTGTGGTGTGAGAGTGCTCCTCCAGCCTCGCTCCTGTGGTGTGAGAGTGCTCCTCCAGCCTCGCTCCTGTGGTGTGAGAGTGCTCCTCCAGCCTCGCTCCTGTGGTGTGAGAGTGCTCCTCCAGCCTCGCTCCTGTGGTGTGAGAGTGGTCCTTCAGCCTCGCTGCTGTGGTGTGAGAGTGGTCCTCCAGCCTCGCTGCTGTGGTGTGAGAGTGGTCCTCCAGCCTCGCTCCTGTGGTGTGAGTGCTCCTCCAGCCTCGCTGCTGTGGTGTGAGAGTGGTCCTCCAGCCTCGCTTCTGTGGTGTGAGTGCTCCTCCAGCCTCGCTGCTGTGGTGTGAGAGTGGTCCTCCAGCCTTGCTGCTGTGGTGTGAGGGTGCTCCTCCAGCCTCGCTCCTGTGGTGTGAGAGTGCTCCTCCAGCCTCGCTCCTGTAGTGTGAGAGTGCTCCTCCAGCCTCGCTCCTGTGGTGTGAGAGTGCTCCTCCAGCCTCGCTGCTGTGGTGTGAGAGTGCTCCTCCAGCCTCGCTGCTGTAGTGTGAGAGTGCTCCTCCAGCCTCGCTCCTGTGGTGTGAGAGTGCTCCTCCAGCCTCGCTCCTGTGGTGTGAGAGTGCTCCTCCAGCCTCGCTCCTGTGGTGTGAGAGTGCTCCTCCAGCCTCGCTGCTGTGGTGTGAGAGTGCTCCTCCAGCCTCGCTGCTGTAGTGTGAGAGTGCTCCTCCAGCCTCGCTGCTGTGGTGTGAGAGTGCTCCTCCAGCCTCGCTCCTGTGGTGTGAGAGTGCTCCTCCAGCCTCGCTGCTGTGGTGTGAGAGTGCTCCTCCAGCCTCGCTGCTGTGGTGTGAGAGTGCTCCTCCAGCCTCGCTGCTGTAGTGTGAGAGTGCTCCTCCAGCCTCGCTCCTGTGGTGTGAGAGTGCTCCTCCAGCCTCGCTGCTGTGGTGTGAGAGTGCTCCTCCAGCCTCGCTGCTGTGGTGTGAGAGTGCTCCTCCAGCCTCGCTGCTGTGGTGTGAGAGTGCTCCTCCAGCCTCGCTCCTGTGGTGTGAGAGTGCTCCTCCAGCCTCGCTCCTGTGGTGTGAGTGCTCCTCCAGCCTCGCTGCTGTGGTGTGAGAGTGCTCCTCCAGCCTCGCTGCTGTGGTGTGAGAGTGCTCCTCCAGCCTCGCTGCTGTGGTGTGAGAGTGCTCCTCCAGCCTCGCTGCTGTGGTGTGAGAGTGCTCCTCCAGCCTCGCTCCTGTGGTGTGAGTGCTCCTCCAGCCTCGCTGCTGTGGTGTGAGAGTGCTCCTCCAGCCTCGCTGCTGTGGTGTGAGAGTGCTCCTCCAGCCTCGCTGCTGTGGTGTGAGAGTGCTCCTCCAGCCTCGCTGCTGTGGTGTGAGAGTGCTCCTCCAGCCTCGCTCCTGTGGTGTGAGAGTGCTCCTCCAGCCTCGCTGTTGTGGTGTGAGAGTGCTCCTCCAGCCTCGCTGCTGTGGTGTGAGAGTGCTCCACCAGCCTCGCTCCTGTGGTGTGAGTGCTCTTCCAGCCTCGCTGCTGTGGTGTGAGAGTGCTCCTCCAGCCTCGCTCCTGTGGTGTGAGAGTGCTCCTCCAGCCTCGCTGCTGTGGTGTGAGAGTGCTCCTCCAGCCTCGCTGCTGTGGTGTGAGAGTGCTCCTCCAGCCTCGCTCCTGTGGTGTGAGTGCTCCTCCAGCCTCGCTGCTGTGGTGTGAGAGTGCTCCTCCAGCCTCGCTGCTGTGGTGTGAGAGTGCTCCTGCAGCCTCGCTGCTGTGGTGTGAGAGTGCT
Source organism: Cherax quadricarinatus (assembly GCF_038502225.1). Lineage (NCBI taxonomy): Eukaryota > Metazoa > Arthropoda > Malacostraca > Decapoda > Parastacidae > Cherax > Cherax quadricarinatus. Next base: position 92,312,591 of record NC_091292.1, read on the forward strand.
CCTCCAGCCTCGCTGCTGTGGTGTGAGAGTGCTCCTCCAGCCTCGCTCCTGTGGTGTGAGAGTGCTCCTCCAGCCTCGCTCCTGTGGTGTGAGAGTGCTCCTCCAGCCTCGCTGCTGTGGTGTGAGAGTGCTCCTCCAGCCTCGCTGCTGTGGTGTGAGAGTGCTCCTCCAGCCTCGCTCCTGTGATGTGAGAGTGCTCCTCCAGCCTCGCTGCTGTGGTGTGAGAGTGCTCCTCCAGCCTCGCTGTTGTAGTGTGAGAGTGCTCCTCCAGCCTCGCTGCTGTAGTGTGAGAGTGCTCCTCCAGCCTCGCTGTTGTAGTGTGAGAGTGCTCCTCCAGCCTCGCTGCTGTGGTGTGAGAGTGCTCCTCCAGCCTCGCTGCTGTGGTGTGAGAGTGCTCCTCCAGCCTCGCTGCTGTGGTGTGAGAGTGCTCCTCCAGCCTCGCTGCAGTGGTGTGAGAGTGCTCCTCCAGCCTCGCTCCTGTGGTGTGAGAGTGCTCCTCCAGCCTCGCTGCTCTGGTGTGAGAGTGCTCCTCCAGCCTCGCTGCTGTGGTGTGAGAGTGCTCCTCCAGCCTCACTGCTGTGGTGTGAGAGTGCTCCTCCAGCCTCGCTGCTGTGGTGTGAGAGTGCTCCTCCAGCCTCGCTCCTGTGGTGTGAGAGTGCTCCTCCAGCCTCGCTCCTGTGGTGTGAGAGTGCTCCTCCAGCCTCGCTGCTGTGGTGTGAGAGTGCTCCTCCAGCCTCGCTGCTGTGGTGTGAGAGTGCTCCTCCAGCCTCGCTCCTGTGATGTGAGAGTGCTCCTCCAGCCTCGATGCTGTGGAGTGAGAGTGCTCCTCCAGCCTCGCTGCTGTGGTGTGAGAGTGCTCCTCCAGCCTCGCTGCTGTGGTGTGAGAGTGCTCCTCCAGCCTCGCTCCTGTGGTGTGAGAGTGCTCCTCCAGCCTCGCTGCTGTGGTGTGAGAGTGCTCCTCCAGCCTCGCTGCTGTGGTGTGAGTGCTCCTCCAGCCTCGCTGCTGTGGTGTGTGAGTGCTCCTCCAGCCTCGCTGCTGTGGTGTGTGAGTGCTCCTCCAGCCTCGCTCCTGTGGTGTGAGAGTGCTCCTCCAGCCTCGCTGCTGTAGTGTGAGAGTGCTCCTCCAGCCTCGCTGCTGTGGTGTGAGAGTGCTCCTCCAGCCTCGCTGCTGTGGTGTGAGAGTTCTCCTCCAGCCTCGCTGCTGTGGTGTGAGAGTGCTCCTCCAGCCTCGCTGCTGTGGTGTGAGAGTGCTCCTCCAGCCTCGCTGTTGTAGTGTGAGAGTGCTCCTCCAGCCTCGCTGCTGTGGTGTGAGAGTGCTCCTCCAGCCTCGCTGTTGTAGTGTGAGAGTGCTCCTCCAGCCTCGCTGCTGTGGTGTGAGAGTGCTCCTCCAGCCTCGATGCTGTGGTGTGAGAGTGCTCCTCCAGCCTCGCTGCTGTGGTGTGAGAGTGCTCCTCCAGCCTCGCTGCTGTGGTGTGAGAGTGCTCCTCCAGCCTCGCTGCTGTGGTGTGAGAGTGCTCCTCCAGCCTCGCTCCTGTGGTGTGAGAGTGCTCCTCCAGCCTCGCTGCTGTGGTGTGAGAGTGCTCCTCCAGCCTCGCTGCTGTGGTGTGAGTGCTCCTCCAGCCTCGCTGCTGTGGTGTGTGAGTGCTCCTCCAGCCTCGCTGCTGTGGTGTGTGAGTGCTCCTCCAGCCTCGCTGCTGTAGTGTGAGAGTGCTCCTCCAGCCTCGCTGCTGTGGTGTGAGAGTGCTCCTCCAGCCTCGCTGCTGTGGTGTGAGAGTGCTCCTCCAGCCTCGCTGCTGTGGTGTGAGAGTGCTCCTCCAGCCTCGCTGCTGTGGTGTGAGAGTGCTCCTCCAGCCTCGCTCCTGTGGTGTGAGAGTGCTCCTCCAGCCTCGCTGCTGTGGTGTGAGAGTGCTCCTCCAGCCTCGCTCCTGTGGTGTGAGAGTGCTCCTCCAGCCTCGCTGCTGTGGTGTGAGAGTGCTCCTCCAGCCTCGCTGCTGTGGTGTGAGAGTGCTCCTCCAGCCTCGCTGCTGTGGTGTGAGAGTGCTCCTCCAGCCTCGCTGCTGTGGTGTGAGTGCTCCTCCAGCCTCGCTGCTGTGGTGTGAGAGTGCTCCTCCAGCCTCGCTGCTGCAGCCTCGCTGCTGTGGTGTGAGAGTGCTCCTCCAGCCTCGCTGCTGTGGTGTGAGAGTGCTCCTCCAGCCTCGCTGCTGTGGTGTGAGAGTGCTCCTCCAGCCTCGCTGCTGTGGTGTGAGAGTGCTCCTCCAGCCTCGCTGCTGTGGTGTGAGAGTGCTCCTCCAGCCTCGCTGCTGTGGTGTGAGAGTGCTCCTCCAGCCTCGCTGCTGTGGTGTGAGAGTGCTCCTCCAGCCTCGCTGCTGTGGTGTGAGAGTGCTCCTCCAGCCTCGCTGCTGTGGTGTGAGAGTGCTCCTCCAGCCTCGCTGCTGTGGTGTGAGAGTGCTCCTCCAGCCTCGCTGCTGTGGTGTGAGAGTGCTCCTCCAGCCTCGCTGCTGTGGTGTGAGAGTGCTCCTCCAGCCTCGCTGCTGTGGTGTGAGAGTGCTCCTCCAGCCTCGCTGCTGTGGTGTGAGAGTGCTCCTCCAGCCTCGCTGCTGTGGTGTGAGAGTGCTCCTCCAGCCTCGCTGCTGTGGTGTGAGAGTGCTCCTCCAGCCTCGCTGCTGTGGTGTGAGAGTGCTCCTCCAGCCTCGCTGCTGTGGTGTGAGAGTGCTCCTCCAGCCTCGCTGCTGTGGTGTGAGAGTGCTCCTCCAGCCTCGCTGCTGTGGTGTGAGAGTGCTCCTCCAGCCTCGCTGCTGTGGTGTGAGAGTGCTCCTCCAGCCTCGCTGCTGTGGTGTGAGAGTGCTCCTCCAGCCTCGCTGCTGTGGTGTGAGAGTGCTCCTCCAGCCTCGCTGCTGTGGTGTGAGAGTGCTCCTCCAGCCTCGCTGCTGTGGTGTGAGAGTGCTCCTCCAGCCTCGCTGCTGTGGTGTGAGAGTGCTCCTCCAGCCTCGCTGCTGTGGTGTGAGAGTGCTCCTCCAGCCTCGCTGCTGTGGTGTGAGAGTGCTCCTCCAGCCTCGCTGCTGTGGTGTGAGAGTGCTCCTCCAGCCTCGCTGCTGTGGTGTGAGAGTGCTCCTCCAGCCTCGCTGCTGTGGTGTGAGAGTGCTCCTCCAGCCTCGCTGCTGTGGTGTGAGAGTGCTCCTCCAGCCTCGCTGCTGTGGTGTGAGAGTGCTCCTCCAGCCTCGCTGCTGTGGTGTGAGAGTGCTCCTCCAGCCTCGCTGCTGTGGTGTGAGAGTGCTCCTCCAGCCTCGCTGCTGTGGTGTGAGAGTGCTCCTCCAGCCTCGCTGCTGTGGTGTGAGAGTGCTCCTCCAGCCTCGCTGCTGTGGTGTGAGAGTGCTCCTCCAGCCTCGCTGCTGTGGTGTGAGAGTGCTCCTCCAGCCTCGCTGCTGTGGTGTGAGAGTGCTCCTCCAGCCTCGCTGCTGTGGTGTGAGAGTGCTCCTCCAGCCTCGCTGCTGTGGTGTGAGAGTGCTCCTCCAGCCTCGCTGCTGTGGTGTGAGAGTGCTCCTCCAGCCTCGCTGCTGTGGTGTGAGAGTGCTCCTCCAGCCTCGCTGCTGTGGTGTGAGAGTGCTCCTCCAGCCTCGCTGCTGTGGTGTGAGAGTGCTCCTCCAGCCTCGCTGCTGTGGTGTGAGAGTGCTCCTCCAGCCTCGCTGCTGTGGTGTGAGAGTGCTCCTCCAGCCTCGCTGCTGTGGTGTGAGAGTGCTCCTCCAGCCTCGCTGCTGTGGTGTGAGAGTGCTCCTCCAGCCTCGCTGCTGTGGTGTGAGAGTGCTCCTCCAGCCTCGCTGCTGTGGTGTGAGAGTGCTCCTCCAGCCTCGCTGCTGTGGTGTGAGAGTGCTCCTCCAGCCTCGCTGCTGTGGTGTGAGAGTGCTCCTCCAGCCTCGCTGCTGTGGTGTGAGAGTGCTCCTCCAGCCTCGCTGCTGTGGTGTGAGAGTGCTCCTCCAGCCTCGCTGCTGTGGTGTGAGAGTGCTCCTCCAGCCTCGCTGCTGTGGTGTGAGAGTGCTCCTCCAGCCTCGCTGCTGTGGTGTGAGAGTGCTCCTCCAGCCTCGCTGCTGTGGTGTGAGAGTGCTCCTCCAGCCTCGCTGCTGTGGTGTGAGAGTGCTCCTCCAGCCTCGCTGCTGTGGTGTGAGAGTGCTCCTCCAGCCTCGCTGCTGTGGTGTGAGAGTGCTCCTCCAGCCTCGCTGCTGTGGTGTGAGAGTGCTCCTCCAGCCTCGCTGCTGTGGTGTGAGAGTGCTCCTCCAGCCTCGCTGCTGTGGTGTGAGAGTGCTCCTCCAGCCTCGCTGCTGTGGTGTGAGAGTGCTCCTCCAGCCTCGCTGCTGTGGTGTGAGAGTGCTCCTCCAGCCTCGCTGCTGTGGTGTGAGAGTGCTCCTCCAGCCTCGCTGCTGTGGTGTGAGAGTGCTCCTCCAGCCTCGCTGCTGTGGTGTGAGAGTGCTCCTCCAGCCTCGCTGCTGTAGTGTGAGAGTGCTCCTCCAGCCTCGCTGCTGTGGTGTGAGAGTGCTCCTCCAGCCTCGCTGCTGTGGTGTGAGAGTGCTCCTCCAGCCTCGCTGCTGTGGTGTGAGAGTGCTCCTCCAGCCTCGCTGCTGTGGTGTGAGAGTGCTCCTCCAGCCTCGCTGCTGTGGTGTGAGAGTGCTCCTCCAGCCTCGCTGCTGTGGTGTGAGAGTGCTCCTCCAGCCTCGCTGCTGTGGTGTGAGAGTGCTCCTCCAGCCTCGCTGCTGTGGTGTGAGAGTGCTCCTCCAGCCTCGCTGCTGTGGTGTGAGAGTGCTCCTCCAGCCTCGCTGCTGTGGTGTGAGAGTGCTCCTCCAGCCTCGCTGCTGTAGTGTGAGAGTGCTCCTCCAGCCTCGCTGCTGTAGTGTGAGAGTGCTCCTCCAGCCTCGCTGCTGTGGTGTGAGAGTGCTCCTCCAGCCTCGCTGCTGTGGTGTGAGAGTGCTCCTCCAGCCTCGCTGCTGTGGTGTGAGAGTGCTCCTCCAGCCTCGCTGCTGTGGTGTGAGAGTGCTCCTCCAGCCTCGCTGCTGTGGTGTGAGAGTGCTCCTCCAGCCTCGCTGCTGTGGTGTGAGAGTGCTCCTCCAGCCTCGCTGCTGTGGTGTGAGAGTGCTCCTCCAGCCTCGCTGCTGTAGTGTGAGAGTGCTCCTCCAGCCTCGCTGCTGTGGTGTGAGAGTGCTCCTCCAGCCTCGCTGCTGTGGTGTGAGAGTGCTCCTCCAGCCTCGCTGCTGTAGTGTGAGAGTGCTCCTCCAGCCTCGCTGCTGTGGTGTGAGAGTGCTCCTCCAGCCTCGCTGCTGTGGTGTGAGAGTGCTCCTCCAGCCTCGCTGCTGTAGTGTGAGAGTGCTCCTCCAGCCTCGCTGCTGTAGTGTGAGAGTGCTCCTCCAGCCTCGCTGCTGTGGTGTGAGAGTGCTCCTCCAGCCTCGCTGCTGTGGTGTGAGAGTGCTCCTCCAGCCTCGCTGCTGTAGTGTGAGAGTGCTCCTCCAGCCTCGCTGCTGTAGTGTGAGAGTGCTCCTCCAGCCTCGCTGCTGTGGTGTGAGAGTGCTCCTCCAGCCTCGCTGCTGTGGTGTGAGAGTGCTCCTCCAGCCTCGCTGCTGTGGTGTGAGAGTGCTCCTCCAGCCTCGCTGCGGTGGGGTGAGAGTGCTCCTGCTGTGGTGTGAGAGTGCTCCTCCAGCCTCGCTGCTGTGGTGTGAGAGTGCTCCTCCAGCCTCGCTGCTGTAGTGTGAGAGTGCTCCTCCAGCCTCGCTGCTGTAGTGTGAGAGTGCTCCTCCAGCCTCGCTGCTGTAGTGTGAGAGTGCTCCTCCAGCCTCGCTGCTGTAGTGTGAGAGTGCTCCTCCAGCCTCGCTGCTGTAGTGTGAGAGTGCTCCTCCAGCCTCGCTGCTGTGGTGTGAGAGTGCTCCTCCAGCCTCGCTGCTGTGGTGTGAGAGTGCTCCTCCAGCCTCGCTGCTGTAGTGTGAGAGTGCTCCTCCAGCCTCGCTGCTGTAGTGTGAGAGTGCTCCTCCAGCCTCGCTGCTGTGGTGTGAGAGTGCTCCTCCAGCCTCGCTGCTGTGGTGTGAGAGTGCTCCTCCAGCCTCGCTGCTGTGGTGTGAGAGTGCTCCTCCAGCCTCGCTGCTGTAGTGTGAGAGTGCTCCTCCAGCCTCGCTGCTGTGGTGTGAGAGTGCTCCTCCAGCCTCGCTGCTGTGGTGTGAGAGTGCTCCTCCAGCCTCGCTGCTGTGGTGTGAGAGTGCTCCTCCAGCCTCGCTGCTGTAGTGTGAGAGTGCTCCTCCAGCCTCGCTGCTGTAGTGTGAGAGTGCTCCTCCAGCCTCGCTGCTGTGGTGTGAGAGTGCTCCTCCAGCCTCGCTGCTGTAGTGTGAGAGTGCTCCTCCAGCCTCGCTGCTGTAGTGTGAGAGTGCTCCTCCAGCCTCGCTGCTGTGGTGTGAGAGTGCTCCTCCAGCCTCGCTGCTGTAGTGTGAGAGTGCTCCTCCAGCCTCGCTGCTGTGGTGTGAGAGTGCTCCTCCAGCCTCGCTGCTGTGGTGTGAGAGTGCTCCTCCAGCCTCGCTGCTGTGGTGTGAGAGTGCTCCTCCAGCCTCGCTGCTGTGGTGTGAGAGTGCTCCTCCAGCCTCGCTGCTGTGGTGTGAGAGTGCTCCTCCAGCCTCGCTGCTGTGGTGTGAGAGTGCTCCTCCAGCCTCGCTGCTGTGGTGTGAGAGTGCTCCTCCAGCCTCGCTGCTGTGGTGTGAGAGTGCTCCTCCAGCCTCGCTGCTGTGGTGTGAGAGTGCTCCTCCAGCCTCGCTGCTGTGGTGTGAGAGTGCTCCTCCAGCCTCGCTGCTGTGGTGTGAGAGTGCTCCTCCAGCCTCGCTGCTGTGGTGTGAGAGTGCTCCTCCAGCCTCGCTGCTGTGGTGTGAGAGTGCTCCTCCAGCCTCGCTGCTGTGGTGTGAGAGTGCTCCTCCAGCCTCGCTGCTGTGGTGTGAGAGTGCTCCTCCAGCCTCGCTGCTGTGGTGTGAGAGTGCTCCTCCAGCCTCGCTGCTGTGGTGTGAGAGTGCTCCTCCAGCCTCGCTGCTGTGGTGTGAGAGTGCTCCTCCAGCCTCGCTGCTGTGGTGTGAGAGTGCTCCTCCAGCCTCGCTGCTGTGGTGTGAGAGTGCTCCTCCAGCCTCGCTGCTGTGGTGTGAGAGTGCTCCTCCAGCCTCGCTGCTGTGGTGTGAGAGTGCTCCTCCAGCCTCGCTGCTGTGGTGTGAGAGTGCTCCTCCAGCCTCGCTGCTGTGGTGTGAGAGTGCTCCTCCAGCCTCGCTGCTGTGGTGTGAGAGTGCTCCTCCAGCCTCGCTGCTGTGGTGTGAGAGTGCTCCTCCAGCCTCGCTGCTGTGGTGTGAGAGTGCTCCTCCAGCCTCGCTGCTGTGGTGTGAGAGTGCTCCTCCAGCCTCGCTGCTGTGGTGTGAGAGTGCTCCTCCAGCCTCGCTGCTGTGGTGTGAGAGTGCTCCTCCAGCCTCGCTGCTGTGGTGTGAGAGTGCTCCTCCAGCCTCGCTGCTGTGGTGTGAGAGTGCTCCTCCAGCCTCGCTGCTGTGGTGTGAGAGTGCTCCTCCAGCCTCGCTGCTGTGGTGTGAGAGTGCTCCTCCAGCCTCGCTGCTGTAGTGTGAGAGTGCTCCTCCAGCCTCGCTGCTGTGGTGTGAGAGTGCTCCTCCAGCCTCGCTGCTGTAGTGTGAGAGTGCTCCTCCAGCCTCGCTGCTGTGGTGTGAGAGTGCTCCTCCAGCCTCGCTGCTGTGGTGTGAGAGTGCTCCTCCAGCCTCGCTGCTGTGGTGTGAGAGTGCTCCTCCAGCCTCGCTGCTGTGGTGTGAGAGTGCTCCTCCAGCCTCGCTGCTGTGGTGTGAGAGTGCTCCTCCAGCCTCGCTGCTGTGGTGTGAGAGTGCTCCTCCAGCCTCGCTGCTGTGGTGTGAGAGTGCTCCTCCAGCCTCGCTGCTGTGGTGTGAGAGTGCTCCTCCAGCCTCGCTGCTGTGGTGTGAGAGTGCTCCTCCAGCCTCGCTGCTGTGGTGTGAGAGTGCTCCTCCAGCCTCGCTGCTGTGGTGTGAGAGTGCTCCTCCAGCCTCGCTGCTGTGGTGTGAGAGTGCTCCTCCAGCCTCGCTGCTGTGGTGTGAGAGTGCTCCTCCAGCCTCGCTGCTGTGGTGTGAGAGTGCTCCTCCAGCCTCGCTGCTGTGGTGTGAGAGTGCTCCTCCAGCCTCGCTGCTGTGGTGTGAGAGTGCTCCTCCAGCCTCGCTGCTGTGGTGTGAGAGTGCTCCTCCAGCCTCGCTGCTGTGGTGTGAGAGTGCTCCTCCAGCCTCGCTGCTGTAGTGTGAGAGTGCTCCTCCAGCCTCGCTGCTGTGGTGTGAGAGTGCTCCTCCAGCCTCGCTGCTGTGGTGTGAGAGTGCTCCTCCAGCCTCGCTGCTGTGGTGTGAGAGTGCTCCTCCAGCCTCGCTGCTGTAGTGTGAGAGTGCTCCTCCAGCCTCGCTGCTGTGGTGTGAGAGTGCTCCTCCAGCCTCGCTGCTGTAGTGTGAGAGTGCTCCTCCAGCCTCGCTGCTGTAGTGTGAGAGTGCTCCTCCAGCCTCGCTGCTGTAGTGTGAGAGTGCTCCTCCAGCCTCGCTGCTGTGGTGTGAGAGTGCTCCTCCAGCCTCGCTGCTGTGGTGTGAGAGTGCTCCTCCAGCCTCGCTGCTGTGGTGTGAGAGTGCTCCTCCAGCCTCGCTGCTGTGGTGTGAGAGTGCTCCTCCAGCCTCGCTGCTGTGGTGTGAGAGTGCTCCTCCAGCCTCGCTGCTGTGGTGTGAGAGTGCTCCTCCAGCCTCGCTGCTGTGGTGTGAGAGTGCTCCTCCAGCCTCGCTGCTGTGGTGTGAGAGTGCTCCTCCAGCCTCGCTGCTGTGGTGTGAGAGTGCTCCTCCAGCCTCGCTGCTGTGGTGTGAGAGTGCTCCTCCAGCCTCGCTGCTGTGGTGTGAGAGTGCTCCTCCAGCCTCGCTGCTGTGGTGTGAGAGTGCTCCTCCAGCCTCGCTGCTGTGGTGTGAGAGTGCTCCTCCAGCCTCGCTGCTGTGGTGTGAGAGTGCTCCTCCAGCCTCGCTGCTGTGGTGTGAGAGTGCTCCTCCAGCCTCGCTGCTGTGGTGTGAGAGTGCTCCTCCAGCCTCGCTGCTGTGGTGTGAGAGTGCTCCTCCAGCCTCGCTGCTGTGGTGTGAGAGTGCTCCTCCAGCCTCGCTGCTGTGGTGTGAGAGTGCTCCTCCAGCCTCGCTGCTGTGGTGTGAGAGTGCTCCTCCAGCCTCGCTGCTGTGGTGTGAGAGTGCTCCTCCAGCCTCGCTGCTGTGGTGTGAGAGTGCTCCTCCAGCCTCGCTGCTGTGGTGTGAGAGTGCTCCTCCAGCCTCGCTGCTGTGGTGTGAGAGTGCTCCTCCAGCCTCGCTGCTGTGGTGTGAGAGTGCTCCTCCAGCCTCGCTGCTGTGGTGTGAGAGTGCTCCTCCAGCCTCGCTGCTGTAGTGTGAGAGTGCTCCTCCAGCCTCGCTGCTGTGGTGTGAGAGTGCTCCTCCAGCCTCGCTGCTGTGGTGTGAGAGTGCTCCTCCAGCCTCGCTGCTGTGGTGTGAGAGTGCTCCTCCAGCCTCGCTGCTGTGGTGTGAGAGTGCTCCTCCAGCCTCGCTGCTGTGGTGTGAGAGTGCTCCTCCAGCCTCGCTGCTGTAGTGTGAGAGTGCTCCTCCAGCCTCGCTGCTGTAGTGTGAGAGTGCTCCTCCAGCCTCGCTGCTGTAGTGTGAGAGTGCTCCTCCAGCCTCGCTGCTGTGGTGTGAGAGTGCTCCTCCAGCCTCGCTGCTGTGGTGTGAGAGTGCTCCTCCAGCCTCGCTGCTGTGGTGTGAGAGTGCTCCTCCAGCCTCGCTGCTGTGGTGTGAGAGTGCTCCTCCAGCCTCGCTGCTGTAGTGTGAGAGTGCTCCTCCAGCCTCGCTGCTGTAGTGTGAGAGTGCTCCTCCAGCCTCGCTGCTGTGGTGTGAGAGTGCTCCTCCAGCCTCGCTGCTGTAGTGTGAGAGTGCTCCTCCAGCCTCGCTGCTGTAGTGTGAGAGTGCTCCTCCAGCCTCGCTGCTGTAGTGTGAGAGTGCTCCTCCAGCCTCGCTGCTGTGGTGTGAGAGTGCTCCTCCAGCCTCGCTGCTGTGGTGTGAGAGTGCTCCTCCAGCCTCGCTGCTGTGGTGTGAGAGTGCTCCTCCAGCCTCGCTGCTGTGGTGTGAGAGTGCTCCTCCAGCCTCGCTGCTGTAGTGTGAGAGTGCTCCTCCAGCCTCGCTGCTGTGGTGTGAGAGTGCTCCTCCAGCCTCGCTGCTGTAGTGTGAGAGTGCTCCTCCAGCCTCGCTGCTGTAGTGTGAGAGTGCTCCTCCAGCCTCGCTGCTGTAGTGTGAGAGTGCTCCTCCAGCCTCGCTGCTGTAGTGTGAGAGTGCTCCTCCAGCCTCGCTGCTGTGGTGTGAGAGTGCTCCTCCAGCCTCGCTGCTGTGGTGTGAGAGTGCTCCTCCAGCCTCGCTGCTGTGGTGTGAGAGTGCTCCTCCAGCCTCTGCTGTGGTGTGAGAGTGCTCCTCCAGCCTGCTGCTAGTGTGAGAGTGCTCCTCCAGCCTCGCTGCTGTGGTGTGAGAGTGCTCCTCCAGCCTCGCTGCTGTAGTGTGAGAGTGCTCCTCCAGCCTCGCTGCTGTGGTGTGAGAGTGCTCCTCCAGCCTCGCTGCTGTGGTGTGAGAGTGCTCCTCCAGCCTCGCTGCTGTAGTGTGAGAGTGCTCCTCCAGCCTCGCTGCTGTGGTGTGAGAGTGCTCCTCCAGCCTCGCTGCTGTGGTGTGAGAGTGCTCCTCCAGCCTCGCTGCTGTGGTGTGAGAGTGCTCCTCCAGCCTCGCTGCTGTGGTGTGAGAGTGCTCCTCCAGCCTCGCTGCTGTGGTGTGAGAGTGCTCCTCCAGCCTCGCTGCTGTGGTGTGAGAGTGCTCCTCCAGCCTCGCTGCTGTGGTGTGAGAGTGCTCCTCCAGCCTCGCTGCTGTGACTCTGATGTTACAGTTCTTGCTTCACTTTGCTATTTTGATCCTTTTACGGCTATTTAATACCTTGTTGTACATACCTTGTTGTACACACCTTGTTGTACATACCTTGTTGTACACACCTTGTTGTACACACCTTGTTGTACATACCTTGTTGTACATACCTTGTTGTACACACCTTGTTGTACACACCTTGTTGTACATACCTTGTTGTACATACCTTGTTGTACACACCTTGTTGTACACACCTTGTTGTACACACCTTGTTGTACACACCTTGTTGTACACACCTTGTTGTACATACCTTGTTGTACACACCTTGTTGTACACACCTTGTTGTACACACCTTGTTGTACACACCTTGTTGTACACACCTTGTTGTACATACCTTTTTGTACACACCTTGTTGTACACACCTTGTTGTACACACCTTGTTGTACACACCTTGTTGTACACACCTTGTTGTACACACCTTGTTGTACACACCTTGTTGTACACACCTTGTTGTACACTCCTTGTTGTACACACCTTGTTGTACACACCTTGTTGTACACACCTTGTTGTACACACCTTGTTGTACACACCTTGTTGTACACTCCTTGTTGTACACACCTTGTTGTACATACCTTGTTGTACACACCTTGTTGTACACACCTTGTTGTACACACCTTGCTGTACACACCTTGTTGTACATACCTTGTTGTACACACCTTGTTGTACACACCTTGTTGTACACACCTTGTTGTACACACCTTGTTGTACACACCTTGTTGTACACACCTTGTTGTACACACCTTGTTGTACACACCTTGTTGTACACACCTTGTTGTACATACCTTGTTGTACACACCTTGTTGTACACACCTTGTTGTACACACCTTGTTGTACATACCTTGTTGTACACACCTTGTTGTACACACCTTGTTGTACACACCTTGTTGTACACACCTTGTTGTACACACCTTGTTGTACACACCTTGTTGTACACACCTTGTTGTACACACCTTGTTGTACGCACCTTGTTGTACACACCTTGTTGTACATACCTTGTTGTACACACCTTGTTGTACACACCTTGTTGTACACACCTTGTTGTACACACCTTGTTGTACGCACCTTGTTGTACACACCTTGTTGTACATACCTTGTTGTACACACCTTGTTGTACACACCTTGTTGTACACACCTTGTTGTACACACCTTGTTGTACATACCTTGTTGTACACACCTTGTTGTACACACCTTGTTGTACACACCTTGTTGTACACACCTTGTTGTACACACCTTGTTGTACACACCTTGTTGTACATACCTTGTTGTACACACCTTGTTGTACACACCTTGTTGTACATACCTTGTTGTACATACCTTGTTGTACACACCTTGTTGTACACACCTTGTTGTACACACCTTGTTGTACACACCTTGTTGTACACACCTTGTTGTACACACCTTGTTGTACACACCTTGCTGTACACACCTTGTTGTACACTCCTTGTTGTACACACCTTGTTGTACACACCTTGTTGTACATACCTTCTTGTACACACCTTGTTGTACACACCTTGTTGTACACACCTTGTTGTACACACCTTGTTGAACACACCTTGTTGTACATACCTTGTTGTACACACCTTGTTGTACACACCTTGTTGTACACACCTTGCTGTACACACCTTGTTGTACACACCTTGTTGTACACACCTTGTTGTACACACCTTGTTGTACATACCTTGTTGTACACACCTTGTTGTACATACCTTGTTGTACACACATTGTTGTACATACCTTGTTGTACATACCTTGTTGTACATACCTTGTTGTACATACCTTGTTGTACACACATTGTTGTACACACCTTGTTGTACATACCTTGTTGTACATACCTTGTTGTACATACCTTGTTGTACACACCTTGTTGTACATACCTTGTTGTACACACCTTGTTGTACACACCTTGTTGTACATACCTTGTTGTACATACCTTGTTGTACATACCTTGTTGTACACACCTTGTTGTACATACCTTGTTGTACACACATTGTTGTACATACCTTGTTGTACACACCTTGTTGTACATACCTTGTTGTACATACCTTGTTGTACACACCTTGTTGTACACACCTTGTTGTACATACCTTGTTGTACATACCTTGTTGTACACACCTTGTTGTACACACCTTGTTGTACACACCTTGCTGTACATACTTTGTTGTACACACCTTGTTGTACGTACCTTGTTTTACACACCTTGTTGTACACACCTTGTTGTACACACCTTGTTGTACGCACCTTGTTGTACACACCTTGTTGTACACACATTGTTGTACATACCTTGTTGTACATACCTTGTTGTACACACCTTGTTGTACCCACCTTGTTGTACACACCTTGTTGTACACACCTTGTTGTACACACCTTTTTGTACACACCTTGTTGTACACACCTTGTTGTACATACCTTGTTGTACATACCTTGTTGTACACACCTTGTTGTACACACCTTGTTGTACACACCTTGCTGTACATACCTTGTTATACACACCTTGTTGTACGTACCTTGTTTTACACACCTTGTTGTACACACCTTGTTGTACACACCTTGTTGTACGCACCTTGTTGTACACACCTTGTTGTACACACCTTGTTGTACATACCTTGTTGTACACACCTTGTTGTACGCACCTTGTTGTACACACCTTGTTGTACACACCTTGTTGTACACACCTTGTTGTACGCACCTTGTTGTACACACCTTGTTGTACCTACCTTGTTGTACACACCTTGTTGTACACACCTTGTTGTACACACCTTGTTGTACACACCTTGTTGTACATACCTTGTTGTACACACCTTGTTGTACACACCTTGTTGTACATACCTTGTTGTACACACCTTGTTGTACATACCTTGTTGTACAAATCGGCCTGACGACACTGGAGGACAGGAGGGTCAGGGGAGACATGACAACGACATATAAAATAAAACATGCGTGGAATAGACAAGGTGGACAAAGACAGGATGTTCCAGGAGGGGACACAGAAACAAGAGGCCACAATTGGAAGTTGAAGACACAAATGAGTCAGAGAGATAGTAGGAAGTATTTCTTCAGTCATAGAGTTGTAAGGCAGTGGAATAGCCTAGAAAATGACGTAGTGGAGGCAGGAACCATACACAGTTTTATGACGAGGTTTGATAAAGCTCATGGAGCGGGGAGAGAGAGGGCCCAGTAGCAACCGGTGAAGAGGCGGGGCCAGGAGCTAAGACTCGACCCCTGCAACCACAAATAGGTGAGTACAAATAGGTGAGTACGCACAAACTACCCCTCCCACTCTCACTCTCACACATTGCTGCCCCAGAGACTGGCTAAGATAATTGGTGATCGTCCCAAAACTCTGTAAATTTACTTACATCAACTTGCTAACTCAGTCACTCGTTCTGTCTCACTGTCATTCGTTTTTATTCACATTCACTCACACTCACTTTCACCTGCATTCAGTCACTCACAATCTCACCCATACCCAGTCACTCCCTAGCTCTCACTCCCACACTAACTCTCATTTACTCTGTCACTCGCTCTCACTCTCACAGAGTGTAACTCCTCACTCTGCCACTCTCACTCTCTACTCTCTAGTTTACGGTTCAACACTATTTTTTTGTTACCTTGTCCATATTTGTTATTCCTCCCTCCCCTTCCTCTCTCCTCCCCTCCCTCTCCCCTCCCCTCCATCTCTCCCTCCCTCCCACTGATTGGTCAAGTTAACGGATCCTGTTAATGCAGAAACATAACTGGCTTCTGAGGGTACTGGCGCAAGGACACCCAGTTTGTGTTTGTTGGTGTCTGTTTGTTAGTGTGTGTGTGTGAGGAGGAGGTGAGGGGAGAGAAGAGGAGAGGGGGAAAAGAGAATAGGGAGATAAGAGAGTCGGGTAAGGGGGGATGAATGCAGCCTCTAAAATGTTTATTTGGCTAGCGTGACGTCATTCAGCATTGCTGACATTTTGAGGTGTCTTAGGGAGACATCCTTGCTATCAGGGCGCGAGGGAGAGTAAGGCACCGTGATAACAAAAAAGGATCCAATACCGTGATTGGAACAATGCGCAGATAAGCCGCACATAGGAGAGAAAAATTTTGACTATGTTGCGGTCCGACTTGGACCATTTACAAAGTCACACACGGTGACTTTGTAAATGGTCCAAGTCGGACCGAAACGTCGTCTGTCTCTCTCTCTCTCTCTCTCTCTCTCTCTCTCTCTCTCTCTCTCTCTCTCTCTCTCTCTCTCTCTCTCTCTCTCTCTCTCTCCCATGTGTGGGTTATCTTGTGACGCAGAGTGATGGCTCTGTTCTGAGTGTGGAGCTTAAGCAAGACTCACAGCACACTGTCCTCCTCCTCCTCCGGTCATCTGACAAAACTCAATATTGAATTCCTGAAGAGTTTGCTCGTGTTTCTTGCTTCATCAGCATGAAAACAACCTTGTCAGAAGACACGAGGAAAATGCAGAGATATATACGCAGAGTCTTTCAGTGGACAGTGAGGAATAAACTGAAGTTCAGTGGTGATACGTTCCATTTGACATTATTACTCCCAGGTCTTGCACATATTCTTTTCGTTCTATTGCGGTGTACCTCTTGAGTTCTTCATTCATTGTATGCAAACGCAGTAGAACGAAAGGAACATGTGCAAGATCTGGGAGTAATTATGTCAAATGACCTTTCTTCCAAAGAACACACTAAGGCAAATATTACGAAAACAGGAAAATGATGGGGTAGATAATGGGAACTTTCAAAATAAGGAAAATAGTGCTAAGGGTTACACTGTTCAAGTCACTTATGCTCTCATGCTTAGAATATTGTTCATTAGTGACGGCCTGTTCAGGGTGGGGGAGATATCAGAGCTGGAACAGTGTGTCTGCTGTCTGCATAGAGCCAATAAAGCATAAAAATTACTGAGAACGTTTCAGAATCCTAAATATGTACTCGCTGGAGCGAAGGAGATACATGAAATATGTACTTGGAACATACTTCAAGACTTGGTCTCAAATATGGACACAGCTATAACAACACCGTAGTGAGAGATATGGGAGGTATTATAAATAAACTCATTGAAAAGCAGGGGAGCCATGGACACAATAAGAGAATACTGTATCAACATCCGTGGCTGGGCGAGGCTCAACACTGAATTCCTGAAGAGTTTCCTAACGTTTCTTGCATCACAGATCCCGTACCAGTGTGAAGGTACCACTATTCTCTAGCTGTGTTACTACTGTGAAGGTAACACTGTGTTGTGTAGCTGTGTTACTACTGTGAAGGTAACACACTCAGTGTTCTCCAGCTGTTATATATATATATATATATATATATATATATATATATATATATATATATATATATATATATATATATATATATAAATATATATATATATATATATATATATATATATATATATATATATATATATATATATATATATATATATATCACCAGACTGAGGGTTCCCCACTGATGCAGTGTGCTCAGTCACTGCTCCTTCCTTTGTAAAAGTCAGCTGCTTGAGGAAATCTTTCCGTTTCTGGAGGATATTCTGACTGGCTTCTTACAAATCACTGATACTTAAGTGATTAAAGTGGTAGTCTGGCTATAATGTTTACTAAGAGGTTCAGTCTGTGGCTTCCTGAGTTTCTTCCCTACAAGTGGAACACTACCTCCAACCTCCCTTTCCAACATTACATTTTACTCTCCACTTGTCGGGGTTGTACTCTAACAACCACTTATTTGACCAGACCAGCAACCAGTCCATGTCCTCTATGATAGCTGTTTCATATCTTCAAGTTTTTAGTGGTGGTCTACCAATAATAATTTTAGTGAAGAATACAAAGTCACAATACCGTGGTTGGAAAAGTTCACTAAAATCCCGCACTTAAGAGAGGGACATTATAACGACGTTTCAGTCTATCCTCGACCATTGTCAAGTCACAAGTGGAGCGAGGAAAGTAGAGAAGGCCTGAAGACAGTACAGAAGGGGCGAGGGAAGCAGCAGTAGTAGTCGCGTTGGACGTATAATTAGCGGTAGCAGTAGTAGCAGTAGTAGTAATAGTAGGAAAAGTAGTAGCAGTGGTAGTAACAGCAATAAGGTAGTAGAAATGGCAGTAGTAGTAGTAGTAGTAGTAGTGTTAATAGTAGTGTTAGTAGCAGTAGTAGTAGTAGTAGTAGTAGTAGTAGTGGTGGTGGTTGAAGTAACTGTTCTTTTGTACCACTAACATTACAAACAGTTTTCACTACTATTCAACTCTCTACTATAATGTCTACCACGACTATTAGCACTGCTACTACCTCATTATTGCTATTAACATTGCCCTTACCTTTACTACTACTACTTCCACGTTACCTACTGTATTATCTTCAGGCCTTTTCTACTCTTTTCGCCCCACCTGTGATTTGACAATAGTGACAGGTTGTTCTCGTACGCTTCATACAGTGAGAGACCCAAGCACCGACCCTGGGGAACGCCCCTTCCTGTATTTGACCACCCTGGCACTTCGTCTCACCCGAGACTGCCTTCTGTCTTGCGTATTCTTCCATGCAGTGCTCTACCAGCCAGTATCTACAGTTGGTGTAGCAGTCAAAGACATTCTTGTAGTCTAAGAATCTGAGGAAAGCATATTATTGTGATATGTTTCTAGTGTCTCATTCTGCAGTCTGTACTCCACTTCTGGTCTTGTCTCCTGTGTGTGTGTGTGCTCACCTATTTGTACTCATCTATTTGTGGTTGCAGGGGTCGAGTCATAGCTCCTGGCCCCGCCTCTTCACTGAGTGCTACTAGGTCCTCTCTCTCCCTGCTCCATGAGCTTTATCAAACCTCGTCTTAAAACTATGTATGGTTCCCGCCTCCACTACGTCACTTTCTAGGCCATTCCACGGCCTGACTACTCTATGACTGAAGAAATACTTCCTAACATCTCTTTGATTCATCTGAGTCTTCAACTTCCAATTGTGACCCCTTGTTTCTGTGTCCCATATCTGGAATATCCTGTCTTTGTCCACTTTGTCTATTGCGTGCAGTATTTTATATGTTGTTATCATGTCTCCCCTGAACCTCCTGTCCTCCAGTGTCGTCAGGCCGATTTCCCTTAACCTTTCTTCATAGGACAATCCCCTTAGCTCTGGGACTAGTCTTGTTACAAACCTTTACACTTTCTCTAATTTCTTGACGTGCTTGACCAGGTGTGGATTCCAAATTGGTGCTGCATACTCCAGTATGGGCCTGACGTAAATGATGTACAGAGTCTTGAACGATTCCTTACTGAGGTATCGGAACGCTATCCTTAGGTTTGCCAGACGCCCGTATGCTGCAGCAGTTATCTGATTGATGTGCGCCTCAGGAGATGTGCTCGGTGTTATACTCACCCTCAGATCTTTTTCCTTGAGTGAGATTTGCAGTCTTTGGCCACCTAGACTATACTGTGTCTGCGGTCTTCTTTGCCCTTCCCCAATCTTCATGACTTTGCATTTGGCAGGGTTAAACTCAAGGAGCCAGTTGCTGGACCAGGCTTGTAGCATGTCCAGGTCTCTTTGTAGTCCTGCCTGATCCTCGACCGATTTGATTCTCTTCATTAACTTCACGTCATCTGCAAACAAGGACACTTCTGAATCTATCCCTTCCTAGGACTGATCCCTGTGGAACCCCGCTTGCCACTCTGACACCTCGTCACGTACCATGACTCGTTGTTGCCTCCCTGTCAGGTATTCTCTGATCCATTGCAGTGCCTTTCCTGTTATGTGTGCCTGATCCTCTAGCTTTTGCAGTAACCTCTTGTGAGGAACTGTGTCGAAAACCTTCTTGCAGTCCAAGAAAACGCAGTCTATCCACCCCTCTCTCTCTTGTCTTACTGCTGTCACCTTGTCATAAAACTCCAGTAGGTTTGTGACACAGGATTTTCCTTCCCTGAAACCGTGCTGGTTGTCGATTATACACTTGTTTCTTTCCAGGTGCTCCACCTCTCTCCTCCTGACGATCTTCTCCATGACTTTGCAGACTATACACGTTAGTAACACAGGCCTGTAGTTTAATGCCTCGTGTCTGTCTCCTTCTGGAAAAATTGAGACTACTTTTGCCATCTTCCATACCTCAGGGAGTTGCCCAGTTTCAATGGATGTGTTGAAGATCTTTGTTAATGGCACACACAGCATCTCTGCTCCCTCTCTAAGGACCCATGGAGAAATATTGTCTGGTCCCACCGCCTTTGAGGTGTCAAGTTCACATAGCAGCTTCTTCACCTCCTCCTTGTTTATGTGTACCTCATCCAGCACTTGTTGGTGTTCCCCCCTGTTCTGATTTCCTGGTGTCCTACTGGTTTCCACTGTAAATACTTCTTTAAATCTCGTGTTGAGTTCCTCACATACCTCTCGGTCTTTCTTGTGAACTCCCCATCATCCTTCCTCAGTCTGATTACCTGGTCCTTGACTTTCGTTTCCTCCTGATGTGGCTATACAACAGCTTTGGGTCAGACTTGACTTTCGATGCTATGTCATTTTCATATTGTCGCTGAGCCTCCATTCTTATCTGTGCATATTCGTTTCTGGCTCTTCGGCTAATCTCTTTATTTTCCTGAGTTCTTTGTCTTCTGTACCTTTTCCATTCTCTAGTACACCTAGCTTTTGCCTCCCTACACCTTTGGGTGAACCAAGGACTCGTTCTGGTAATACCATTATTTCTGTTTCCCTTGGGAACAAATCTCTCCTCTGTCTCCTTGCGTTTTGTTGTCACATAGTCTATCATTTCTTGTACTGGTTTTCCTGTCAGTTCCCTCTCCCACTGAATGTCTTGCAGAAAGTTCCTCATGCCTGAGTAGTTCCCCCTTTTGTAGTTTGGTTTTTTCCCATCCCTATGTGTGTGTGTGTGTGTGTATGTGTGTGTGTGTGTGTGTGTGTGTGTGTGTGTGTGTGTGTGTGTGTGTGTGTGTGTGTGTGCGTGTGTGTGTGTGTTAGTTGTGTGTGTGTGTGTGTGTGTGTGTGTGTGTGTGTGTGTGGTGTGTGTGTGTGTGTGTGTGTGTGTGTGTGTGTGTGTGTGTGTGTGTGTGTGTGTGTGTGTGTGTGTGTGTGTGTGTGTGTGTGTGTGTGTGTGTGTGCGTGTGTGTGTGTGTGTGTGTGTGTGTGTGTGTGTGTGTGTGTGTGTGTGTGTGTGTGTGTGTGTGTGTGCGTGTGTGTGTGTGTGTGTGTGTGTGTGTGTGTGTGTGTGTGTGTGTGTGTGTGTGTGTGTGTGTG